>NC_134486.1:250978241-251300741 GCF_040206685.1 Ascaphus truei
GGAGGTGGGGGAAGGCACCTCGAATTGCAGGAGCAGCAAAAGAACAGAGAGGAATCAACATTCCACATCCTTAAAGAGCAAGAGCACGGACTGAACAATTTCCTACTGGTAATCTGTGTGACCCACTTGTTGAGTCACACAGCATCCCCTTTTTCCCATCCAGTTTATGCAGCAGCTATTAGACTCTTATGGTTTTATTGTCTCATTAACATATTTTTGTTTTATTGGGTTCATCAATTAACTTGTGTATATTTTGTTTTAGTATTGATTGTCGTATTGTTCCATGTTTCGTCCACCTTTTCCTTCCCTTCCCCCCCCCCCCCTATTCTCCCTTCCTCTTTCTCCTTTTTTCCTTCCCTCCTTCCTCTTCCCTCTCCCCTTTCTCTTTCTTCCCCACCCCTCTTGCCTTCCCTATATGGACGTATTATGGCTGAATCTAATACCAGCCAATTCCAAGACTGCCTCAAAAATAGGTTTAACAAACCAGAGCTGTTTAGTAAAATGTTTTCAGACACACCACTAGAAGAGGTGGCAACTCCTAGTTTACCTTCTCTTATGAATGAGTTGCATAAACTAGTGGAGAAAGAAACCAAGTCTTGGCTAGAAATGGCCACATTGGAGGAATACATAAGGGTGGGTCGCATACCAAGGGGACTTAGAGTCCTCAAACCCTCAACATATGTCACAGATAGTCCGGAGTTTGTCAAAGAATGGGAGAGAATTCAAGATCATTGCTCATTAGAGCTAATCCGATTATTAATCCTGGAAAGGAAAGAAGAGATAATCGAAGTAGACAGTAAAATAACTAAAGTCAAAAATGAGATCTTAGAGATTCCCTGTCTAGACAAACTACCGCAACTAACTAAAGACATGAATGTCAAATTGAGGAGATCAGAAAACCAAATTTTGATCAATCAGAATAAAAAATTCCTTAGAGACAAGAGGGAATATGCTCTTAATATACAGAGATGTTGGGACACAATAAAAGAAACCACTACAGATGGAGATCCTGTTACACATGATACCCATAAATCTAGTGCTGTAGCCCCAATTCAATCCAAGGGTTCATTACAAACTAAACACACTAATCCCAAAGCCAATATTACTATCCCAAGAACACCAAGGGATCCTAATTTTCACGCTAGACCCACCCATGAGAAACACACTAGACTCCCGTCCAAATATCAAAGGAATGACACCACAGACCCCTCTGGATGGGGTACTAATGCCCACAAACATCAACAATGGAATTCCCACTATTCCAAACAGAATAGGAAACACAACAAACAACAAACTCCACATAATAGGAAACACAATAGTGCCCCTAAAAAACATACCAACACCCGTGGAGGACAGGAACATAGAACACCTACTATTCCTCTCCATAATAAATTTGAAGTATTAAAGGATAAAAAAGAGGAAATAGAAAATGAGGATTTTTTAAACAGGTTGGAGAAAATGAGACAATCAATATCCACCTGGGACTCCAATCATCCGCCTCTATTGGGAGACCCCCAAAAAATTACAAGGAAAAGACAGGATTCAGGAGAGGACATAGAGGAAGTGGAACAAGGGGTAGGAAAACACCCCTCCCCTCCCAAACCTATCCAGATGACCCAACATTAAAATCAAAGGGCATCTTTAATTTATCCAATTTCCGCATAGACCATACCCTAATGAATGTCTTGGGCAAAGGACTTTCATTTGCCCCTACACGTAGAGTTAATAATTTTGATCTCTATATAGATCTTCAGAAATTCAATCGTAAGTGAACTCTAAGTAGACATTTCATTTCAGATCAAGGGGGTCAATTACCAATTCCTAATACTATTAACCATATTGTCAGTACACTGTCTACTAGTGAACAAATTCAACTACTGGACATGATGTCCTTGATGGACGAGGGTTCCACTAGTATTAAGGACGACATGTCTATGCAACATTCATTGTTCAAACCTAATTCCACCTTTCATCCCTACCACTTTAGGGGACAATATATTGACATTTTTAATAAACTAGTTGAAAAGGAATTTCAGACTCTTGGACAATCGCAGACAACACGAATGAATCAGGATACAAATGTAACTGCTCAGGAAAGACATACGCTAAAAACATTACAATTAGATCCAAATATAGTTGTACGTGAAGCAGACAAGGGTGGAGGCATTATACTCCAAGATAGAGCTGATTATTGCTTGGAGGCTACAAGATTATTGTCAGACCCATTGTCTTATTGTAAATTGTCTAAAGATCCCACAGCTCAATTCCAACTGGGTCTTAATGAGTTGCTAAAATCTGCTTATCAATCAAATGTTCTCACAAAACATGAGTTTGACTATTTGTGTTGTACGGCTCCCACCATCCCCATTATGTACCATTTGCCTAAGATTCACAAATCACTCACCAATCCTCCGGGGCGACCTATTATTTCAGGAATTAATTCACTTACTGCTAATCTTTCATTTTATGTAGATTCCTTTCTACAACCACTAGTACCACTGTTACCATCACATTTACTTGACACTACTTCTCTTCTCACCATTCTTACAGGTTTCACTTGGAAATCTTCTTACCATTTAGCCACTTTAGATGTTCAAACACTCTATACCTCTATTCCACACAAAGGGGGATTAGATGCTATTGATCACATTTTAGCACTACACGGCACTTTACCACTTCTTCAACGTAGGTTTATTCACAATTCAATAGAATTTATTTTAAAACACAATTATTTTCTTTTTGAACACGAGTTTTATTTACAACTGTGTGGCACTGCTATGGGGACACGTTTTGCACCATCTTTCGCAAATGTATACATGGGATGGTGGGAATCGTCACACATATGTGGTGCCGATGTATCCCCGCCACAGTTGATTATGTGGCGGAGATACATCGATGATGTGATTGTAATTTGGGACGGTGACAGCATTTCATTTGACAGCTTTGTTGCCAGGTTAAATGATAATCAGTTCAATCTTATCTTTACCAGTGAGTAAAGTCCAACTAATATTATTTTTTTGGATTTAGAAATATACATTGCTAACAATAAATTATACACCGAAACCCATTTTAAAAGCACAAATGTAAACTCCTTTCTACACCCAGCAAGTGGACACGAAAGGAGATGCATCAATAATATTCCATACAGTCAGTTTCTGCGCATTAGGTGTAATTGTGCTGATCTAGAAACGTTCAAAGTACAATCCCAGATACTCTATGAACGTTTTCTACAAAAGGGTTATGACAATATTATTATTGATAGAGCGTATAAAAGGGCGTTGAATACTAATAGGGATAAATTGATTCAACCTCCAAACAGTAAGCGAACTAAAAATCAAATTGTCGCCACCAATGGAAATTTGAATATATCTATTCAACCATTGGAAAATACTGTTGTTAGCAACTCTATTTTACCAATCACTACACCACATATTTTAGAGCTCAATGAAACAGACCTTAAAAATGAGAGAAAGACACCATATTGTGTAATTAAATTTAATAGTTCACATAGTAAGATTAATCATATCCTCAATAAATATTGGTATATCTTACATATGGATCCCATTTTGGGTAAATTTTTACCTAAAAGACCACCCATTGTCTTTACAAAATCCAATAATCTAAAAACTATTTTGGCCCCTAGTCTCCTTAAAGGTAGTGTTTCCACCAAAAAGAAGGACCTTAGAAATATATTGGGTTTAAAAGGTAACCACAGATGCAATAGGTGTAAAATCTGTCCGAGAATGTTAACACAAGATCATTTTAAATCCAAAATGACAGACTTTAAATATGAGATCAAAAATGATATTGATTGCTTAACAACATATGTTATATACATCTTACAATGTGGATGTGGATTACAATATGTAGGTCGCACCAAACGCCATCTTAAAATACGTGTGATGGAACATCTTAGAAATATTGTTAACATTCCTAAATTATTGGCTTCAGGTAAACCACTTACACATTTGTTGTCCCATTTTAAAGATGTTCACCAATGCAGTACAATGGGGGTTAAATATATGGGTATTGAAAACATAGCTACAAACATTCGAGCTGGTGATAAAGATCTGCAAATTGCAAAAAGGGAGCAGTTCTGGATTTTCACCTTCCAAACAAAATATCCTGGGGGGGTTAAATGATTATGTAGAACTGACTCCCTTTTTGAGGTGACTACATAAATATTATTCTTTTAGTCTGCCAGTTGTTCATTTTAAGGTTCTGCTTCTTTTTGTGTTTTTATTATATTTCTGTTTTTTCCCTTTCCCATTTTATTATGGTTCCTTTTTTTCCCCTTTCCTTCCCCTTTTCCCACTTTTATATTCCCCCACCCTTTTTCCTTCCTTATGTAATACAGGCATACCCCGCTTTAAGGACACTCACTTTAAGTACACTCGCGAGTAAGTACATGTCGCCCAATAGGCAAATGGCAGTTGACGCATGCGCCTGTCAGCACGTCCTGAACAGCAATACGGCTCCCTACCTGTACCGAAGCTGTGCGCAAGTGGGGAGACTATAGAGCCTGTTAGAAATGTGTTATTTACATCAGTTATGCACGTATATGACAATTGCGGTACAGTAAATTCATCAATAAGTGGATAAAAGGTAGTGCTTCACTTTAAGTACATTTTCGCTTTACATACATGCTCCGATCCCATTGCGTACGTTAATGCGGGGTATGCCTGTATATGTACCCCATTATCTGTTTTACATGTTTTTAATG
This sequence comes from Ascaphus truei, assembly GCF_040206685.1. Classification (NCBI taxonomy): domain Eukaryota; kingdom Metazoa; phylum Chordata; class Amphibia; order Anura; family Ascaphidae; genus Ascaphus; species Ascaphus truei. Next base: position 250,982,965 of record NC_134486.1, read on the forward strand.
TGTTTTATTTGTCTTTAATGTGATTGCACAATGTTATATATGCTGTTCATATTATTACATATGTATATATTTTTTCCATTACACTTGACCATAGGGGCTACCTGTTTTTGTGACTTTATATGTCTTTTTTAGTCTGTGACATTCTTGCTTTTGAGATTGATTACCTTCTCAAACTTACAAGTGCCACTGAATTATTATAATATATCTCTCAAGCCCATAAATAACATTATGGAATCACATATGAGAGGGGAGTATTCCAAATTTAACCCACCCCTTTCAGTCATCAGCCTGATTGGCTGTATAGTCATTGGGATTAACCAATGATGAATCTGGATAGACATATAAAGGACCCCAAACAGGTGCCGCAGTTAATGCCTGATGAAGTATACTTTTGTATACGAAACGCATCGCGAATTGTGTTGCTGGCCCATACTCTTTTGATAGCCAGTATACACACAAGTGTATCTATTCCGACCACGATTACGATAACCAAAACGGACAGGCATCCCAAGGACAGCTACAGAGGGCTTCTTTTCTGCACATGCGCGCTACGCTTTCAGCCACGCTTACACTCGTGGAGGTCTGACAGCACTACGGAGACAGCCCCAGCACGCGGGACTGATTTCTGAGGACTGAAACTGCCCCTGCACACCTTATGTGATGCCCCACCATAGAAGTTATCGTCGAGATCGGGGATTATTAAAGTTTTAATTCATGTACTGTAAGTAGTTACTATCTTATATTGTTGGTAATACACTTCATATCTCTTATCTTGGTGCGCTCTTGTGTTTCCCTTTTTTCTTAGTCTGTCTACTATGCCTGATTTAAATACTCAAAACACACCTCTAGCACTGATTGACGCTGAAAGAAACACAGCAAGCACCACCAACACTGACATCATGTCAGCCAAGTGCAAGAGGAAAAGGAAATGATCAGCATCTGCTCTGAAATGTCCATGTCTGTCTCCTAGGTTCGTACAGTAAATACCCTTTGGTGCCTGTTCCTACATCCTCCCTGCCTCATCCACTAAACCTCCTGGTCTTTCATGGGAATGTCAAAATCACTCATTATTAATCATTAGACACACACACACACCCACACACACACACACACACACACACACTACAGCATAGGTGGCCAGGCCATCAAGTAGCCCACGATGGCATTTGGGTGGTCCACGTGATCCTCAAAGGATCAGACTGTTATCGCGCCGGCCCACACCCACTTGAGCCCAACTTCCCTAACGAGGCAGCTCCCCTTCGCAGCAGGACTAGAGGGGAGTTGGGGCCTCTTAGTAGATGTGGAAGCTGGATCCGACTCCCTGAGCAGGTCCGCGGGCGACCTGAGAAGAGGCTGATCCCCAAAGGATCCGGTGTCACGGCACCCACAAATGTAAAATTGTGAGGGGAGTGGGGAAAAGGCAAAACTGTGAGGTGAGGAGGGGGTAAAATTGTAAGGGGGAGAGGGGTACAATTATGAGTGGGGGGGGGGGGTAGAGTGAACTTGTGAGTGAGAGAGGAAGGGGTAAAATGTTGAGGTGACAGTAAAATTGTGGTGAGGATTTTTAAGGGAGAGGATTTGGGAGTAAGTTGAGGGCAATTGGGACAGGGGGGAGTGTGAGTGAGGGAAGATTGAGAGAGAAGAGGGGAGAAGAGTTAGGAACAATGAGAGAAATACATGGGGGACGGTGAGAGAGATAAAGTGGGGGGGGGGTTGAAAGCAAAGAGGTGAAAGAGAGGGGAGGTTGACAAGGCCGCCAACACAGGGCCCAGGCAGAAACTCTAATCCTGTGTCTTAGGAAAGCTGTCGGCAGCCATGACCACTTCACACAGACTGTTGTAAGTCCATCACTGCACTTCTACTGCCCTCCCCTATGGCACCGACGGGGAGGACAGTGGCCCCCAGATTTTTTATGTGCCTATTTATTGGCCTTCATGAGAAAAAGGTCCTCCTGCACTACAGGATGAACTCAAAAACACTCTTTTGCCAAAGGATATGAAAGTTACAATTCAATTATTTTAAATATGTCTTGTGTGTTATTGTTTTTCATTACATATATTCTTCAGTGTCACTGGCAATTTCTCCAGTCTGCAGTTGTATTTATGAGATTTACTTAACTGCTCTCCCAAATTTGAATTAAAACCCAACCCTTGTATTTCTTCTGCCTATTTATGTAACAAAATGTGTGGTTACACAAAATGGGTTTCTATGTTTTTGGATTAGACGATTATTATTTTTCCATTGTATCAACAAAAATGAAACGGTAGTTAATGTTTATCTGTTACTTATCTATAAGCTTTTAACCTCTCAATCTGCCAAAATCTCATTATCAGATCACAGCAGTTAGTTCGCAGAAACACTGACACAAATCAAAGAACTTGCGCAAATTCAGTGATACAGAAGCCAAGGACAAGATTGCCATCAGTGTTGAATTGTATGAAATGCAGTTTACATGCATATTTACATGACCTCTTAAGCTTTATTGATAGACAAAATAATACTTGGAGCAGCTCTCTCACCTTATTACACAAGGCATGTAACATTGAAGACGAGTTTGAAAAGATCGAAGCAATGTTAGATTAATTTAAAGCATAAATAATTTAAATAAAAGTAGTGTGGCAGGACGGCTAGACGCTGTGTGAAGCTTTAACTGTAGTGGTTTATTAGCCACAAATAAATAAACATAATGGATACTGTCCCTTTAAATCATAATAAAACATTGGAAATAAACACCTATTCTCTTTAGGGAAGCTAACTACACCATAGCTTTCACCCTCACTAACTGCATGGTCAGCTAAGATGGTTCCCAAGCCAAAACATTCCCTGGCATATGGAACAAGGTAACACAGTCTCTGCATACAACAATAAAGTGTTTTTGCTTATCTGTCAGTCCTTTGGAGTAGACGTCACTGCTTCAGTACGGCCTTGCATCCTTTCTTCCTAGTGGATTTCAGCCGCACTTTGAGCCCAGAGACCTCCTCTGTACCAACTTCCGCAGATGGGGAGCCTTTTATCTTTCCCCATCTCTGGAGAAAACAGTCTCTCAGCATAGCAGCTTCCTGTGTCTTTTAAAACACTTCCTCATTCAGACAGGCTGATTAACGCCATTAGTTAGCAGCTGCTGGTTTCTCTTTGAGGAATTAACACTCTGTGGACTGGAAAGCACACTTACTTCACTGTTCCAGTCAGTGATTCTGTCACAGTAGCTTTTTATTAAACTAAATATGGCACAGAAATGTGATGTATATCATTATTTATATAGCACTCTGAGTGTATTCAGCGCTTTACAAAAGAGACAATAGAGTACAGGCAATTATAATACAAAAGTGCAACAATATCAAACAATAGGAAAGGAAATCCCTGCCCCAGAGAGTTTACAATCTAAGTGATATATTGGCGATTTACAGAGACAGCAGGTGAGGGAATAAGTGCAGTAGATGGCAGTGCTTGGCCACAATAGTTGGTAGGAGTGACTGTGGGAGTGGAACAGTAGCCATGAGTCCAGACTATTGAAATGCTTAATTTCAGAGGTGAATTTTAAGGTTTGTCTTAAAGGTGGGGAGAGAAGGTGCTTGACGTATACTGAGTGTGAGCGAGTGCCATACAGTAGGTACTGTCAGGTGCAGTGAGAGAAAAGGGTTTAAACATTATATGTGAAAGGGGTGGAAAGAAGAAAATTATGGGTAGAGCACAGGAGACGATCACGGGTATAGCGAGAGATCAATGCTGATATGTATCTAGCCCATACACCCCCCCCCCCGATCGCAGATCAGGTCCCCTAATATGTTCTGGGGTCTGGCTATATGTCTCAGTGTGGTGCATACCTGCTGGCAACAGGAGGGCCTGAGTCTCCCACGATGACATGGGGGACAACAGGAACAGGTTACTGGGGTGGATGCCTTCGTCCTTGTTCAATGGAGCAGCGCCTCCATCTATAGTAAGCCCCAGGAATGCGGGGTGGAGTCCTTACCACAGAGAAATCCCCACAGGGATGAGAGATTCCAGTCTCACACAAGGTTCTCTTTAAAACCAGCAGACTCTTTATTCTCTTGGCAGCAGCAGACAGGTACAGTGATGCACAGTCCACTAACTGTTCTCCCTTGTGATGATCCCTGCCGCCACTCTGGACCAAAGGGCATCCAGAGGGGGGCTAGCTCTTCACTCACCCCCTAAGCAGGGTGAGAGGTATTTGGCCCACCTACTATATCCTATCAGCTATACTCGTGAGCTGCTCACTCCTCTCCTTCCTAACCCGAACTCCAACTATCACACACTTCTGTCTCTAAATAGAAAGTGCACTGCTCTTTATGACTTTAGCAGGCACCACCCCTGTGTCTCTTGCTTTGACACAGGGTCAGGTGACCTACCTCCACCACTCAGGGCAAGTGCTTGAAGTGGGGGAAACCCATGATAACTCCTGGCAACCTGCCCTTACCAGGGATTATACCAGGAGGAGGATAGAACTATAGTCCCATTTCTTACCAGGGCTACATGTAGAAAAGAGCAGATGAGTGGAGAGTCTTATAGGTAAGAAAGCAAACTTTGTAGGTGATCCAAAATTTGATGGGAAGCCAGGAGAGGGAGTTAAGGAGGAGATGAGCACAGACTGTTTTCATTAGATTTCAAAGGAGAAAGTTGTGAGGCAGTGAGGCAGTGAGGCAGTGAGGCAGTGAGGCCTGTTCGCAGTATGTTATAATAATCAAGTTGGGAAAGAAGAAGGACATGCATAAGAGTTTTAGCACTAGATTGACAGAGGAAAGGGCTCATTAAGCAAAGTCTTTTTTAATATGTAACTGTATTTCCTTTGTTATTTTTAGTTATTATAAGTTATGTGATTCACGTTTTGAATAGGGAAATACATCTTCCATCAAATGTAAATAAGAGTACTTCCTTCATAAACTTTAATTTAGAGATCAGAGTAAATCAAAGCACTCTTTAAACAAAGGACAACACGGTTCCATCTTTTTTCCATATTATATTACCATAGGCCTCTATTTAGAACTTTTTTCCTGTACTCATTTTGCCATTGCGAGTGCCTCTGTATACCTTTGTATAATAGAGTTACTCCATGAGATATACAGATCTAGTGAAAAGTTTATGGTCCACCCATTTATAGTAATATCATATCTGTTTATAAGTCTAATTAATTGATGAAGGAAAGAAAGCTTAACAATTTACACATTTCAAGTAAAGTGGTCAATGTTAAAGTGACACACATGCCATAATGATTGAAATCTTCCTAACTGAAATCATATAAAACAAATCAGGTAGCATGTAGTTACTGCAGCGTGTTTCCTTTAGAAGCCTACAGATATGGCAGACGACGTTATTACACTGACTGGCAGGCACCAGTGAGGGTCATAGTGCATTTACCCCACTAATCACTTCCCAGTGGCATATTCTCTCGCTTGAGCACTGTGTCCCACTGCAACGTGCCAGCGGGAGCATGAATGGCTGCTACACCTGTATATGAGTCTAATTCATATAATGTTGCATTCTGAGCATGCCCTGCTCTCAATAAAAAAGAAAAAGTAGTGTGAAAAAAACATCCCATGGTGTACTGAACACAATCACTTTCATTCGTGGCAACAGTGATGTCACAATAATTTGTTCGCTCTGAGGAGTGATCACATGATCTTAGCATTCTGGAGGGGCTGTGGCTCCCTGGGGGTGCTGCCCCTCTGGAACTTAAAGGGTTAATATTGTTTTTAACTAATGGGAACATCATTAGTATTAGGGAAGACCTACTCACACCATAACAACAAAGCATTTTATGACTGCATTATACATAAGGGTTGCAGCCATGATGCAGCATGTGGAGTGGTTATAGTAGTGTAATGATGCGCTCACCACAAACAAGGCGTGACCGCGAGGCCAAGGTGGGGATTTGATAAACGCCAACCCACAGCCGCGAGGGCGCTTGTGGAGTGTAGATAGGTCGAGGTAGCCGGGTCGGGGAAGGAGAGGTCAGGATGGTAAGTGATACTTGCCGAGGTCTTGATTGCAGAGGTACAGATCGTTGCAGGTACTTTAGCCAAGGTCGAGATTGGAGAGGTGCTGATCGTCGTGGATAAGCCGGGGTCAGGAGCGGAGAGATATGGATTGGGTCAGGAGCGGAGAAGTGGGGAATCCAAAGAACAGGCAACACGGAACAAGACTGGCAAGGCTCAGACAGGAGGCAGGATTGCAGTGAACACAGCGCACATAAACAAGGTTATGCTCAGCCAATGTGTCAGAGGGCAGGCTGAGCATATATAGGAAGAACAGACCAATGAGGAGGAAGCATACTCCCTAGTATGCATGGCTGTGGTTGGCTGATGGAGACAAGACAGGTGAATCCTATTACACAGCGGAATGGAGGAGACTCTGCGCGGGTGCCACACATAGTGGGTGCGCGCTGCGCGAAGGTGATGTCACCACATGAGCGAAGCCTGGAGGCGGGACCAACGGGGACGGCATTTAGTGCCGAGTAAGGTCCGCGCACGCCCCTAGAAGATACGCTGGTAATGACTGGTCTGCGAGATGTGCTGCTGGAGGCAGGACACCTTATCGCAGGTCTGGGTATGCCGGGAGTACGCCGGGAGGAGCACGGATGGTGGATTGTCACAAGTAGTTTGTATCAACTTTATATCATATTATAGGCTAAAGCTGTACAATTCCGAGCATTATTGAAACCCCTGCTCTCTGGCTGGTTAAAATTCCGGGCATTATTCATTCAGTAATGCCCGGAATTTTTTGCAGCTTGCCAAGTGTTTATTTCTAGCTAATCATCTTTTCCTTTGTCAGAACAGTTCTGAGACAGGGCAGGGGATTGGTCAGGAGGCAGGAACAGATGTCAGACCGGGCAGGGTATTGGTCAGGAATCAGCAGCCAGACAGTGACTCCTCCCCCTCCCTCCGTGCACAGAGCTCAGCGCAGGACACAGTGAGGAGGGAGAGAGTGTATTTGTATGATGGTGCTTGTCTCAAATCAGGAGGTGGACCCACAGGGCTGGGGTAGGGATGTAAATCAACCGACCAGAGCCCTGGGACAGAGTCCTGTAAGAGTATTCATAGTCTGTATGAAAGCAGGGGGCAGGGCAGGCAGCAGTGGTGCAAAGTCCAGGCAAAGGCGGAAGGCAGAAAGGTAGGGGTCACTGTCTGGGGTCAGCAACAAGGAATTCAAACAGGTAACGGAAAGAGCGACAGCTAAGACCGACAGGAGCTGCAGAAACACAGAACTTTACTCGGCGACTCCCACCAGGAAGTGCAGCCTTATATAGCAGGCTGCCAGTAACCAAAATGGCCAAATTGAGTAGAAAGGGCAGGCAGCCTGGAAAACACAAACTGGCAGCAAAACCCAGCACGGATAGAGCAGAATCCTTACAATTTGTAGCTGAAAAGTAAATGTCTTTCTGCATGGTTTGTTTGTAGCTGCAGTGTTTGGCTATCTAGTGTCTGTGTGTGTGTGTGTGTGTGTGTGTGTGTGTGTGTGTGTGTCTGCTGCAGAGTTTATGTGTGTGTGTGTCTGCTGCAGAGTTTGTGTGTGTGTGTGTAGCTGCAGAGTTTGTGTGTGTGTGTGTAGCTGCAGAGTGTGTGTGTGTGTGTGTGTGTGTAGCTGCAGTTTGTGTGTGTGTGTAGCTTCAGAGTTTGTGTGTGTTTGTGTGTGTGTGTGTAGCTGCATAGTTTGTTTGTGTGTGTATGTGTGTAGCTGCAGAGTTTGTATGTGTGTGTGTGTGTGTAGCTGCAGTTTGTGTGTGTGTGTGTGTGTGTGTGTGAGTAGCTGCAGAGTTTGTGTGTGTGTGTGTGTGTGTGTGTGTGTGTGTGTAGCTGCAGAGTTTCTGTGTGTGTGTGTGTAGCTGCAGAGTTTGTATGTGTGTGTGTGTGTAGCTTCAGAGTTTTTGTGTGGTGTAGATGCAGATTTTGTATGTGTGTGTAAATGCAGAGTTTTTGTGTGTGTGTAGCTGCAGAGTTTGTGTGTGTGTGTGTGTGTGTGTGTAGCTGCAGAGTTTTTGTGTGTGTGTGTGTGTTGATGCAGAGTTTGTGTGTGTGTGTGTGTGTAGCTGCAGAGTTTGTGTGTGTGCGTGTAGCTGCAGAGTTTGTGTGTGTGCGTGTAGCTGCAGAGTTTGTGTGTGTGTTTGTCTTGCTGCAGAGTTTATGTGTGTGTTTGTGTGTGTGTGTGTGTAGCTGCAGTTTGTGTGTGTATGTGTGTAGTTGCAGTGTGTGTGTAGCTGCAGTTTGTGTGTGGGTGTGTGTGTAACTGCAGATTGTGTGTGTATGTGTTTCTAGCTACAGTTTATGTGTGTAGCTGCAGTTTGTGTGTGTGTAGCTGCAGAGTTTGTGTGTAGCAGCAGCTTGTGTGTGTGTGTAGAGCTGCAGTGTGTGTGGTACTGTTGTGTTGGGTGTGTGTGTAGCAGCAGTAGCAGCAGCAGAGTTTGGATGTAGCTACAGAGTTTGTGTGTGTGTGTGTGTGTGTGTGTGTGTGTGTGTGTGTGTGTGTGTGTGTGTGTGTGTGTGTGTGTGTGTGTGTGTGTGTGTGTGTGTGTGTAGCTGTAGTGTGTTGTGTGTGTAGAGCTGGTGTGTAGAGGTGCAGTGTGTTGTGTGTGTGTTATGTGTGTGTGGAGCTGTTGTTTGTGTGTAGAACTGTTGTGTGTGTGTGTGTGTGTGTGTGTGTGTGTGTGTGTACACAGTGGTGGCAGCAGTGTGTGGATATAGATAGGTGCAGTGTAAGTGTATATGGCGGTGCTTTAATGTATTTAACATTTTATTTTAATAAAAAATCTATATATCTATACAAAAGTGACTATTATTTATGGAAAAAAAAGCCTACATTTAGCCAATAATAGTAATAATTCCTGAAGAACAGGGCATTACTGGCCAATAATGCCCTGGCTGGGTTAAAGTCCCTCGGCTTCGCTTCGGGCCTTCAACTCTTCCAGCCAGGGCGTTATTGGCCAGTAATGCCCTGTTCTTCGGGGATTATTACTCAAGTAGCATTAGAATGTGCATTTGTGAAGTTGGTTATTTCTCATACACCTTTATAAATGAAAGTGTCTTCTCTATTGTAATTCAGTGTCTGAACTGGTGCTGCATCAGAAATAAACATAATGGCATATATTTACTAAGCATTCGTCTAAGGCTGCGCTTATAGTGCCTGGTGATGGCAACGGCGACGTGACGTCACTCCGAAACAAATACATTGACTCTGTCGCAAGCGCTTATTATAGTACGCGCAACTGCAACGGAGCGACCAAAAATTTTGAAGCCGGGTAAATTAGATTTTTTAGAGACAGTCGCCACATGTGACTGTCTCTAAACCAATCAGATTGCGCTCCCCGCCCCCTTCGTGACGTCACTGGCCTTGTCGCCAGCGACGTCGCTAAAAACCAAATGATAACTTTCGCTTGACGGGTGACGTCATCGGTCGCATCACTGTCGCCAGCACTATAAGCGCGGCCTAACATGAGACACATGCCGGCTCTGGAAGACACGTTACAGCCCATTGACTTGAATGGGCTGTAAATTGGCTTCCAGCAACGGAAAGTGTAAATCTTTTGTAAATGGTTTGTAAATAGAGCCCATTAAATCAGGAGATATGCAGTAAATCATAAACATATTGAGAAAAAATGTTTCTTACATATACAAAGATACTGATTCAGCAAGGTGGAAAAAGACATTTATGTTCCTTAAGTCAACCCTTTTTGTAATAAAACACCCAGTTCCGTGTAGCTGGTTGAGTACTTACAAATAGGGTTCTTGTTAAGCACAATAATGCAATTAAATGTAATTCTGGGGTCTGTTCACACATTTTCCCCTTTGTTTAAAGAATGAGGCTGCACATGTAAGAGCAAAAGATCATAACAGATTACAAAAGAACATGGGGGTTGACAGAAAATAGGTTATGCATCCATGAGTTTTTGATGACTAGATTAAATTGAGCAAAGGGCTCATTATATGGGTAATGAGGGCAAATTGTTGAGGAGGAAAGAGTGTATGGAATAGCTCTTAAACAAATGTTAGAAAACATTAGAGTTATGATCAAAAAAGTTCTCTGTTAAAATTATAAATAAATGTATGTATTAGGCAACAAATGTGATGTACAGTATTATTCATTGTGTCCACTTCCAAAGGGTTGAAAATACATGGTTGTGTCCCAGGCATTTCTTTTTCCATGCTACAAGCCACACAAGATATGATTTTCTCAGGCACAGTAGATTTCGCTGTTTGTGAAGTTTATTCAAGAACACATAATTGAAACATTACAGTTGACAACAGTGACTCACTTTAATGGATATTAAAAACAAAAATATAATCACACATTTTTTCTCACTTGAGTGTTAATATCTCTTTCTTTCTCTCTCTCTCTCTCTCTGTCTCTCTCTCTCTCTCTCCTCTCTCCAATTAATCGCAAAAGTTGCTGATGCAAGTAAGAAGATGGGCCCCATAGGAATCTCAGCAAGACCAAAGTAATGTTCACCAAATGTCTACCTTGGCCCCCAAATCTCTATGGGTGGCAACATTATGAAAATAAATCAATAGGATAAAGAAGCCGGGATGAGATGTATGCTGGATATTACCCAAAGAGAAAGGACAAAATAATCAATTAGTTTAGAAGAGAAAAGTTTGACATCATCACAAAAATAAATGACCATTGTTGGATGAAAATGGTACTTGATGGGATTCCAAGATTATGACCAAATGTAACATGGAGAATGAAATTGGGACATTTGTTGGAGCAACAAAAACAAGAGAAGCTTGCAATCACAATACCTTGAAAAGCTTTGAGGAGGCCTTTATCCAGCAGTAGATCGTCAAGTTGTATAAATGAATACGTGTGTAAACAGCACAGTAAAATGTGTTAGTTGGAAGACTGTACTTAAATCAAAGAAGGCATCATATATTGAATTGGATCAACATAGTAAATGAGTTTGTGGTTCAATTTTCTTCAACGTCTACAAATATTATCCTATACTAGTAAGTGCTAGAGTACATTGAGGGCTGATACTATAATTTAGCAAAGGCTGAAATTGGGACAACGTGCTACATATGACCGCTTCGAGACAATTATAAAACCATAAAAATGCTATTACACAGTGTGCAAAATGCAGATTGTCATTATTGGGATTAAGACAAATCTAGAGTGATTATGAAAGTCATGATGTTTACAACTCTGACAAATATCAGGACACGAGACCAGAGTGATTGTACATCTGTACCTATTACAGGAATTCATGTATTAAATATTTTACCAGGAGGAAGGGCATTATGAGTTACAGAGTTACCTTTAGTTTTTAAGAATGCCCTGGATATCTGGAATACAATCCCTTGCCAGTTGTCTCCTGTTATTTTGAATAAGAGCCGTGGTTCTTTACACCGTCATAGGAATAAAAGGTTATTCGGCTAGCCTTAAAAGGCCCTCAAGTGTTGTATATTCCACTTTCAGGGCGGATTTTGTTTTCTGGGCAACACGACAGTCCTCGCTCTCGCCACCAGTGCAGAAGAAAGATTAGTGTAATCAGCAATGCAGAAGTGATATCTGTGAGAATCCACATTAAACTGTACTCTCCTGGAGTCATTAGGAACATTGGCTTGTCTACGTTCTTCAGTAGTAGCACAGAGTTAGTGGTAACAGAGTGTGCACCCGAGCACCACGCCAGAGAGAACAGCCACGGCTCACTGACCACGTATAAATTAGTGGTAATATTGGCCGCTGCATACATCCTGATATCATCATGGGACATTTCACTGTACGGCAAGTTCAGTTTCACAATGCGATTGTTTACAAGTTCCTGAACAGGCGCCTTCTCTCCTACTGTCTGCTGAAATCCTGGCGCGACAGAGTGAACGAGAGACCTCATATCATTCGACAGCCATAGTATCAGTTTGGGATCAATAGATGTTTCATTGAGGATGACATCCAGTGTTCGGTTAATCCAGGAATCTCTGTATGGATGATCCTGTGGTGGACGGTAGAGGTCAAATATCACAGACTTGTTGGCACTATCAGCGAGTATCAGGAAGTCGCTTAGTTTGTAAATAGACTGATTGTTTGCTCTTTGGTGATCTTCACTGGACAAAGAGGCCATACAGGAAAACGGCTTATCCTCAGTGAACCATTTCCCAGCGTTTAGTTTCTCCAGCATCTCCCAGTTTAACATTGCTGCATTCTCTGTGGTCCAGTTGGGAAGGACCTGTTGTATGTCGGTTGTTCTTGTTAAAGTGCTGTCATGCATGAGAAACGGAACGCCATCAAAACTCATTGTGACGTCAGTTTCTAGGCCGTCTCCGCCATGCTCTATGGTTTTCTCAAATGACATCTTGGTATTTTCTGGTGCCAACTTTGGTGCTCCTCTGTGACCAAGTAGAGATGGTTTGGGCCCAAGCGTCCCTTCCTCTCTGATGCACGGTGAATACATCCCCAGTGGTATCAAGTACAGAAAGAGCAATGTAGCAAGGTAAGGGCTTAATATCATCACCTGAGAAACTCTGGAGACTTTTAAACGTTTTTTTTTTAATATAAGAAAGGGCATTTGTACCGTTCACTGCATGTATCTGCTAATGGCATTTAGTTTCATGTCATTCCTCGCATGAGGAACGTTGAAAAGTGATATTTACATCACCGCCCGCCCCCCCCCCCCCAAAAAAAAATATTACATACATCAAAACTGCTTTATCTGGTAATAGCAACAATTACTTTTACAGTTCAAATGTAAATACTATTGTTAAAGTATAGCCTGTGTCTGATACAGTAAACTGTTTACATGTTTTTTACATTTCATACTATCTTGCAAAACAGGTTGTTTGAGTGAAAATGTTGAATTCCCGTTTTGAATATGAACATGCTGCTGCTTATAGCAATGTAAGGTTTCATTGTGCACCTGCTGCCCTCTGATGTCATATTTGGGTTGTCATGTCTGTGACATCAGACCTTGTGTTGTATTTGCAGCTTGAATAAATCTGGATTTCATATAAAAAAAAAAAAAAAAAAAAAAAGGCCCTCAAGTGTATAAAATAAACTTTATTGGCATAATTTAAAATATATATGTTTGGGAGTAACAACGACGGATGGAAGAAAATAAAATCAATTAAATATTGAGACCGGGGTATGTAGGGTTATGTGTGCTGCTAATGAAGTTTATGTGGTGTTAATCTGTCTTAATAGATACTATAGTTACACCCAGAGCTGATAATTAGCACAGACAATACCTATTGGAGTTGTAGCAGATAGAGCAGGGTCTATCTTGTCACTAGTTGGTAACAGGATAATATAATATATTAAAGCAATTTAAAGGTTAAAATACTGAAGCATTGTCCCTTTTGTAGCAAAATGGTAACCCAAAATAGTAAGCAGGCACCTAGTATTGGAGCCTCTCACCACTAAACAGACATTAGTTTGCTGTTTAGTTGTGTTGTACTCTAAGTAGCACTTAGATGAAAACATAAAGTGTCTACTATGGTAGATGACTTAGTATGACATCAGTAATAGTACTTGTTACTTAGTATAGCAATGATCAAGGATAGCAACAGTGTTCAAGTATATATATTTTATCAGAGTGCTCTTGCTGCCCACGGCTGCAGTCTCCGAAGCGCTCTGACCTCCAAACGCCCACGCCTCTCCGATGAGCCGACTTCACCAAGGAAGTGACGACAGATGTAACCAACGTAAGTTTCACCAGGTTGGCTTCATAGGGGGTGAGTTTCAGAGTGATTAGGTAAGTATTTTATATGTTGGGTTTGCTATGGATACAGATTAGTCCTGGTGTCCCATAGGTGGTGCGGATGTTTTCAGAATGATGCGTGTTGTTGTCCCACCCCCAATACCACTATTGGTTGGCAGCTGGGGCACATGATACTGGTCAGCCAATCATCAGATCCCTTGCAGTCTCTATTTACAGCGGAGGAAGAGAAGTATTATTCAAATCACACTGATTGAAGACATACCTCCATAACCATGGTGAGGGGGATGCCATCATATTATTGGTGTATGTATCGTGATGTCATGTGTTATGTTTATTTACTATTTGCCTTCTAGGGCGTTTGAGCAGGGTGACACCACACCCTAAAAAGCGTAACTTTGTTTTCCTTAAATTCTCCAACAGAGATTTACCATAACATTGATGATAACAATGAACCATGATCAGCGGAATGGATTCCTGCCAGCATGCCTGTCATTTTAGCCTCCACATGTTGACATATGAGTTTCTTTGCAGATTCTGTAGTCACGATTGTTGTGCATATGGGCTGAAAATCAACTACATGGATCTAGTCTAATATGTACACAGTTTTTACATTGGGGGCGGGTGATCGTCTGTTCATTTGTGGGTAGTGTGGCAGGACGGCCTGTAGCCGAGGTCAGGGAACAGCCCACACGTGTAGTTTCAGGATAATGAAAACGTTCAGTGGCTTTATTTCTCCACAGCATAACATAACATGTGGGTACACTGTCCCTTTAAACACCAAAACAAATCCTGCTCCACATTTGGGAGAACTGACTAACACTCCAGGCCTACCTAGCAGGCTGGCTGGCTAAACCATCTACCAAACCATGAGTGTATATTAAGCAGTCAGGAAAACAAATGAACAATTCTTACTTTGGTTGAAAGAGTTAGTTTGGTGAATCCGTCTGGCTAACAGCTCACATAGCAGAGTTGTCTGGTCTAAGGCAGCCAGCTACTGCCAGTAACAACATCCTTTTATACCTTGCCGGTTATCAGGTGTCAGCTTACATCCTGATTACCTAGCTTCCTCCTGAGTTAACCTTCTGAGTGCTGGATGAAGCACTCAGACATATGTTTCCCAGGCATAACTGATAGGGGTTGACTTCACCCTGTCACAGGTAGGTTATATATTCATTCAAAAATTAGTTGCAGCAGTAAGCCAAATTGTTCAGTTTGGAATAATTGACATAAATACATGTCTACGTAGACTGTCTATTGTTGTTCAGACCATTGTGTATTAATTTGCTTAGGAGAAATAGTCATGCCTCCTTTAGCATAATGAATACAAATTGTTGATACATACTGTATGTGTAATCCCATGGATTGTTGGTATGTAGCCCCATGTTTTCATTGTTGTTCGTGAATGTACTATGGAGACCAGTATGGTCCAACCAACTTTTTGAATGCTGTTTTATCTCATTTATATAGTTGCTCAACATAGTATTTGGAGTGTAAACCATGGCTTAAAATAGTTTAAGTGCCCATCTGTAGATTTATATGAATGGTGTAAATAAGAAACCTTCATTCAGGACTTCTGGGGTTAATGTGGATAGGGTATATATCCACTGTGATTCTTTTTGTAGTCATTTCTTGTCCCAGTTACCACCCCGTTTTTCAATTGGGACACTATCGATCCCTTGAAAATATAACACATTAACGTTTCCTTGATGTCTATCCCTAATGTGTCTTGACACTGGGCTATCCAGACAGTTCTAGATTGATACAATGTGCTTGTCAGGATCCGTGATCAGCGACGCGTTCGGCGCACTCGACACTCACCCAAACCCATGATCGGACCCCTAGCGCCTCCCGTCGTTCATGATGATACTCTTCCTTCTCCTGAGACCAGCCACCCTGCTAAGCGCGTGCGCATCCCACGCAGAGGTTAATATCTCTCTCTCTGTTTCTGCCTCCGGACTCCGCCTACACGGTAACGTCATCGGTGCACGCACATGCGGTGCACGGTCACCGTGTGCACGAGCCGCATCACTGTTCTGCTTCTGGGATCCTCTCCACACCTGTCTCCTGCACCGGAACTGCCAATCACAGCAGGCGCTGCAGACGCACCCCAACTCTGCTCCCTTCTCATTGGTACCAGTCTCCTTTATATGCTCAGCCATCACACTGGCAATTTGATTGAGCATAAACCTTCCTATGTGCGAAGTGTTCACTGCTACCCTTGCCTCCACAGTCTTGTCTTGCTCTCCGGTTCCAAGTTCCTCTGATTCTGACCTCGGCTATTCTTCTGGACTCCGCTCTTCTAAACTCCTGACCCCGACTACCAACGACGATCCGTAACTCTCCAACCCCGACCTCAGCAAAGTACCATGACGATCCGCACCTCTCCAATCCTGACCACAGATAAGTACTTTCAACTATCCGCACCTCTCGAACATCGACCTTGGCAAAGTATCTCTGACTAGCCATACCTCTCCAACCCCGAACCGGCTCCTCGACCTAACTACACTCCAGACATGCCCATGCGACTGTGCTTTGGTGTTATATACAATCCCCACCTCGGCCTCACGGTCACGCCTTGTTTGTGATGAGCACTCCGTTACAGTGTTCTAGGATGCGCCTGCGAAATTCCCAGCCTGTTTCCCCAATATATTTCATGCCGCAACAGCAGCTGATCAGATAGATGATTCTTGATGTTTTGCAATTAATAAATCCACGCATAGAGTATTTTTTGCCTGTATTGTCAAAAGTTTTACTTGGTTTAATGTATTTGCATGCTTTGCATGATCCACATCTGTATGTACCAGCTGTCTTTTGTAGGGGCCATGTTGTCAGGGGTTGGCCTTTCTGTCTCAGGAAATGACTGTGTACTAGGGTATCTTTTAAGTTTCTTGAACGTCAGCTGACCATATCTGGCTCTGCGTTGAGTACCTCACTCAAATATTTATCATCTAGTAAGATGTGCAAGTGTATTTTTACAGATTTTTCTAATTTCATTCCACTGGGCACTATAGGTGCCTATGAATCTTAATATATTCTTCTTATCACTGACCTTTGGTTTGTCCTGCAGTAGAGATGGTCTTGATGCTGTTAATACATTATGATGTGCTCTTTTAATATTATTGTGTCTATATCATATCCGCATGTATTTTAAATTCTGCGGTGTCGGAGCAGTTTCTCCGTATTCTGAGAAACTGTCCGATTGGTGTCCTCTAATTAGCAGAACTGAGTGGTGGCTATCCACTCTTTGGTAGCTTTCTATAGCAGTCTTTTTGGACAGTGTTTATGCACTGACTTTACCATCTAAGTTGATACTCACACATAGATCCAAGAATATAATGCTTGCATCACTGGTTTCATGAGTCTCAGATTGTGGGTATTGGTGTTGTGTCTCCACAAATCTGAGAAAAAGATCTTTACTTCTTTTCCATAGGACAGCAAAAAAAGATCCATAAGGGGTTCAGTTATAAGATAAAAAATATTTTAATGGATCATACAAGGGACCCCTAAAGAGACATCAGCAACACACAACGCGTTTCATGCACTTCTCCTTCTTCTTTGCTGTTTCTACATACCTCAAATGAATTGATAATCAGAGGTCCTCCCAAGATTGATCCAGATCTCCACAATAGTTAGTTCTTTTTATAATCATTCTGTCTTTATGCTATAGGGTAGTAGATTATTTTATGTGTCAACAAATGCTATATGTGGTATACCAACAGGATAACCTAGGCACTAACTTACCCACTATGAATATAATTTATTGAATTCATGGAGATACTCAACCTACTATACTTGAAATATCACATACTGGACCAATGTATGCTTAAGAGCACCAGATCCTTGCTTCCTTTCCATAGGACCAGGATGTCATCTACATAACAAAAATGGAAGATGAATGCTGCACTCCCCAACAAGGAAAAAAATGTAATAAATACCGGTGCTCCTGGTTCAGGAATCTCTAGGTGGTATTCCAAGTGAAATAGGAAGGAAGAGCCTGGGCACTACGGATTTCTGCTTGTGAAAAAAGATTTATTTAGCCAGTGTGATGACGTTTCGGCCCCTATGGCCTTTCTCAATTGCTAATGGCATGATAAAAACCAACATTAAACAGTGTCTTATATACACCCTCCCACATGTGTCCACGATTGTCCGTAATTGTCCTCCATTACAGTATAGGTAACATGCTTTTCTTCCTGTTGGTCCTGCGACATCTGTGACGTCATCATGGGGCATCTTCCAGCCTTCAGATGCTGTGATGCGTGTGACATCATCGCGTTCGATATCCAACGTAGGTCCACCTCCTGGACGTTCCATCTTGCCCTTCCTCTGACGTCCCAAGGTTTCTTCAGTCCCTCCAGATGTGGGGCGGAGCCAGTGATCTCTGTTATATTCTGTGATGTATTCTTGACGGCAGGGACCTACCCTTTCTTCAAAAGCGCTCCTTTAGTGCTTTCATCCGCAAAAAAGAGGAAAAGAATCACTAAAAGTTCAAAAATTATACAATTTAGAATGACATTAAAAGAATAGTACAAAACTACAATAAAATAAGGATCATATAGATCCAAGTACTCCAGGCAGTAAAACACTCCAAAGGAAGGTCTGTTGTTCAGACAAAATCCCCCTCTCCGGATTGCAGTTGGCGTCTGCTGAGGGGAAGTTTCAGACCGGCAGTTGACAGAGGAATTTGGGATTATGACTACCGTGGATGATCTCCATTGTCGCCAAAAATCCACATGCATAATAGGTAAGCAACACATGACTTTTGTACATTTATAATTATCAGTAGATTGGCAATAGTATTTTCAATTTAATGATGTTTAGTGAATTCCTACTTAAGATTTATTTTCTAGAATTCATTTCAGCCGCCTTTTTCTTGCAGTTTTAGCCCTACTGACAGATAATTAAAAAAAAAAAAAAAAAATATATATATATATATATATATATATATATATATATATATATATATATATATATACGACTATTAAGGTTATGGTGGGTAAAAAAAGTGACTAAAACCCTCCACAGTAAAGCATAAAGCAACTGTAAATATTCCTGTATATTCATCTGCATGTCTTAGACAGGTCTGCAACCCTGTATTTCACCATTATCACCCAGCAAACAGCACTTCTACTGCAGCAAGGGATTCTGGGAAATGACATGCAAATGAGCACATCCTTAGCATATCCTTAGTTTTAATAATTAATATTAAATAGTGGGGGAGACTTCCTGCAGGTTAGGAAATAAAATGAACGCTAGCTGTAAGAGCTCCATGGCTGAAACTCTTCACCGGCCTTAGAATCAGGTTCTGGTGTGTCAGAACACTGACACTGATTGTGGATGCTAGCCCATGACAACTGGAGTAGAGTTTTTTTGTGTATTGCTACCCAAAAGGGCTAAATCTGAAAATGGAAGTGACTGCCTTTCTCTGAATTCCCTTAACGACTATAGCGTTACTAAATTCTCCACTTGAGTTAGAAACTCCCTTTATCCATATAAGAATATACAAGATAGTTATATAATTAAACATAAGGGAATAATAGATGTCAAACCAGCTTATATTTTTAAATCGCCTCAAATAATTTTACAGCATTTGTTAAACAGTGATTTTTAAACTCCATTTTCTATCAAGTTTTTATGTGATTATATCTCCCTGTATTTGTGTAAACATATGGCATTCTCAAAAGCTTTTGGGTTTAAGAGTTAGATTTCTGCAAGAATTTTTAATTTTTATTTTTCCACTAGTGCTATATTTACAACGACTATCAAATAAGGTATGTTTTAATTGTGACATTTTTAAATGCATATGCAAGTAGTTATCTTTCTCCACTTTTATCTAAATTTACATGTGTATAATCCAGAAGTTTTAAAGTTCATTTTCTAGGAAGTAATATTCATTTAAACCAAATCAATCATAAACCATCCCCAGAATTGGAATCCCTGAATAGTCCATACAAACTTCGAGCCTCTCTCAAAGTAATTTATCTCCATCTGTAGAAACAATTACCCCCCCCTGCAGAAGGTTTGTAGTTTTTAAGTCTGCCATCTGTCTGTAAGGAAGGCATTAAGATGTAAAATTTGAAGTGTTTATGTAATTTTATTGTATACTTTGCCTAAGATGCTTATAGGTTTCCAGGCTGTGATAAGACAGGGTCTGTTGAGTTTAATGACACAGATAAGGCTGCTTGTTAATGACCAGCAAATTCACAGTTAACGTCAATTGTTGAAGGTATAAAGGACTGCTGCTACCCCGGATATGCCTACGTCACTGAGGAAGCTAATGCGAAACGCGTCTGACGGTTTTTGGTCATCACAGTCCACCATAGTGAGGAAGTTGATTTTCAAATTCTGGCCAACATCTCGCCGGAAGCGCATGCGCATGCGCGACGGAACGGGGGCTGTGCAAGGTGTGTGCGGAGAAGAAGGCAGACGGAGGAAGACCCAGCTCGTGCACGGGCGTATGGACACCTTCCCTGCCACTTACTGAACTCTGTGCACGATCCAGAAGACTCTGCCACCTGGAAACCAGGCTACACATGACAACCCATCTCTGAAAGGGACGCTCTGTGGAGTCTGGATCTATCTCCTCCCTATGCCAATATTATTTGGCCGCTTTTGAGTTTTTAATCTCTATTCTTTTGTATGTTAATAAATTTTATTACACTATATTTTTCCCTTTTCCCTATTTTCTGAGGAGTCATCAGGAGGCTTCCCCTCACCCCCAACCCACCCTCCCTCCAGAGGAGTAGCCATCTGACCAAGATCAGACACCTAATGTGAGTGTGTCTCCTCCCTTATTATATATTCATTATTTACCCCCTTTAATGAAGAAGCAAGGTATATATGTATGTTGAATTTTTCCTCATTGTGGTCCCCCTCTCTCTTCTATTTTCTACGTTCATATAGGCCCTGGAGCCACAAGCAGAACAACGCGCCTGATGATCCTTCCCCTTTCCCTCCTACACATCTATACAGAGGTTGGTGAATCACCTCTGAGAGACTCAGGCAGCGGAACTGTATTGTGTAAAGGACTGAAGTCACGTATCGAACAGTAGGATATCTTTTTTGGCGCAACTTCTCTATCTCCCTTAAACTGTATTTGTATTCCTTTTAGTTTGCAGCCTTAAGTCCTTAATATGGATAAAGCATCACTTTTCTACACCAGGCTACATAGAGGTTCCATTCTAGAGGACGTATTTGATACCTCCCTAGGAGAGGATATGATCACCACTGACGAAATCCTAGCTAGTCCTGGTCTAGATGAAGATAAAATGTTCTTCGAATTCCAAAATTTAGAAAGATTAATGACAGAAGAAATTAAGATATGCTGGGAATTAGCTGCTATTGAAAAATATATAGAGCAAGCTAGGATACCTAGGGGGCTCCACATTTTTAAGAACCCCACACTAGAACAGGATAATCCTATATTCATGACAGAATGGAATAGGATTATGGATAACTGTTCTTTTGAATTTATGCGGTTTATCACAATTACAAGGGGGGAAACACTAAAAAGAATTGATAAACAAATTATTGAAACCCAACGGAACCTAGAGGCATATGAAGAACATGAGGAGTTTAATCTCTGTGAGATAGAAATTAAGGATAGATTAGACAAGATAGAAGAAACAACAAAAGAAAATAAGAGGTTAAAAATCAAAAGGGACAAGCAAGATTACGCAGAAAACAAATATAGAGATTATAAAACCAAAGATAAGAGTAACGGGGTAGTAGCAACACAGAAAGAAAGAAGTATTTCAAGGACAGGAGAAAAAAGAGAGAAGCGAGAAAGGAGCAGATCAACAAAAAAGTTTAGACCGGACCAAAGAGAAAAGGAACGAGAGAAAGGAAGAGAGAGATACAGATACATACAGCAAAATAACCGAAAGGATAATAAAGATAATTCCAGGGATAATTCAAAACACTATAGTAAATATACAGACTGGAAAGCAAATAATTATAGTAAAAAAGATGGGGGGAACACTAGGCCCTATAAAGAGAAAGAATATTATTCTAGGGAGAATAAAGATATACCCATAAAAGATCATCACTATAAAGAGGATAGAGGTTATGAGAGGGGTAATCAGAATGAGAGAAGAGAATTCGAGAGACATAGATCCCCGTGGAGGAAAGACAATCACTATCAGACCCGGGAACCTCCTTTTTTAGAACAGAGGAGGGGATGGGAACGAGACAGAGAACAGGAGGGGCATTACCCACGAATGTGGAGGGTAAACTCAGGAATAACATCCAGGGAAGGAAGAGATGGAGGAAGAGGAGAGGCTGCAGAGGGGGAAGAAGGGAGCAAAGGAGATAGGTAAACCAAGCACAAAAATAGGAATATTCAACCTAAGTAAGTATAATTTAAATGAAGAAGAATAAGACATTTTAAGTAGAGGCCTAAACTTTGCACCTTCAAATAGAGCATACTCATTTCAAACTTTTATGGATGCCCAGAAATATGTAAGGAGACTGACTCTAGAAAGATATTTCGAAAAAACCAAGAAGGACCAAAGAGATATAGGTATGACGAGTGTAGAGGATAACCATAATCACTTTGTACACACATCACTGAAAAAAACCTTCGACCTTCTATACTTGTTTCTGTAAGGGTCCCTATTTAGAGACCTTTCAGAAACTGGTAGAAGAAGACCTAAAAGCAATAGGAGACAAAAAAAGTAAAGTGAGACCTAATTTCACAAAGAAAGAAAGAGCAGTCTTGGATGATCTAGTAGAAAATAAGGAGCTAGTAATAAAACCGGCGGATAAAGGGGGCGGGGTGGTGATCTTAGACACTGCAGATTATATAGAAGAGGCAGAGAGGCTGCTGGGAGATACAAGTACATAAGTAAAATTAAAATCAAACCCAAGCGCTATGTATATAAAAGAACTAGCAACATTATTAGATGAAGGCCTCGAAAACGGCATTCTTTTAAAAAAAGAACACGAATTTATAACGACAATAAATCCGAGAATGCCGGTATTTTACTATCTGCCGAAACGTCATAAATCCCTAATTAAGCCCCCAGGAAGACCAATAATATCGGGGATTGGCTCATTAACTCAGAATTTCTCAGCATATGTAGACACCTTATTATAGCCTGCGGTGAAAAAATTGCCATCTTACTTGAAAGATACAAAACAGGTGATACAATCATTAGACCACATTGTGTGGCAGCCTGACTATATACTGGCCACATGTGACATTACATAACTCTACACATGCATAGATCATGTGCAGGGATGTAATGCCACACTATATTGCTTGGAGAAATATCTGGAACTGGAAGACATGCAAAAAAACTACTTAATAGATGGAATTGGTTTTATCCTTAATCATAATGTTTTCTGGTTTGGAGGTGAATTTTATTTGCAAAAAAGAGGGACCGCAATGGGCACCAGGTTTGCTATCAGTTATGCAAACCTTTTTCTTGGATGGTGGGAAGATCAAGTAATCTGGCCCAACAAGGCATGGGAGGCCAACCTGGTGCTCTACAAACGCTACATTGATGATATCATCATTATATGGAAGGGCGACCTCGAATCATTGCAAACCTTTTTTACCAGTATTAATACTAATAGTTTTAATCTAAATTTTACATATAATACAAGCACAGTGGAGGTGATATTTTTAGACTTGGAAATTTTTATTGAACTGGGAATAATTCACACTAGAACACATTTTAAAACAGTCAACTGCAACAATTTTATCAAGGCGAATAGCTGTCATAAGAAGAATTGGCTGGAGAATGTTCCCTATGGTGAATTTAGACGCCTGAAGCATAATTGTACAAAACAGAGCGACTATGAAAAACAAATAATACCAATGAAAGAAAAATTATTGGAGAAAGAATATAAAGCACAAACAATTGACAATGCAATAAAAAAGGTAGGGGACCTAAATAGAAAGGATATGTTGGTGTACAAAGATAAGAAGACAAATAGCCATTTGGATGTTTTTATTCCTTTTATTACAACATTTAATACAAACTCAAGACAGATAGAAGGGATTTTAAAAAAACATTGGCATATTTTAAAACAAGACGACTTCCTAAAAGAGCTTATCGGGGATAAACCCGCTGTAATCTTTTCTAAAGCCCCAAATATTAAGCAAAAGTTAGTACCCAGTTTTTTGCCCCCCAAAAATACAAGCTGCTGGTTAGACCAATTATCCAAGGGTTTTAAAAAGTGTCTAAAGTGTAAGGCTTGTAGGAATAACACATCCACTAGCACCAAAACCACTTCCTTTAACTGTACTATATCCACCATAGACTACGCAATAAAATCACACATTACTTGTGATAGTAAAGGTGTGGTATATGTCCTACAATGTGGGTGGAATCTACAATATGTAGGTAGAACAATACGCAAACTGAAAACAAGAGTGGGAGAACATATAAGAAACATAACCAATGGTTTAGAGACCCATAGTGTCTCAAACCATTATAAAATTAAACATAATCAAAACCCGTCCTGCTTAAAATTCTTTGGCATTGAGCAAGTAAAGACAGACTGGAGGGGAGGAGACTATATTAAAAAGATCAATAAGAGAAAATCCTTTTGGATTTTCACTCTCCAAACCTTAGCACCAAAAGGGCTAAATCTGGAAATGGAAGTGACTGCCTTTCTCTGAATTCCCTTAATGACTATAGCGTTACTAAATCCTCCACTTGAGTTAGAAACTCCCTTTATCCATATAAGAATATACAAGATAGTTATATAATTAAACATAAGGGAATAATAGATGTCAAACCAGCTTATATTTTTAAATCGCCTCAAATAATTTTACAGCATTTGTTAAACAGTGATTTTTAAACTCCATTTTCTATCAAGTTTTTATGTGATTATATCTCCCTGTATTTGTGTAAACATATGGCATTCTCAAAAGCTTTTGGGTTTAAGAGTTAGATTTCTGCAAGAATTTTTAATTTTTATTTTTCCACTAGTGCTATATTTACAACAACTATCAAATAAGGTATGTTTTAATTGTGACATTTTTAAATGCATATGCAAGTAGTTATCTTCAGAATTGGAATCCCTGAATAGTCCATGCAAACTTCGAGCCTCTCTCAAAGTAATTTATCTCCATCTGTAGGAACAATTAACCCCCCTGCAGAAGGTTTGTAGTTTTTAAGTCTGCCATCTGTCTGTAAGGAAGGCATTAAGATGTAAAATTTGAAGTGTTTATGTAATTTTATTGTATACTTTGCCTAAGATGCTTATAGGTTTCCAGGCTGTGATAAGACAGGGTCTGTTGAGTTTAATGACACAGATAAGGCTGCTTGTTAATGACCAGCAAATTCACAGTTAACATCAATTGTTGAAGGTATAAAGGACTGCTACTCCGGATATGCCTACGTCACTGAGGAAGCTAATGCGAAACGCGTCTGACGGTTTTTGGTCATCACAGGCCACCATAGTGAGGAAGTTGATTTTCCAATTCTGGCCAGCATCTCGCCGGAAGCGCATGCGTATGCGCGACGGAACGGGTCTGTGCAAGGTGTGTGCGGAGAAGGCAGACGGAGGAAGACCCAGCTCGTGCAAGGGCGTATGGACACCTTCCCTGCCGCTTGCTGAACTCTACGCATGATCCAGAATACTCTGCCAGCTGGAAACCAGGCTACACATGACAACCCATCTCTGAAAGGGACGCTCTGTGGAGCCTGGATCTATCTCCTCCCTATGCCAATATCATTTGGCCGCTTGTGAGTTTTTAATCTCTATTCTTTTGTATGTTAATAAATTTTATTACACTATATTTTTCCCTTTTCCCTATTTTCTGAGGAGTCATCAGGAGGCTTCCCCTCACCCCCAACAAACCCTCCCTCCAGAGGAGTAGCCATCTGACCAAGATCAGACACCTAATGTGAGTGTGTCTCATCCCTTATTATATATTCATTATTTACCCCCTTTAATGAAGAAGCAAGGTATATATGTATGTTGCATTTTTCCTCATTGTGGTCCCCCTCTCTCTTCTATTTTCTACGTTCATATATGCCCTGGAGCCACAAGCAGAACAACGCGCCTGAGGATCCTTCCCCTTTCCCTCCTTGGAACAGTCATGCACTGAAGACTTATAATTGACTTGCAATAAAGAACCCAAACATCCATTCTTTATGCTACAGCTGGGCTATTAGCGGTCCTATGCTCTCTCTCCTGGAACATTCAACATGTGATGTTTAACTCTTAAAGTCAAGCAAGGTACAATTCACAAAGAAAGTCAGGTCAGTGGCAGACCGTAGAGGGCACTGTCTCTGGCTTATGATTATGTTTTTGTTTCTTACTTCCTGCCATATCTGCAAAACATACAGAACCCCTATAAGCTCATATTGAACCCCCAAAATAACCACAACATATATATATATATATATATATATATATATATACTAGCTGATATACCCGGCGATGCCGGGATGTAAATCCGTAATAGGTAGTATTATGTATAAATAGGGGAACAATAGGTTGTCTATTTGGTGGAAAGGTTGTATAATGATGTTGAAAAGAAACATGGAAGAAAATGTAATACGATGTTGTTTAAAAATGGTTTATTGTAAACATACCACAGTACAATGTATATTTTGGTGACATAAGTGATGTAAAAATGTGAGGTGTGTGTCCTGCTAGGGTGTGAGAGGGTGTGAGGCGGCGGGTGGGTGTTCAGTATGGGTGGCGGGTGGGAAGTGAGTAATAGCTTTGGGTGGGGCTCCCGCTAGCGTGTGAGCGGGGGTGAGGCGGCGGGTGTCTGGTGAGTGCATGCGGCGGCTGGTCAGTGATATCGGTGCGTAGGGGTGTGAGTGCGCCAGGTGGGTGTGAGGCGGGAGGCGCCGGGTGGGTGGTGAGTGGGTGCGGCAGTTGGTCAGTGATGTCGGTGCGTAGGGGCGGGAGGTGGCAGGTGTGTCAGGTGGGTGAGAGGTGGTGGGTGTGTCGAGTGTGGCGGTGGGTGAGGGGCGGCTGTGAGGTGCAGGGGTGTGAGGCGGCGGGTGGATGAAAGGGAGAGGCGGCGGGAGTGCGGGCGGCGGGTGGGTGAAAGGCGGGAGGGCGGCAAGATTGCGGGCGGCGAGTGGGTGAAAGGCAGAGGCGGGTGGTGGCAGGTGGGTGAAAGGCAGGGGCGGAAGGGCACGTGGGTGAAAGGCAGGGGCGGGCGGGTGGTGGGTGAAAGGCAGGGGCAGGCTGGTGGTGGGTGAAAGGCACGGGCGGGTGGTGGGTGAAAGGCAGGGGCGGGAGTGTGGGCGGCGGTTGGGTGAAGGGGAGGGCGGGCGTCAGGTGGGTGAAAGGCAGGGGAGGGCGGGCATCGGGTGGGTGAAAGGCAGAGGCGGGAGGGCGGGCGTCGGGTGGGTGAAAGGCAGGGGAGGGCGGGCGTTGGGTTGATGAAAGGCAGGGGAAGGCAGGCGTCGGGTGGGTGAAAGGCAGAGGCGGGTGGGTGAAAGGCAGGGGAGGGCAGGCGTCGGGTGGGTGAAAGGCGGGGGGAGGCAGGTGGGTTAGGGGCGGTGGGTGGGTGAAAGGCAGGGGCGGGAAGCAGGTGCAGGGGGGGAAGACAGGGGCGGGTGAAAAGCAGAGACGGGAGTGCGGGTGGCGGGTGGGTGAAGGGGAGGGCGGGCGGCAGGTTGGTGAAAGGCAGGGGAGGGCGGGCGTCGGGTGAGTGAAAATAAGGGGTGGAAAGGCAGGTGTAGGGGGGTGAAAGGCAGGTACAGGGGGGAAGGCAGGGGCGGGGGGAAGGCAGTGGCGGGGGGAAGGCAGGGGTTGGGTGAGGGAAGGCGTGGGGGGGAAGGTGGGGGAAGGCAGGGGTTGGGTGAGGGAAGGCGTGGGGGGGAAGGTGGGGGAAGGCGCGGGGGGGAAGGTGGGGGCAGAAGGGGGGTGTCACTGTGTCTGTGTCACTGTGTCTGTGTGTTTGGGGGGGGTCAAAAACGGAGCTGGGGGGAGGGGCAAAAACGGAGCTGGGGGGGAGGGTCAAAAATGGAGCTGGGGGGGAGGGTCAAAAACAGAGCCTGGGGGAGGGTCAAAAACAGAGCTGGGGGGAGGGGCAATAATGGAGCTGGGGGGGGGAGGGGCAAAAACAGAGCTGTGGGGGAGGGTCAAAAATGGAGCTGGGGGGGAGGGTCAAAAATGGAGCTGGGGGGGAGGGTCAAAAACGGAGCCTGGGGGGGAGGGTCAAAAACGGAGCTGGGGGGAGGGTCAAAAACGGAGCTGGGAGGGAGGGTCAAAAACGGTGCTGGGGGGGAGGGTCAAAAATGGAGCTGGGGGGAGGGTCAAAAACGGAGCTGGGTGGGAGGGTCAAAAACTGAGCTGGGGGAGGGGCAAAAACTTAGCTGGGGGGGAGGGGCAAAAACAGATCTGGGGGGGAGGGGCAAAAACGGAGCTTGGGGGGGTCAAAAACTGAGCTGGGGCGGACCGCCGTTGAGAAGGGCCTGAGGGGTGATAGTGGGGCGGGGGGAGGTGCAAGTCCGGAGGGGGGGATTGTTGTACTTACTTTTGGTTAGTGTGTGTGTGTGTCCGATGTAATCCGCAGGGTAGGCTCACAAATGTCAGGGCTCACTCAGTATGAGGAAGCTTCTAGGATGTGAGCAGTCCACACGGGTGAGAGTGGAACAGTGTCTTAGAGTAGACCGGCCAATGAGAGCCATGGGGGGGGCGGGCCATCGGGGGGGGGGGCGAGACACCGGCCAATGAGAGCCGTGGGAGGGCGGGCGGACCGACCAATCAAATTGTCTCCAGGCACTCTCAACCAAGAATTTCAAATTTATATATATATAGATATATATGTAATCAAAAAATAATAACATTCCCATAGACACTGTTTTTAAGTATACCTTTTGCTTGCTTCATTCATTGTAACATCGCCGGAAGAAGAGATCAGTGTATCTCGAAAGCTCGCACAAATAAAAGCATTTCGTTAGCCACAGAACGGTATCATCTATTTTTTTTTGATTATTGAAGCTCGACTAACACGGTACTGATACCTCTACATGTATATATATATATATATAGACACTGTACCGTGTATTTGTGTCAATGGATATAGCACTGGGCTCGGTCTGTGTTTCATGTTCTGTCTCTGGTTTTAAATTCCTGCCATATCTCCCAGAATCTATGGAAAAATGTTGTGAGTACCACACTAAACATGCCAAGTCTCAAAGGAAGATAAGAAAAATAACCCTCCCACAGGCGCTATATTAGACAAGGCCTTATTCTCTGAAGACATGGCCAAATAAATTGCTGATAAAGTCCTGGGCTCACTCTCTTCCACCCTAAACCAGTCATTCACAGATTTGAAAGTTTTAAAAGAAATAAAGTATGATCTGCTACACCAAGAGACCAATGTTGCGGAGTCTCGAATACTGAGGATTAAAATTCTTATTAAAGAAAATGCAGATCTCAAAACCAAATTAGATGATCTGGAAAAAAAGATCAGGAAGAAACAACATTAGAATTATAGGAGTTCCAGAATAAATACTAGCAATAGACCAGCTTGACTTTGTCTCCTCAGACATCCCATCATTTATACCTTTCAAGTTTGAGAGACCTCACCTGCTCAGCCCTCAAAAACCGGTAGGGGAAACACTCAAATCAAGACATAGTTGCAACATTTCTGGAATTTCAGGACAGGGCTGCAGTCTTAAGAGCATTTTGTCAGCTTCATGAAGTAACCTTTGAATTTGATAAGATCTTAATTTTCAAAGACTTCTCTATTGATCTATTTAAGAAAAGAAAATGATTCCAAGAAATATGCTCAGGATATGGCAAAAAAAGGTATAACATTTGCCTTTATCTGCCCAGCACAATAGAAAGTATTCTCCAAGACAGAGCAAGACTTTCAACACACCAAAGACCGCATAAGATTACCTTACAAGCCTCGTGGCCGACTACTCTGCTCTACAAACAAGAGACACATACTGTAGTGATTATACAACATCTGATACAGAGTTTTGTTAAGTGTATTTCTTTGAATGTTGAAGGAATGAACTCCCCGGTAAAGAGGAGAAACATTTTGAACCACTTAAAAAGAATAGGAGCTGATGTTGCCTTCATGCAGGAGACTATCTGACGGATGTAGAGCATACTTATCAGAGAGTGGGTACAAGCAGGATTTTATGCCTCTTATAACAGTAAGAAGTGGGCGGTAGCAATCTTGACCAAGAGGGAAACCCCATTTAGTCAATAACTTTGGTGAGTATCTATGCACTTAATACATATTGAAGCAAGTTTCTTGCCACATTGATAGGCAAACTAGTAGCAATCCCTGGGAACCATTTAATTTTAGGTGGTGACCTGAACTCAGTAGACAATCTCTATTAAGACAGAATGTTGCCCCATCTAGTAATCTAGAAGAGGGGAGGGGGGAGGGTGTAAGGATTCTGCTTGATCCGTGCCAGGTTTTCACTACGGTCCAGGTTTTCTGTCTCTCCTGCCTTTTCTGCTCCCTGTGGCTATTTTGGGTACTGACAGTATGCATAATAAGGCTGCAGTTACCATAAGGAGTTGCCAAGCAAAGTTATGTGTGTTTGCAGCTGTTGTCGGTCTTTGAAGTTACTCCTTACCCTCTTGCCTGTTTTGAATTCCTGTTGCTGACTCCGGACTATAACCCCGACCTCGCTGCCTTCCGCCTGCCCTGACCTCCGCTTGCCTCCTCGACTTTGCACCTCTGCCACCAGCCCTGACCTCTGCCTGTCCCCTGGACTTTGCAACTTTGCTGCCAGCCCTGACCTTTGCTTTCATACCGACTACGGAGAGTGTTACAGGACTCTCTCCCTGGATTGTGGTCGGTTTATTTGCATCCCTACCTCAGCCCTGCGGGTCCGCCTCCTGATTTGGGACGAGCACAGTCACATTTTGCTCGGCTAAACATGGACCCCGCTGAGGTAGAGAAAGCCGTATC
The DNA here is from genome assembly GCF_040206685.1 of Ascaphus truei. Taxonomy (NCBI): domain Eukaryota; kingdom Metazoa; phylum Chordata; class Amphibia; order Anura; family Ascaphidae; genus Ascaphus; species Ascaphus truei. The sequence goes on from NC_134486.1 coordinate 251,013,492, forward strand.
TCTCCAATGGGAACTACTTGGAGATCATGAGACACGCTTTGCCCTGCAAAACCAACAGCTGGCACTTATTTCAAGCCGACTTCAGGATATTTTTACCCGGCTGGACACACACCAGGTGGGTTCTACCCCTGCACTGCCCTTACCGGAAGCTTCTCCGGTGCCAGCCCCATCACCCCCTACGCCCAGGGAACCACGGATCCCAATGACTATGCGTTATGGAGGGGACCCTATTGCTTGTAGATGGTTTCTGAACTAATGCTCAAATTAGTTCGAACTCCAGCCCTCCATGTTCAGCACTCACCGTTCCAGGGTAGCATATGTCATTTCCCTACTAACAGATGAGGCCTTGGCCTGGGCTTCCCCTCTGTGGGAAAGAGAATCCCCACTGATCAACGACTCCATTGCCTTTCTCCAGACATTTAAAAGAGTATTTGATGCCCCGGTTGTGTCTCCTCTGCTTTAGCTTCACTCCTTCGAATCCGACAAGGAATCCGTACTGCAGGCCAGTATGCAATTGAGTTTTGAACCCTTGCTGCGGAGACAGGCTGGAATAATGAAGCTCTGGTGGCAGCATTTTGGCATGGGCTTTATGAGCGTTTGAAGGACAAACTGACTTGCCGGGACCTTCCCAAAGATCTGGAGGAACTGATTGCCCTCTGTATCAGAATGGATCAACGGATACAAGAACGACAGACCGAGCGAGCTCAGTCTCTAAAAACCCCAACAATTCGGCTTGCCCCCCACTTTCAGACCCCTCTTTCTGCACCTCTCCCTGAGGTGGAACCGAACCAACTAGTTAATACCAAATTACCTGAGCAGTAGAGAACTAGGAGACGTGTCAGGGGGCTGTGTGGGCTTAGGTTTAATGCTCAATGTTTGGCTACAAGCTCATTGTTAAAAGGAGCCTACACAGCAGGTCGATTTAAATGTAATGATTAGTGTCAATCTCCCTGCAGGGGTTATAATTCCCACTAACCAACTTCAGTTTGTTTCCCCTCGTAGTCTATGTAAGCTCCCATTAGGAGCGCTACACCAGAATGCCTGTAGCCCACAAGGTGGCACGCTCCTCCTTACTCCATCTAGATTTTATACTTTCATTTTTTACCTACGTTTAAATCCTTCCTGAGTGGTGTTTATGTTGGCAGCTCTAGCTCTCCTCATCCACCATAGAAATTTCTGGGCACAGCACATGTTTTTGGCAGTATTCATGGTGCCCCAAGGCCAAGAGTTTTTTCTAAATCCATGCTTTATTTGGTTGAATTTTATGTTTGTTTTGCTCACAAATGTTATGTTTTTTTATTGTATTGTCTCTCGATCCTCCTGCCTACCCACCTCTGTACTCTCTTCTCTTCCACCATCACCCTGAGGCTCACCTCAATATCTCTAGTCAAGGCTCACCAGGCATTGAAGACGGATCCCCGGACGGAGCAGGTACATAAACTGTTACATTTTTTTCGTTTCCATGGCATCAATCAAAGTTATCTCACACAATATCGAGGGCTATGAAAACCCCCAGAATCGTAGGCTAGCATTCGACATCTATAAGAGAGAGGCAGCTAACATAATACTTATTCAGGAGACTCATTTAAGCAGAATTAGGCAGATTAGAGGAGGAACATAAGAAAAACTACAAACAACACTTCTGGCAGAGCTAATCGAAATCAGGGGTGTCTGGCATTTAAAGCCTGACCTTTAAAACATGCGCTGGATTTCACAGAAGTTCTATGAGCCGGGCAACAAAGCTCATACCATGCTTGCCAGAAGACTTAGGGACAACTTTTCTATGCAAAGAATGCATGCCATTAGATTGGCTGATGGTTCCCTGGTGGACAACCCTGTCATGATCACCAAACACTTTCAGCTATTTTACCAGAAACTATATGATCAGAAAAAGATTGATCACTTCCGAAAAATTGCCCTCCTTTCTAGAATCATGCCAATTGCCCAAACTAAATGGTCCCAAAAGATTCAAATGTAACGAACCAATTATTAACTAGGAGACAGTAACTGCAATCAAGGAGCTCAAGATGGCAAAATCCCATGGCCCAAATGGACTTTCTAATGCCTACTATAACAAAAATGGACTCTTATCACCCCACCTTCTGGCCATGTTCAACAAATTAATGGGGGGATCCCCAGTACCAGATATAATTTGCACAGCAAATATTGTGCTAAACCTAAAAAAAGGCAAGGATCCTACATACTACGCCAACTATCGCCCCATCTCACTCATCAATACAGACATTAAGCTACATGCCAAGATTTTGACTAACCGCCTGAATGAGTTTGTCACTCATTGTTCATCATGATCAGACCATTTTTTTCCCCTCCAGGCATGTCCCAGACAATGTTAGAAGATTTAATTCACAGAGCATACTCCAGTAAGACCTCCTCCATGCTGGTGTCTCGTTAGATTCCTAAAAGGTCTTTGATAGATTGGACCGGGGTTACTTATTCAAAGTGCTCCAGAGATTTAGCTTCTCATGCAACAATCTAAGAGAGATACAAGGCCTGTACCCAAGGCCGCTGGCAGGGGAGGGGAAAAGCTGGGCAGATGTCCTTGACCTGGTGGCTGTTGGGGGCCTGGCTGGCTGGTGCTGGAAGATAGGCCCAGACTGAGGTCAGGCCCAATATCTGCATCTGGCTTCCGGGCCCAAGCTCTCCCTCCCCCCCTGCAGCGGGCCTCTCCTTCTCTGCAGTGGACCTGGCCTTCAGTGTAAGCCCAGCCCACATGTGCGCCAAAAGTTAGGCTCAACTTCCTGATTGGTGCAGCACTGGAGACCTCCTCCAAAGGTGAGGAAGTGGTGTGTTCATGTTATGGGGGGTGTTATTGTGTTATGGGGGGTTATTTTGTTGGTGGAGGGGGGATTGAGAGGGGAGAGAGAGGTTTGCGGTGAGAGGTGAGAGAAAGGGCAAAAGAGGTGGGGAGAGAGGTGGGAGAGGGGTAAGGGTGAGAGATGAGGGGTTTTGCAAGGCCGCCGTTAATGGTGGGGTTGAGGGGGCAGTAGAAATTTTAGTCCTGGGCCCTGATAAAGCTGTCTGTGGCCCTGCCTGTACCAATTGCCTAGTGCTAGGATAAAATGCTCCAGGCTCCTATCCGAGGCAGTGACTACAGCCAATGAGACTAAGCAGGGGTGCCCCCTATCCCCTTTAGATCATTTGAAACTCTATATAGGACCAATACCTTAAACTAATGAGGCTCTTGAAGGACAATTTAGAATCTTGGAAAAAATATAATATCCTGTGGATAGTCCAGATAGTCTCGGTCAAGATGAACCTACTGCCAAGGTTGGTGTACCTGTTTCGCATGGTTCATATAAAAGGGGGAGGGGGGGAGGAGACCTAGGATCAGAAGCAAAACTTTCCAGAAGCCTACTAGTAAGGGTGACCTTGCCTCTCCGAATTTTATAAAATATCTTCAAGCCTCCCAGCTAAAACAACTGCTTCTCTAAAATTGCCAGATTAAAACAAGAGGTTTAGTGGACGTAGAAAATGAATTTAGCTCTCCCACCAGCATAGACGCCCTCCTATGGTTGGACAAAACATCCAGCACAAACAAACATTCTTGGGTCATCCCCACAATAAGCACAGTGAACCTCTGGGATCAACTTAAATTCAGAATCCAGCTTACGGCTGGATCAGGTATGGTTCCCCTGTTTCAAAATTTGCTCCAGGGCAAACTCATTCTTGTTTCCAAGTTTGGAACAAAGCAGAGATCACCAGGATGGGGATATACTCCCAGGAGAGCAGATTAAGAGCTTCCCAGAACTTCAACAGAAAGAATCTGCCCTCAGAAGAATTCCTCTCCAGCAACTGTGACCTACTTTGAGAAGTTGTACAGTCCCAGGTATCTGGATAAGGGGATGATCTCACTGATCTACCAGTTGCTTCTTAATACGGTGCCAGAAGCCAAATGCATCTATATGTTAAAATGGGTGGTGGAATTGGGGGGAAACCATAGTTCCCCCCCCTCCCTTCTTTTTTGTTTTCTCTCTCCACCCTCATCCCCCAGTTGTCTTCATTTGTGTCTATTTTTAGTGTAAAACTCCAATGGGGTGGCATCATAATTGAACCATTGATAACTGCAATGTATGTACTGTGTGGTATGCTAATGCTATGGCACAATGACGGTCCCCCACATTACTGTTTCCCCCCTTTTTTTCTGTAACCCTGAAAAACTGGAAAATAAACCGTTGGGAAAAAAATAAAGAAGGGTTCACAAATTAAGTTGATTAAAGTCCTAGTATTGTCATCCTCATCTTCATTCTATAATTAAGCATACCTATAAAACTTGTTTGAAAAAAACTTTAGATTACTTGTATTATATTATTACAGGCCCTCCTAAACTCTTTGATATTTTCCTTCCCTCTATATAAAAGAAATGACCGGGTGTTTGTCTAGTTCAACCCTTAAATCCATCTTCAAGTTCCCAAAATAACTTTCATCACACCATTGATGGGTTTTAAATTGGCCACATCATTTATTAAGTACATATCCCAATTATCCACGTGATTATGGTGCCCCGGATCACCTTACCAAGAGGATAAACTCATCTTTTACTACACCAACATATTTTACAATTTTAGGGAGCGACGTGACACGCAACTGGCTGCTGTGGTCATGTACTCCGCAACAGGCCATTGGCCCAATCTCCTGTTCCCCTCCCTTTACCCTATTACACTGCAGCCCTGCACTCTCTCTGCTATCCATGTGCTGTGACAATGAATAATACATAAATTATCATTATTAAATAATGGATTGTCAAGTCTGTTGAGTTACTGTTATACATTCATGTATAATTAAATGATGTGCTGATTTATTTAGTCAATCTTTCGATCTAATAATGAAATGACAAATTAATCTGTGATGGCCCCTCTTTCCGTAGTTATTTAACTGATGATTCCAGGTCATGTGGAGACAATAATTGTTGATTCCCTAATTTTACCCGTGGCCTTTTAAATCAATTTAAAATAATGAGACGTTTGCTTAAATATATTTGGAGCAGTTATTTAGCTCCAGCTCTGTCCTGCTTTTGCAGCTGGAAAACTTTAATTCATAACTCCCAATATCATTTTAATTATTTACGCATTTTCTTGATAATAATACAACTATTTTTTTTTCTTAGTTAACATTGCTAATGGAGCATGACTATAACCTTTTAACCTAATATATAAGAAATAACAATGAGTTTAGGGCAACAGAACAGTCACTCTTTGTATTATAGTTTACAAGTCACTAACTACCCATAACAAAAAGAAAGCAGAAACAAGCCAATCAAGGGATTATAGAAGCATCCTATTTACCTCCTCATCCTCACCTGAAATTCACAGCTCTTCTAGGTGACACTAAAAGATTAGTCTTTGCTGCTTTTCCTGCCTAACACCTCTTTGGCCTGTCTAAACACTTATTTACACAAAGCATGAACAACAAACCAAATTCAACATCTCTTCCAAATGACTGATCATGATTGATTGCTGTTGATCAATGTCATGGGAAAGAAAGTTGCTGCCATTTGAGTCTCCAATTTAAGGTGTCATTTAAAACTATAGAACCTAGAAATTACCTGAGGGTATGGTTCTGATCCTTTATGTAGCTAAACTTCATTGGGGATTCTAATTGGTTCAACATGACCTGGAATTATGAACTAGTGTGTTTGAGCTGTATAGTATTTTAGGAACAATGAAGTTGTTAGAGCTGAGTTGATTAGTTAATGCGGAGCTGGATTATCTTGCCTGCTTTGAAATATTATGTTCATACCAGGGCAACCTAATAAGTGACCTTTCAGTTAATGTACTGTGCAATAAAAAAAATTGATATCCAGCACACCTCAGAATGAGAAACACATTTCTGTGTGCTACATTTATCAAAACTTTATTTTTTAAAGATCTTCATTTTATTTGTTGGATATTAAGGGACAGTTTTTTTATGTATTACAATGTTGGACCACATATACATTACCACAACATTATTAGTCTTCATAATTAACAATGATAAATGTAAAAAATATTTTGAAAGGATGATGCAGCTAAACTACTGCTTTACTTGAACACAAATAAAGCCACACTTCAATTAATGGAGCTTTGTGGATCTAGCCCTGTGTGTTATCGACAGCATACTGTAGTTACATTTTCTTAAATCTGGTGACACAATTGCCACAGATGGACCTTAACATTGCTCCATACGTAAGCAAATTGAGTGAGAATGAAGCACACCAAAAGTAGAAGTGCTGGAGGCAATTGAATAAAATGTAATTATTTAATAGGCATAATAGCAAACAACAAAAAAGACTTTTTGATAAAGCGCCACTCGGCGGGAAACGCGTCAGAGGATCTTTTCTTTTTTGCTGTTTGCCATTATGCCTATTAAATGGTTAAATTTTATTCAATAGCCTCCAGCCCTTCTAATGTTGCTGTGCTTCGTTGTCACTCGATTTGCTTACCTTCATTGGACTCCCCGACTGGAGCACACCTGCAAGAATAAAGACTCTTGGTGGTTCTTTTTCAACTTCACCGACACGTACAGCTCATTCTAAACAGGGTGTAAGAAAAGTACATTTGAACACCATGGCCACAGTGGAAAAGAGAATAGCTACATGGGCCCCATTAATGCTCCATGCGCTCCCTTTTCACTGACTCCAACTAAAGCTCAAGTGGCAAGAGTGACAGCGATGTGGAGCCCATTATTATTCTTGTTATTGCTGTTAGTTGTAGTGGTAATAAACAAAAAGGACTAAACGAAAAATTCAAGAGTGAAAGTCATGACAAGGGAACTATCTAACACTGAAGCATTATGACTTCTTTATCAATGCTAGCTCCACAGGAGCAGAGATCAGTGTGATCGGGATAGTACTGCTAAAGCAAGGCTTCCACCAGTAGTATAGCTGCATATTTGTATGCCAGGGACAAAAATTAAAAAGAGCTCTTCTGTCTGTAACGTGTTCTACCCTGATCCAGGCAACAAATTTGTGGTTAAATACAGTACAAGCACAAAGTCAGCAGAGGCTGTAAACTCAGTCACCTTGCAACTTTCACAATGCAACACCACATGCAGAGTGATGTCATCTTGTTGATAGACAGTTAGAACAAGTTTTACTAGAAGGGGTATCAATAATTGACTAGGCCCCTGACAAAATAACCACTAGAGCCCAGAACTACTGCTATTAACTGGGCCCTGTTGAAGTGTTGAGCATTTTGAGGAGGGAATAGCAGCTGAGCATGGTGGGGAAAATGAGGGTTTACGAAAAAATAATAATAATTGACTAGGCCCACCAATAGGATAACAGCAGGGGCTCAGGTCAACAGCTATTAATTAGGTTATGGTGAAGTGCTGAGGGGTGGGGGGTGAGGGGTTGTCAACTTATCAGCTGAGCAGACAAGGGGAGTTCAGGATACATTTGCTCCCCCATCTCAGGTGGTACTACTGGTGGTGATGATGTTTATGGTTTATGGCCCTGGGGCAGTGACAGGGTCCCTAATGAACGTCTCTCTCTGCAGACAGTGAAGGATGCATAAACCAAAGGCTGACAGTAAGACTCTGGTTGAGAGACAAAGCTGAGCTCAGCTGACCATTGCCACTACACAAACACCCAAATGCCAATGGCTGGGAGCCATTTAAGTTGTCTAACTTTGTGTCTACTCTGAAAGAATATTTATTTACCATTGGCACCATTGACTTGAAATGTAAGGTGTTTCTCGGCTTATCTTTTTTAATTATTTAACATTTCAGTTATTTTAATTTCCTAATTGTTCTTATGATTTTATAGTTTTTTCAAACATTTTAACATGTGTTATGATATTTTAGCCTTTTACATCTTATTTTGAGTGTGTCTATAATTTAATACAATTTTCAAAAACCAAATCGCAAAATTTGCATCAAAATACCAACATATTTTAGAATCAAAACCAAACCACCTTTAATGAAAAGGAACCGAATCAGAAAACATGTGGCCTGAAACTAGCTCTCAAGTTTGGCCAATAGATCATGAAAAATTGCACTAGTTAACTGTCCACACCCCATTACACAGTAAATCTCATACAGTAGCATTATTTTTTGAGAGTGGCAGCTGTCAAGTGTTTGGCAATAGCCAAGAATTAGAATACTTTTAAAAGTGACTTTGTTGGCGGACATATATTTCCATGACTTGTGAGGACTGAAAAATGCAGTACAGCTCAACCCCGTTATAACGCTGTGCTTGGGGTCCAAAGAATCACATCGCGATATAAGTGGATCACGTTAGAAACAATATACAATTGTATGCATTGTACAATAAAGTATTTAAGATACCAATAATTGTGTTGTAAAGTATTCATAAATACGAATATTAGGAGCCACACATACATCACGTTATAAGCGGATTCGCGTTGTAACGGATCGCGTTATAACGGGGTTGAGCTGTAGTTAGATGCGACAACTTTGTTGCCACTTTCATGAAGAGATGATTCTGTCAGTTTTCCATGTTTTTAGAATATTTTTGAAAAACAAATGTTAATTATGAAGGTGGATATTCAACCTCTTCACTGCCAGAAAGATGCTGGGTTGGAAAGCAGAAGTGGGACATGGATACAAAAATAGCATGGGCACGGGCATGAGCTGCTAACAGCATGCTATCCTGAAAGTATATATCTTGTGTGTAGCGTTGAATGCATGTTTGAGCCATAAAACAAATAATATCACAACATAAAGGATCTTTGTTGCACTTTGTGTTTTTAAAAGAACACAGGATCAACGTCGGAGAAATCAACATCAGCTTTACTAACTTTTAGGCACCACTGTGGGTCCCGTGTCATTGATTCTCTGAAAGATTTTTTTTATTTGCTGATTGTCTTCATTATTACACTTTGTTGCAAACAATTTTAGTAACATTTTAGGGCACTTTTCCCCTATTGAACAGAGTGCTGCTAGTACAATTATTTTGTTCCATTTTTTGGTTGCTTTATTTATTCACTGTTTAATTTATACCCACATTTTTCTTATATTGACCTAGATTACTGTACATGTATTTAGATTTTTTTTTAAATATATTGGGGGCTATGCACTAAGCAGTGATAAGTCGTTTTAAGAGCGCAAAGTGCTCTTAGAACGTGAAGTTCCGCCGAGCGCTATTCACTAAGCCGCGCAAGCAGGCACTTTGCGCTCTAAAACAGACTTTTTCTTGAAATTTTTTCAAAGTCCAACTTTGCTCGCACGATCAGCTGTTTGCGCTGAATCCTGCCCTTCTGCGGGATTCACTAAGCAACGCAAACTGATCGTATGTGAAAGTTGCGCTGAATAAAGCTCACCAGCTAAAGGCTGGTGATAAAAAAGCAGGACTTAGAAAAAATTCTTTGTTTACCTTTTTGCATGCGCAACACCAATACAACAGGCCGGCGGTTGTCCCCGGCTGACCCCACGAGGGTCCGGGTGTCCCCGGCTCACCAAGCGGGGGTACCCGCGGGTCTGCGGTAACAATGCGCCTCCAAAAATAATAAACAATATTAATAACTAAATACACCCCCCTAACACATACTATACAGTAATGGGCAAAATTAATATTATCCACATATAGATAATAATGCATTTGCCCATTGTAAATACATATAACTTTCAATAAATACAGTAAAATCATATTACACTTACCTTTTACAGGCACCCACGATGAAGGCCGTCTTCATCCTCATCTTCATCCTGCCCATGCCCCTCCGATGCTGCAAGACATACACAAGAATAAAAACATCCAATGTAATGTTCCCTAACCCCTTAATCACCATAGTGGTTATTAACCGCTACAGTCATTAAGGGGTTAACACACCCTCACCCACCACTCAGGCCTATATACCCTCCCCAATTAACCCCCCACCCCATGAGGCCTAACCACCCTCACCCACTACCCAGCCGGGAGGCCTACCCACATACCCTTGGGGCCAATACCCCCTCCCCCCACCCCCAGTACCCTGCCCCACAATAAACTGCTCCACAATAAACATAATTTTATTTATTAAATACATAACCCACCCCCTGTGCCCCCCCATAAATACATGATTAATTCTTTTACATACAGGGTTCATACCTCAGACCCACGTGAGTCCCCGATGGGCCTGACGGGTCACCTCACAGACCTACAGGTTACCAGCAACTTGTTTCATACAGGTTCTGGAGGCCTGTTGGTGGGTCCCGGCAGGCACCATGGCCCACCAGGTGGTCTCTGCGGGTCACTGTGGGCCACAATTGGGTCCCCAAGGTAGGCCCATGGATGTCTGGGGGCCCCGGGTCAGACCTCCAGGTGTCTGAGGGGCCTCGGGTGGTTCCCACAGGGTCTGGGGATCCACGGGTGGGTGCTACAGGTCTGCGGTGCCCCCACAGATGTGGGGCCACCGGTTCTTCCCCGCAGGTGTCTCCCGTGGACCCACCAGCCTGATACCCGTGAGATACCCGAGGATACCGCAGGTGGTCTCCAGAGGTCTCACGCAGAACCAAAAGGAACAAACCCTGAATGTAAAAAAAATAAACCTGACCTATACATTAAATACATCAATCCCCCCCCCCAACACATACAGTACAATAATGTACAAAATAACTATTATCCAGATAGGGATAATAGATTATTTGCCCATTATTAAACACATTAACTAGCATAATAAAATAAATAAAGTTCTTCAGATCTCATAAATAAGAAGCCCCCGTTGCCAGCACAATCCTTGTCCTCCGTTGCCAACAAAATACATAGCCAATACATAGCATCCCTACTTCAGGAGATATAGGCCCCGTTATGGGGTGCATTAATGTAAATTTTAATAATAGTGTGCGGGAGCAGGGGGTCTCCTGAGCTGAACCGCATTGATTTCTGCCTTAGAGACCCTCTGCTTCCCGTGTTACAGGCCCCGGTATGGGGCATCGGATGCCAGTGTCGCCACCATCTTTATAGCGTCCAAGACGCGACGTGGGCTCTATAAAGATGGTGGTGACACTGGCACCCGATGCCCCAAACCGGGGCCTGTAACTCGGGAAGCAGGGGGTCTGTGAGGCAGAAATCAATGTGTTTCAGCTCAGGGGATCCCCTGCTCCCGCACACTATTAATGAAAATACATTAAAGCAGCTTCATTACCTTAGCGGATCAGAGTAGGGATGGAGTTCCCACGCTCTGATTGGCTACCGTACCATGTGTGGACGGCCATGTTTCTTTTAATGACGTCATCTTAAAGGCAATTGAAGCAAAGCCATTCTGATTGGCTGTGCTTTCATTGCCTTTAAGTGACGTCATCATTTTTTTTATCGGCCAAAACACATGGTTTTCACGGCCCAATCAGGGCCGTGGGAACCATATGACGAAAATGTGACGTCATAGGCATTTAAAAGCCTTCAAAAGGGCCTATGCAGAGAGCTCCGAATACATGGCGTTCAGCATGTATTAGCCAATTTTTACTTCCTGTATGCAGAGAGGTGCGTTAGATTGGCGAGTTTTGAAGAATTCGCCTGGAGATTTTGAAAGTGCCATAAATCCGCCAAAGTGTTGGCGAGAAGCGGGTTTTTGTCGCAGATTGCCATTTCGTTAACTGCGGCATATGCAGGAAGGGACATTTTGATGTTTTCGCCATGTCAGTAGTCTGTTTCACCGCTTAACACGCCAAATGTGAACAGCAGGAAAAAATGGCAGTATCCGTTCCGTTACATGGCGGGAAGTGTTGTCAGTTACCATAATAAATGATTCTGCAGCTGACGTGTGTAAAGCACGTATTATATGTGTTGACGCTGTCCCCTCCAATGAATTAATATATCCGACTACAAAACACTGGACTGACGGTCCAATGACACATTTTTTCCTGCATTCTCCATGCTGCATTAATGACCCCCCCCCTCCCACTCCCTCCCACCAAGTTCAGCAGCTGATTGGTACCAGAAGCAATTAATTCTGCTGCTGAACTCACCCCCCTCCCTCCCTCCCTCCCTTGAAGGGCAGCAGGTTTTCACAATGCATCGTTAATAACATTTGTCTATACTTCAATAGTGTGATATTCAGTCTGGCAATCTGATGTTGCTTGCGTCATAACCTATTGTAACTTGGCCCGTTACTTGCAGTCTTATATGTTTTACAACACTAGCCATATATGCATTGTATGTCTCCATGATTACATGATGGTTCACTTTGTGATTACCTACTGCACACGTTGCACTGTAGTGTGTTGTGTGTGAACTTAGCAGTCTGAGTAAGCAGTCTCTGAGACGGTCTGACTGGAAACTGTTCTGTACTATTGAAATTGACCGCCAAATTGAATGCAAGTCTCGCGAGACTCGCGCGCGCAACATAGCACAACAGACATGCAAATTGTAGCCAATTGTAAGTAGCTCCGTTCGTGATGGTGACATTAGCACTGAGTAATACTCGCCATTACAACACATTGCGAGTTTATTGCCACATTGTCCTTTCTGCATATGCTACAAAAACACGCCACACATTTGAGATTTTCTAACAATGGAGACTTTTATTGACTCTCCTCTCTGCATAGACCCCTAAGTCGTCTCATTTTGAAGCCAGACGCCGAGGAGGAAGGACCTCCGGAGAAGAAAGAAGACCAGGGCGTGGCCGAAGACGGGAAGAAGACCCCGGAAGAAGGTAAAAGAAAGAAGAATACAGATGAAGATGGATTACAAGTAGAAGACTCGTGGATTGATTTGGATTTTTAGTTTAATGTTTATTTTTTTATGGTTTGTTATTTTATGGGTTCCTGTGCCTGGTGGTTTTGTACATGAGTAACCAGTTCAACGGGAGTCGGTGGGGGCAAGTAAAGAAATGTATTTAATTGAACTAGTTAATTTTTTTTAATTCTGTTCTTTACATGTTTATTTAATTATCTGTGGTATATAATTTCTTGCCACTGTATGTATGTATGTATGTATGTATGTATGTATGTATGTCTAGAGAGATATATACATACAGGGTAAGAAATGATAGTGTTTTAAAAGCTTGATTTGCTGTGTTTTTAATTATTTTGACTATGCATGTATGCTTAAATGTGTGTTTAAATCTTTTAAAATTAGATAGATGTAATCGTTGCTATTGTATGTTGTTTTAGAGGTCAGGGGTAGCCTTCGTTGTTAATTTTTTATGCTTCTTGGTACTTATATATTTTCACAGCCTACATTGCTGAGTTGCAGGTTTGAATTAGTTAATTGTTTAATTGTTAGGGATTGAATGTAAATTGTTTAGGGATGCAATGTTAATTGTTTAGGGATGTCATTATTGAATGGTAATAGATTTAGGTTTACCAGATTGGTTACAATAGTATATTTGTTTGGAGTTATCTGTATTTGGATTGAAATGTTATTGTTAACATTCATTAGCAGAATGTATATGGTGCATAGATTGTATGCATCATATATTCAATGTTAATGCAATGTGTTGATTGTGATTAGAGGTTTTTGATTGGCATTTTATCTTTTTGATTGTAATATCAGTTAGGATTATGAAAGGAAATTACTTATATTGTAGTGTGTATTAATGGAGAACTGTTATTTTGAGTACTGCATGTTTTTGATAACCCTTCTACATTTATTTGTATATTGGTTCATCATGTGTGTGTATATATGTATATATATATATATATATATATATATATATATATTGTGACAGAAACCAGGGGTTGGTAATAAACTCCATATACAGGGCTCCCAGGATACTGAACAGTTTCTGTCCTGTCTAAGCTGAACAGGGCAGCCTCGTGGTACAGGCACTCCATTCCACAGTTTGTCTGCTGCCTGTTTTCTGTCACCTGTCATGCTGATTAGAGTTCAGGTATATAAGACCTGTTTCCTGTTTCCTCTGGGCCCCGCCCAAGAGCCTGGAAGGCTGCTGAACTGCAGAGGGGTGAGAAAGCCTCTTTCCCAAATCGCTTCATTCATTCTGTTAGTTTGTCTAAAGACTGCAAAGGTACTTATTTTGTTGGTGGAAGTGGACAAGCCACTTTCAACTCTGAGTCAGGGACATCTAAGTTTAAGTTATCGCTCAGACGAGCAGCTTTTTTGTTTGGCTTTGTTTTCTGTTTAAACTGTGGCAGTCTCAGTGCCTGGGACTGAATAAACCAGGCATAGCCTGTTTAAAGGAACAGTACGTGACGTCTCATCATTTAACCTACCCTAAAAGACCGTGTTCTAACAGTCCCGGACAGACGGCGGAGCCCCGGAGTAAGCCGTTTGTCACATATGGTGGAGAATGCGGGCAGAACACTAAAAGGTCTGGGGGTTAAAGAACTTTAAAGAAAAAAAAAAAAAAAAAAGGTTTTTTTTTCTCTCTCTCCAAACAAGATGGAAGACGTGGTGAGTGCGCTGGTACGCAATGTCGCTGTCCAGAGAGACGCGAATGAAGCCCTGCAACAGGCGAATGCAAACCAGCAAGAGACAAACCGCTTGCTGAAAGAGGAGCAACAGCGGTTCGCTCAGGGCTTACAGCAGGAACTCGAGATCCTGAGGGAGACTATCAGTAACCTTCCACTGGCAGCGGCAGCCCCAGTTCCGAAAATGACCAGGGCAAGCCACTACCTTCAGAAGATGGGACCCTCGGATGATGTGGAAGCCTATCTTCTCACGTTTGAACGCACGGCACAGAGAGAGGGATGGCCAGAAGCTGAGTGGGCTGGTCTAATCGCACCCTTCCTAAGCGGCGAACCCCAGAAGGCTTACTTTGATCTAGAGCCAGCCGAAGCTAACGTCTATGCAAAATTGAAGTTCGAGATCCTCGCCCGCCTTGGCGTAACCACGGCTGTTCGCGCCCAAAGGTTTCACGCATGGTCCTTCACGATGGATAAAGCCACCCGAAGCCAGATGTATGACCTCATCCACCTCGCCCGGAAGTGGCTACAACCCGAGATCAACTCAGCAAGCCACATCGTGGAACGGTTGGTCATGGACCAGTTCTTGAGGAAACTTCCCTCTGCCTTACGCCATTGGGTCAGTCGGAGTGACCCCCACAATGCGGATGAGCTTGTGGCCCTCGTAGAAAGGTACAATGCAGCAGGAGAGCACCCGCAACCCACAGTCGTGGAGCAACCCCACTACCCGAGGTTCCAGGACTCTTCCAGAGACGGTAAAAGGGTACCGGGGTTAAGGGGAGCTGAAGAGCGGCGACCACCTTCACGCAGCACCAGCAACAGTGGTTCGCACACTAAGGGCAATAGCCAACATGGGGAGCCGGGAAAAGGCTCTAAGTGGGACACAGACTATGTACCTAAATGTGTAAATTGTCATGAGAGGGGCCACACAGCAAAAATCTGCCCACTAAATGAGGAGCCCATGCAATGCAACAGCGTGGAACCTTATTCGCTGTTGTCCCAATGTATGGGCCCTAGCCCAGAGGACCCCTTGAATAACCATCTGTGGGCATTTGTAAAGGTTAATGGTAAGAGGGTTCGGGCACTTCTTGACTCTGGGAGTATGGTCACACTAGTGTCCGAATACCTATTGCCCATTAAGAAGAAACAGGTAAACAGTTCACAAAGAGTGGCAATTTGTTGTATACATGGGGATAATCATGAATATTCCACTGTTGATGTTTTTTTTTAAACTGAATTTGGTTCTTTAGATTTCAAGGTGGGTGTTGTACCCAAACTGGCACATGATGTGTTAATAGGGACCGACTTTCCCCATTTTCTAAAAATGTGGTCCCCAGCTCAGAATAGCGCCCAGAGTTCAATAGCAGACCATAACGAAGTGTTAGAAGAAACAAATCCTTTCCCTTTTTCAGAAATGGAGGTTGACGAGGGCCCAAATAAGAAAGGGGAAAAGGAGGAGTGCTGTGAAATTCCCTTCCCCATCACTACTTTGGTAGGGAATACCCCAAATCAAGATGTTGATCAGGCACTTACCACCCCAGTACAGGATAAGACCCTCGCTGACCTAGAGGTCAGTCCTGGGAGTTTTAAGAAGGCCCAGTGGGAGGACCCCACATTAGCGGTAGCAAGGGGAAATATACGGGACCAGAATAGTACTCAGGGCCAACCAGATAGGTCACTTGCTTACCCCTACTTCGAGATAGAGAACGACCTAGTATATCGGGTTGATAAAAGAAAATCAGTTACAACTAAACAATTGTTGGTACCACGGACATTCCGTAACGTAGTATTACACCTCGCACATAGTCATCCTTTGGGGGGACACCTAGGGGTGGAAAAGACAAAAGAAAAGGTTCTCCGAAGCTTTTATTGGCCTGGGGTTCTGGCAGAAATTACAAACTATTGTTCCTCATGCCCAGAATGTCAGATCACCGCCCCGTTCAAAGCATACCGCAGCCCATTGGTACCCCTTCCCATAATAGAGGTACCATTTGACCGGATTGCTATGGATCTAGTAGGACCCCTAATAAAGTCTGCTAGGGGACATCAGCATATATTGGTAATATTAGATTATGCTACCCGATATCCGGAGGCAGTTCCCCTACGTAGCACCTCTGCTAAAAACATAGCAAAAGAGTTAGTACTTCTGTTTTCCCGGGTCGGAATTCCTAAAGAGATCTTATCTGACCAGGGAACACCATTTATGTCCCAAGTAACAAAAGAGCTATGTAAACTCCTAAAAATCAAGCATCTCAGAACCTCAGTCTATCATCCACAAACAGATGGTTTAGTGGAAAGGTTCAATAAAACCTTAAAGAGCATGTTACGCCGGGCGGTCGATAAGGATGGGAAAAACTGGGACTGTTTGTTACCATACCTGTTATTTGCCATTAGGGAAGTTCCCCAGTCATCCACAGGCTTCTCCCCGTTTGAACTATTGTATGGCCGACATCAAAGGGGCTTACTGGATATAGCCAAAGAAACTTGGGAACACGAGGTTACCCCTTACAGAAGTGTAATAGAGCATGTTGCCCAAATGCAGGACCGCATTGCTGCAGTCCTACCCATAGTGAGGGAACACATGGAGAAAGCTCAAGAAGCACAAAGGAATACGTATAATAAGGGTGCTAGGGTCAGAATTTTTTTTCCAGGTGATAGGGTACTAGTTCTGGTTCCCACCGTGGAGAGTAAATTCCTTGCTAAATGGCATGGGCCATATGAGGTCTTGGAAAGAGTGGGAGAAGTAAATTATAGGGTAAGGCAGCCAGGTAGGAGGAAACCTGAGCAAATTTACCATATAAACCTACTCAAGCCCTGGAAAGATAGAGAGGTCTTGTTAACCCTAGTACCCCCAGGTCCGTCAGAGAATCAAGAAACTGACCCAGAGGTTAGCATAGCTGAAACACTGTCCGTGCATCAGAAACGAGAGGTCCAGAGTTTAGTGAGAAGGAACAAAGAAATCTTCTCTACACAGCCAGGTAAAACTAACGTAATTAAACATGACATAGTCTCTGAACCGGGGGTCCGAGTTAACCTTAAACCGTACCGAATCCCAGAGGCCAAGAGAGAGGCTATAAGTTTAGAGGTTAAAAAAATGCTAAAACTAGGCGTAATTGAGGAATCCCAAAGTGGGTGGAACAGCCCTATAGTTTTAGTCCCAAAGCCAGACGGTACAACAAGGTTTTGTAATGACTACCGGAAACTAAACGCGGTGTCAAAATTTGATACTTATCCTATGCCCAGGGTGGATGAACTTGTAGAGAGACTGGGCAAAGCCCGATATCTCACAACCCTAGACCTAACAAAAGGGTACTGGCAGGTTCCCCTCACAGAAAGGGCAAAAGAAAAAACAGCCTTCTCAACCCCAGACGGCCTCTTTCAATATTGTGAAGGATAAAATATCCCTAAGCATATCTCTATGCTTTATAGAAACCACTCGTCTCCATATTTATCTGTCTGCTGTGCTTTTTTACTAATACTGTTTTCTATCCGAGGTGACTTTGGAATGCTGCTTGCACAGACTCTGGCCCACGCAATAAAGAAGTAGCAAAGTGACCTAAAGCCGACTGATTACAGAGAAAACGAAACATAACTTCAGAAAGCAAGGACACACGGCATTCCTGTGAAACTTGCATCTGCCGACAAGACCCCCGCCCCCATCGTGCCTTTTTTCTACTAACTAATGTAATAATATAATTGGATAAGCTTTGCCGCATAATAGGTGTGGCATTGAATGATTGGCTAGTGTTAGCCTACTTTGATATAAACAGATTGTAATACAAAAAACTCAGCAGTCTTGTCTTGACTACTTGTCTGAGGAAACTAATACGTGACTCTGTGTCATTATTGGGATCCGGGGTGCACCCAGGCCTAAGATACATAATTTGGAGCCCACATCTGAGCAGTAGATACCCTCGATTGAAGGGACCTTAACAGTTGGCGTAGCCGGCAGGATCCTTGTGAAGGGACATCGGAACAATCCTGAACCCATCTCCATCCAAGGAGGACGTCCCCTGTCCGGACTGATCTGGGGGTCTGATCAACCTCTAAGGACAAGGTAAGATATATTCAGAATATATTTTTACCGAACTCCTGTCAGTCTGTTCAGGTTGGCGACACTTGGTTGATGGGCTAAGTATTGTTAATCTATACAAGACCATAGAGTCCGGTGGTTCCCGCCAAGGATTTATATAGTTGGTAAGGTCTTGTGCCTGCCAGATGTGTGGTTTATGTTCATATGTCATAAGGGTTACGGAATAACGACATTATAAGTAGTTAGGGGACGAGTGTGTAAGGATATCTATTGTTAGATAATAGGAGGATCGTCCATACAGGTGACGGTCCGGGGACGGTCTGCGCGCCTCCCCGTCTAGGTCAATTTATCGCTGAAGCTCAAGAGTCCAGGTACCGCCGGTAATTGGCGCACATGTCCGAGGTTGTTTTTAAAATAGACAATGTTCTCGCAGTTTTTAAAGAAGGATTTGCCTTCTGGTGCACGGGATTCCGTAACTCTTGTGACAGAACGGGAGGGAAAGAAGTATACCAAGAAATGTAAATTGTTGTTCAAAGTATTGGATTTACCCCCTACGGGAAGGTTGCAACCAAAAATGTTGAAAGATAGAATCCAGGCATGTAAAGGAATGTTGAAAGATGAAGGATTGTGGGAGAATGCTGAGAAATTTTTGAGTGTGGCTATTGAGCTTCAAAAGGAAGGTTTCACTGAAATAGAATGTGGAGGGAAAGATAAGGAAAGTTACTGTTATATGAAAGTACCCGAAAGTGACAAAACTATACCTTCTACCCCTAAAGTTAACCCTCCCCCTCCATATCCTCAAAATAGTCTATATCCCGTGAAATCACCATATTGGGTATGTCCCATATGCAAATTACAGAACCCAGTATTACGGGATAATTGTTACTCCTGTGGAGCTCACCGCCCCCGTGAGCCTGCTAGTCAGGAAAAAGACGAGGAAATAAAAGTATGCCCCCTTGTCACTCCCTCTGGCCAGTATTTTCTGCCACCAAACAAACCCACGGCTCCGACCGTGCCACTGTACCCTGTCAGCACGCAGCCCGCAGATCTGACTCAATTAAGAAATGAGATCAGTGCCATCGAAGAAAGGAGGGCAAATGAGACTTATGCCACAGAGGAAAGAAGGGCTGAGACCCCGTCCCCTGCTTCTGCAGTATCATCGTGGTCACGGGGCTGGGGTCGCGATAACCTCTGGTGTCCCGGACCCATTTTTGAGAAAGTTTTCACGGGTAAATCTCAGCAGGTGATGGTGCAAGTAATGAAGGCTGATATCACTAGTCTGGCTATAGGAGCAATTGTTAACCCTGTAAATAGTAGGCTCCAACACAAAGGAGGTTTGGCTAGGATAATTAGTGACAGGGGTGGCCCAAGTATTCAACATGATTCTGACAAATATATTCAAGACCACGGAGAGGTTCCGGTGGGAGGTATAGCGGTTACCGGACCAGGGGATTTACCGTGCAGTTTGATTATACATGCAGCAGGTCCAGTGTACCGCGATTATGCCCCAGAAAGAGCCAAACAGTTGCTGCAAAGTGCGGTGCATGCATCTATTATGTATGCTTCCAGCCTCAAACCCTCTACCCTAATCGACCGCTCTATAGCGTTTCCTCCCATATCTGGTGGTCTTTATGGATACCCAATTAAGCAATGTGTGAAACATATTGTGCAAGCTGTGTTAAAAACAATAAAAGAGGATCCTGTGGAATTGGATGCTATTATTCTTGTGGCCAATGATGGGGAGAAACCTCTGTTGTTTAAGGAAGCATGTGAAAATACAGCACAAACTTTCCCCATTGTTAAAACAGTACCACGACCCAAGCAGGGTGACTCACAGCTATGCAATGATACAAACCCGGAAGGAACAGTTAGGTATGTCAAGTTCACGCCCCAACAAAGTTCCACCCTATTGCAACAACTCCCCGACCCAGAAGACAAACCCATGCCCTTTTATAGAATGTTGCGTCAGATTCAACAGAACTATTCTGCAACATGGGCGGATTTAAAATCCCTTACGATGTTAAAGGCAGGAGATTCGTTCTGGCCCCTTATTGAAAAATCTCTCAATGATGCCAGGATAGTTGATGACACAGACTATAAATCTGGTGAGGATTTTTTGGAACAGATACAGCTATGGGCTCAGGATAGACTTTCAGACCAGACCCCATCACTTAAAGACATCACACAAGAGGCTACTGAATCAGTAGAAAAATATCACACTAGGTTGCTCCAGTTGTTTAGGGATATGGGATTCTCCACCAGCAATAAATTACAGGCTAATTTACTGGCAGCTGCATTTATGGATGGACTTACTCCAAAGCTACGAGCTGCAGTCCAAGAGGGATGTCCATGGATGACCTCATTGGGGTACACAGAAGCCCTTACAATAGCTAAAGCATTCCAGAAAAAACAAACGCAGGCGACGCATAAAAAGATTCTAGTTGCGGGCCATGAAGACACTGAAGTGTCTGTTCTGTACAATACTTCAGCCCCACCCCAGGGAAATCCACCTCAGCAACTGTATCCCCCTGCTCCATTTCAGAACCAGGGATATCAGGCCCAATCAAATCAGGGGTATGCCGGCAATAGGCCCCAAGGCCCACCAAGAATCAGGGGTCCCTGCTACCATTGCGGCAGGCTGGGACACCTCAAAAGAGATTGCCGGGACCGTATGAGAGGAAGCCAACCTGTGCGTAACTACGATAACAATGGACGATGGCCTATGTCCCCATGGCAGCAACCCCAACAACGGGTTTCTATCGCAGAGCGACCTCAAAACGAAATCCCTTTGCCCCGTCCGTATCCCTATAATACCTACCCTGGTCCCCCTACTCCCCAATGAAGTGCGGGCCAACCCGTTTCCACCATGGCTGCTATATCCAAATACAGCTACCCGAACGGTTCATCTATCACGCTGCAAGTTGCAGGAGAACCGGTCTCTTTTATGGTGGATACGGGAGCGGCCAGATCAGTCATAATAGCCGAGGATCTGCCCCAAGGAATAGATCTTTCCCCCGATTTTATGACGTGTATAGGGATTACAGGACAATCTTTGGATACCCCCCTCACTGTACCAGTTCATGTAGGCCCCTTCCCTGAAGTTATGTCCAGATTTTTAGTCTCCAGTTCCTGTCCAGTTAATCTGTTGGGAGCGGATCTGTTGTCCCATATGAGAGCAACGTTGCAATATGACGAGTCGGGCCTACGAGTACAGTTACACGACCCGACTTCCTCTGATTCTCCTGAGGCATCGTGTTGTTTTTATGCCCTTCCTGTATTATTCCAGCAAATTATGACCATGAACACAACATCACCTGTTCCTTCTTGGGTCAAGGAAAAGGTGCCATCAGAAGTATGGTCATTAGGCCCAGATGATATTGGACGCTTACCCGTGCCTCCAGTAGAAGTACGACTCAAACCCAACGTCGTACCGCCAAGAGTACCGCAATACCCACTCAAGGCAATAACGGAGCAAAGCCTACAAAAACAAATTGCAATGCTCGAAGAAAAAGGGGCCCTGATAAAATGCACTTCCCCTTGCAATACACCTCTGTTTCCAGTCCAAAAGAAAACGGCGAAAAATGAACCAGCCAAATATCGACTGGTTCAAGATCTCAGGGCAATCAATGCCGCCACTATTCTGGAAACTCCAGTTGTCCCTAACCCACATACTCTTCTTAGCCAAATCCCGCCTGACTGTGAAGCCTATACGGTCCTGGATTTGGCAAATGCCTTTTTTTCCGTGCCTCTTCACCCCGACTCTCAGTTTCTCTTCGCCTTCACCTTCAGAGGAATTCAGCGTACTTGGACCGTTATGCCACAAGGTGCCCAGAATAGCCCTAACCAGTTCACACAGGCCATGAAATTCTGCCTTGAACCCTGGATACAAGCCCATACAGAAATCACGTTACTTCAATATGTGGATGATCTTCTTATATGTGCACCTTCTATTCCAGTGTGTGAACAGGCCTCAGTATCCTTATTGATTCATCTCGCATCCATCAACTCGAAGGTCTCAGAAGCCAAGGTACAGTGATGTAGCCCGAAGGTTGTTTTCCTTGGACATTGTTTATCTAAAGGAGAAAAACTTCTCACTCCTGATCGAATTGACACAGTTGACAGACTGACAATGCCCACGAATATCCGTGGTCTCCAACAAATTCTAGGACTTATCACTTTTTGTCGCCAATGGATTCCAAATGCGTCCCAATATATGCAACCACTGTACGACGCTATAAAGAGACCAGAATTGCTTAAGGACTCCATCCAAGGACCAAAACTACAGGAGTCCTTCCATATATTGAAGGGACCTTAACAGTTGGCGTAGCACGCCCCAGCATTGGGCCTCCCAGACTACGACCAGTCTTTTACTCTATTTGTGGACGAACATGATGGCTTTGCTACGGGTGTCCTCACACAACCGCACGGTAACCGAATGAGACCTCTGGCTTACTACTCTGCTAAATTGGACTCTGTATCACAAGGGCACCCATCCTGCTTCCGAGCAGTACAAGCAACATTCGAAATTTTCAACAGGGCAGCAGACATTGTTATGGGTCACCCTCTTGTTATCCAAGCACCGCATGACATCCATGCAATTCTGAACCTGTCTAGGCCGAAATACCTAACCATGCAACGTTTACTGAGGCTACAGTCTGCACTGCTCATACCAGACTATGTCACCCTGAAGAAATGTACAGTACTCAACCCTGCAACGCTTATTCCGGTGGAAGGGGGGATCCATGAGGCGGAAGACCATGACTGTATAACAGAACTACAGCGGCAAGGTACCCCATCCCGGGCTCAACAGAAACCTTTCGAAAACCCTGATCTATCCCTTTTTACTGATGGTTCCAGATTTGCTGATGAACACGGACGTTTCCATACCGGATACGCCGTCACCACAGTCGACCAAGTGATCCAAGCAGAAGCTCTCCCCAGCCATATATCGGCACAAGAAGCGGAGATAATTGCTGTCGAAAGAGCCTGTAACCTCGCAGAAGGTCAAAAGGTCAACATTTATACAGACAGTGCCTATGCTTTTGGAGTCACTCATGATTTTGAAACCATCTGGGCTAATCGTGGATTCATTACAGCAAGTGGAACGCCGGTCAAGCATGCGGATGCCATAAAAAGACTATTGGACTCTCTACAGCTACCCAAGGAAGTGGCGGTAGTAAAAATCAAAGCACATGGAAAGGTGAATACACCAGAGACACAGGGAAATTTCCTCGCGGACCAAGCAGCCAAGCAAGCTGCCCTTCAAGAAGACAAGACTCGAAAAGATCCACCGTCATCAGCGTTGCAGGAGGCCACAGTTGTTGCACCAGTAATAACAAGAAGTGCCAAGAAAATTTCTCCCTCGAACGATATAGATCCTTACCAAAAACAGATGAAGAAGGAACAAGAAACAGTACCTAAAGAAGAAAAAGAGGATTGGGAGAAGGCAGGAGCAACACAAGAAAAACAAACTGGACTATGGAAAATCAAAGACCATATCTGTGTGCCCCGACATATGTACTATGCAATCGCCACCTGGGCACATGGACCCACTCACAGAGGACATAACCAAGCATTAGCAGTAATAAACAAATTATACTTTGCACCTGGTATTAGAAAGATTCTGGTGGAGTTGAACAAAGCTTGTGGTATCTGTCAAACCTGCAATCCAGGAAAAACTGAACCTACACCTCCAAAACATCTTACGAAACCAGACTTTCCCTTTCAAAGGATACAAATTGATCATATACAAATGCCAAAATCAGGACGATATGAGTATGCACTTGTAGTAGTGGATATGTTCTCAGGATGGCCCGAAGCGTACCCTGTGTCTAATATGACAGCAAGAACCACCGCAAAGAAACTGATTACTGAACTCTGCTGCAGATTCGGGTTTCCTGAAATAATAGAAAGTGACCAGGGCCCAGCTTTCACTGCTAGTATTTTTAAGGATATACTACAGACCCTGGGTATGACACAGGCCCTCCATACCCCATATCATCCCCAGAGTAGTGGGAAAGTTGAGCGGATGAACCAGACCCTTAAGACAGCCTTGCTAAAAATGACCCAGGAAAGCCAACTTCCTTGGCCCGACCTTCTACCTATAGCTCTGTTCCATGTTAGAACCACACCACAGTCTAGGTCTGGGTTGTCTCCTTTTGAAGTGTTATTTGGAAGTACAGTTAGAACTAGAAATATTTGCGAGAATGCGAACCTTAGGGAGATGCATGATAGACAAGTATATTATGTTATCAAGCTCAGTGAGGAGTTAACTAACCTCCATTCTGTAGTATTGTTTTCTCTTCCAGATCCCAACACTGACGACACAACTCATGAGATAAAACCAGGAGATTGGGTCTATGTGAAGAAGTACGTGAGGAAGCACGCATTGGACCCGAGATACACAGGCCCCCATCTGGTAACTTTGGTTACCCCCACATCTGTAAAGATACAAGGAAAATCTACCTGGATACATGCATCCCACTGCAAAAGGACAACCACCCCTCTTCCTTAAAGTAATGTATCATATACTAAGATTTTTCTTTCTGATCCCCTATGTTGTGGCCTATCAAGTCGCCATCACCAAAGAGATAGGGGAAACTACATTTTGGTACAATTCCTCAAACGCAGACATCGCGACGTACAAATTCGACTATTGTGATGTTGCCAAGTGTAGTAACACGTCAATACCATGGACCTGTTACCAAAATAGACCAGAATATAAAAATATATATATCTGTGTGACGGATATGTACTGGGGAAATAGTTGTGGATACTGGGGCGCAGTTGGGTGGAACACTGGAACTGACTGGGGGTATAAACCACAATCAGCAATGAACCGCAAGGATAAAAAAGGTAAATCCCTGATCTCTCGTATGACACTTCAGTACAAGGGAATATGTGCTAAGGGCCAAATTCACAATAGTATACCTTTGATACTAACGATCGAGAATCCTAGTAAAGGGGACGCGGGACTATATATTATGGGCGAATACGACTATTATCGACGGGTTTATGAATCCAACCGACAACTCATCCCCTTTTATCTTCAAGATATGCATAACAATAATGAATGGAAAGACCCCGTTTCCCCACAACGCAGTCAATTCCAAAGTACTAAAGGTATGATCGCACTCGGCAACCCCACTTTTCACGATACGATGGCCCTAGAAACAGGATTTTCAGACGTCAATCTGTGGTTGGAATGGATGAGGTATTCCTCACAGAGAAATAACAAAAGTAACTGTTATGTCTGCGCTGCAGCTAGGCCCCACCTTGGCACAGTACCTTTAAATATACCTATAAATGTAGAAGAGTGTTTCATTAGTTTGTACACCAGCAGAAGCTCCAACCACTCTCATTGTGAAGAATGGAAACAAAGATATCCCCTCACTACCAAGGCCCCGAAGCCCGGGGAGGGAATTACTGTGTACAAGGGTAATTACATCTGTTACGAGTCTTTGCAGGGTACCAGATTTTTGGGTAACTTCACGCAGGGATATTGTGTAGGATTCTCCAATATGTCCGGTGTTCGATTACAAAATCAGGTTCAGTCATTGGGAGATATATATTGGTTATGTGGGGATCTCAAAGTAAGAACCAGACTTGAAGGAAATTGGACAGGACAATGTGCTTTAATAAAAATCCTGATGCCCATGCATATTATACCTCTGGAACCAGATCAATCTGGGCTATCGGTAAAAATATCTAGAATCAACAAACGAGAAGTCCCAGCAGGGAGTCTAGATCCACATGTATATATTGATGCGATAGGAGTCCCAAGGGGGGTCCCAGATGAGTTTAAAGCTAGAGATCAAGTAAAAGCCGGTTTTGAGTCATTTCTTATGCCCCTAGTCACAGTAAACAAGAATGTGGATTGGATTAATTATATTTACTATAATCAACAAAGGTTTGTGAACTACACCCGTGATGCCCTACAGGGTATAGCCGACCAACTAGGACCAACTTCCACGATGACTTTCCAGAATAGAATGGCTCTAGATATGCTATTGGCAGAGAAAGGAGGGGTTTGCCATATGATTGGAGATGCGTGCTGTACATATATTCCCGGGAATACAGGGCCGGACGGTAAGGTCACCACAGCTATTAATAAACTAAAGAATTTATCAGAGGAACTCAAACGGAATTCAGGTATTACGGACCCCTGGGACCAATATTTTTTATGGTTATCTGGATGGCGACAATGGTTGACCCAACTTGCAGTAGTTCTTCTGGTCATTCTGTTTGTTTTCGCGATAGTGATTTTTTGTATTGTTCCTTGTTGCAAGGGTCTATGTAAAAAAGCTGGATCCGAGTGGGTACCCACTATGGTTCTTCGAAACGATACCCAAGTCATTTTGGAAAACATGCCATTACAAAAACAAGAGAACATAAGAACAGTCCATTATCGTACTCTGGAGTGACAGGGGTGACCAATCAAGTTCCCAGACCCTAGTTTGTTTGTCGGTAGGGAAGGGACTCCTTGTGTATGTTCTGTAGGTCTTCGAGTTTAGCGAGCAAGCAGTTGTCGGGGATGAGAGAAGCTCATGAACAGCCGACCAACACCCTCAGGTAGTTTTTCTAAGGTTAAGATTAGTCATAGGGAAAGTATATCCTTTTTGGTTTAGGTTTTTTATTATTTTTATAAGATTATGTTTGTCTCGTGGTTTCTAGGGGGACTGTGAAGGATAAAATATCCCTAAGCATATCTCTATGCTTTATAGAAACCACTCGTCTCCATATTTATCTGTCTGCTGTGCTTTTTTACTAATACTGTTTTCTATCCGAGGTGACTTTGGAATGCTGCTTGCACAGACTCTGGCCCACGCAATAAAGAAGTAGCAAAGTGACCTAAAGCCGACTGATTACAGAGAAAACGAAACATAACTTCAGAAAGCAAGGACACACGGCATTCCTGTGAAACTTGCATCTGCCGACAAGACCCCCGCCCCCATCGTGCCTTTTTTCTACTAACTAATGTAATAATATAATTGGATAAGCTTTGCCGCATAATAGGTGTGGCATTGAATGATTGGCTAGTGTTAGCCTACTTTGATATAAACAGATTGTAATACAAAAAACTCAGCAGTCTTGTCTTGACTACTTGTCTGAGGAAACTAATACGTGACTCTGTGTCATTATTGGGATCCGGGGTGCACCCAGGCCTAAGATACATAATTTGGAGCCCACATCTGAGCAGTAGATACCCTCGATTGAAGGGACCTTAACAATATAAGGTGCTGCCTTTTGGCTTACATGGAGCTCCCGCCACATTCCAAAGAATGATGGATAAAATTTTAAAACCACATGTTCGGTACGCTGCCGCCTACCTGGATGATGTGGTAATCCATAGTGAAGATTGGCAGTCCCACCTTCCAAAGGTCCAAGCTGTGCTCGACGCAGTTCGGTCTGCTGGACTAACTGCTAACCCCGCTAAATGCACTATTGGTCTGGAGGAGGCCAAGTATCTGGGGTATTCTATTGGTAGAGGGTTACTCAAACCACAAACACTCAAAGTAGAGGCGATACAAAATTGGCCAAGGCCAGTCACAAAAAAACAAGTAAGGACCTTTTTGGGGTTAATTGGCTACTATAGGAGGTTTATTCCCAATTTTGCAACTAAGGCAACCCCACTAACCGACCTCACAAAAGCAAGAGGACCGCTAATGGTAAAGTGGTCCCCCGAAGCCGAACAGGCCTTTAGAAGCCTGAAAGAAGCTCTCTGTGCCCAACCAGTGTTGGTCACACCTGACTTCTCCAAAGTGTTCGTAGTCCAAACCGACGCATCTGAGGTAGGGCTGGGGGCGGTACTCTCCCAGGAGTCTCAAGGGGAGGAGCACCCCATCCTTTATTTAAGTAGGAAACTAAATCCCCAGGAGAAAAATTACTCCATAGTCGAGAAAGAGTGTCTCGCAATAAAGTGGGCTGTAGAGACACTCAAGTATTATCTGTTGGGGAGAAAGTTCCGATTGGTCACAGATCATGCACCCCTTACCTGGATGTGTCAAAATAGGGAGAAGAACGCTAGGGTGACCAGGTGGTTCCTAAGCCTACAGCCCTTTAAATTTTCTGTGGAACACAGGTCGGGGCACAAACATGGCAATGCCGACGGGTTGTCAAGGATGCACTCCCTAATATCCATGGTCGCTCACCCCTCGAGGTCTGAGCTGGGGGGGAGGATATGTGACAGAAACCAGGGGTTGGTAATAAACTCCATATACAGGGCTCCCAGGATACTGAACAGTTTCTGTCCTGTCTAAGCTGAACAGGGCAGCCTCGTGGTACAGGCACTCCATTCCACAGTTTGTCTGCTGCCTGTTTTCTGTCACCTGTCATGCTGATTAGAGTTCAGGTATATAAGACCTGTTTCCTGTTTCCTCTGGGCCCCGCCCAAGAGCCTGGAAGGCTGCTGAACTGCAGAGGGGTGAGAAAGCCTCTTTCCCAAATCGCTTCATTCATTCTGTTAGTTTGTCTAAAGACTGCAAAGGTACTTATTTTGTTGGTGGAAGTGGACAAGCCACTTTCAACTCTGAGTCAGGGACATCTAAGTTTAAGTTATCGCTCAGACGAGCAGCTTTTTTGTTTGGCTTTGTTTTCTGTTTAAACTGTGGCAGTCTCAGTGCCTGGGACTGAATAAACCAGGCATAGCCTGTTTAAAGGAACAGTACGTGACGTCTCATCATTTAACCTACCCTAAAAGACCGTGTTCTAACAGTCCCGGACAGACGGCGGAGCCCCGGAGTAAGCCGTTTGTCACAATATATATATATATATATATTATGTATATATCTCTCTGTATATATATATATATATATCTCTGTATATATATATATATATGTATATATCTCTCTGTATATATATATATATTAGTACATTGGCTTCATCATGCAAATATATATATATATATATATATATATATATATATATATATATATATATATATATTTGCATGATGAAGCCAATGTACTAATTCATGGGTGAAGGGTGGGTATCGGGCCAATGTGGCTTAACCCCTTAATTACCTTTGATGTTATTATCCGATATGGTATTTAAGGGGTTAATTGATATCTGAATGCAATTGCTATGTATTGGCTTTGTATTGGCTAGGTTTTTTGTGGGCAAGACAAGGATGTTGCTGGCGTCTGAGACTTCTTATTGATAAGGTCAGTAGTACTTAATTTATTTGAATATGCTAGTTAATGTTTTTAATAATGGGCAAATAATCTATTAGCCCTATCTGGATAATAGTTATTTTGCACATTATTGTACTGTAGGTGTTGGGGGGGGGGGGGGGGGGAATGTATTGAATGTATAGGCCAGGTTTATTGTTTTTTACATTCAGGGTTTGTTCCGTGGTTGTGCGTGGGACCTCTGGAGACCACCTGTTGGTCTCCTCGGGTATCTCACGGGTATCAGGCTGGCGCTTCCATGGTGACAGATGAAGTGGTGGCCTCACATCTGTGGGGGCACCGCTGACCCATAGGTGCGGGGATGAAGATGTGTGGTCCCACTTCTGTGGGGGCACCGCGGACCCATAGTGAGCACTCGTGAGTTCCCCAGACCCCTGTGGGAACCACCCGAGGCCCCGCAGACACCTGTGGGTCTGACCCGGGGCTCCCAGACATCCTTGGGCTTACCGTGAGGAACCCAATTGTGGACCACGGAGACGCAAGGAGACCACCTGGGGGCCATGGTGCTGGCGGGACCCACCAGCAGGCCTCCAGAACCTGTTTGAAAAGGGCTGCTGGTACCCTGTAGGTCTGTCAGATGCCCCGCCAGCCCACCGGGGACTCGCGTGGGGCTGCGTTATGAACCCTGTATGTAAAAGGATAAATCTTGTATTTATGGGGGGGGGGCACAGGGGGTGGGTAATGTATTTATTAAATATAATGATGTTTATTGTGGGTCACTGTATTGATTTTATTGTGGGTACTGGGTGTGGGGGGGGGTTGTTCCCCAACGGTATGTGGGTAGGCCTCCCTTGTGGGTAGTGGGTGAGGGTGGTTAGGCCTCACGGGGTGGGGGGTTAGTGTGGGAGGGTATGTAGGCGTCCCGAGTGGTGGGTTAGGGTGGGTTAACCACTTAATGACTGTAGCGGTTAATAACCGCTATGGTGATTAAGGGGTTAGGGGACATTACTTTGGATGTTTTCATTCTTGTGTCTGTTTTGCAGCAGCGGAGGGGCCATGGGCAGGATGAAGATGAGGATGGCCTTCATCGTGGCAACCGGTAATGGGTAAGTGCTATATTTATTTAATGTATTTATTCTTGTTTTTGTATTTTAAATACACAGGGGGTGTATGTTGTTTATTGGCATGTTTATTGGGGACAATTGTCCCCAATAAACATGCTATTCTGCCTTAACCCTTCATTGCCTTAGCGGTTATACGCTATGGTAATGAAGCAGCATTTCTGTATTTTAATAATATTGTGCAGGATCAGGGGGTCCCCTGAGCTTTGATTTGTGGCTCAGAGACCCCCTGCTCACTGTACAATATTATTAAAAATACATGCATGCTGCTTCGTTACCGTAGCACATAGCCGCTAAGGTAAGGAACGAGTGTTTATTGATATGTGTGTTTTATTTATACTGTAGATGTGCAGAGGGTCTCCGGAGCTGAAGCGCTTTAGTTTTAGGTCTGGGGACCCCCTTCTCCCCGAGATACAGGCCCCTTTAGGGGGTGCCGGTATCCCTCTGCTTTCTTTCTTTAATTTTTAATGTGCCGATGTTTGCGCAGAGAGAGCAGCGGATCTCTCTCTGCTGCAAACACATCTCGCCAGGGGACGGCTTCTCGTCAGTTTCTCGCCAGGCAGCTGTCTCGCCACCGGTTACTCGCCATTATTTCAAATGGTGGTGGCGCATTCATTCGCCAGGGATTCGGCCCTCCCTGCATACAGTGAGGTTAACACGCCAAAAACCTGGCGAATTGAAACCCTGGCGAATGCAATTTTTCGTCCCTTTCTGCATAGGCCCCTAAAAGTCACTTAACAGAGCTCTGGGAATCTAGTCCTTTGGTTGGTGTTTCTTCGGGAGCCAAACCCAAGGACAGACAACCCTACAAAAACGCTTTTTTTTAGAGAAAGGCAAAATGTCTCTATTGAGAAATTGGATAAGGGAATAAACTAGGGATCATATTGGGATAGTGAAAAATCATGTTAGGCCAGGGAGGAGAAGAAGGCTTTCAAACTCAGAAGAGGAAAAAGGGATGGGTTAAAAGGAACGAGGGTCAGCCAGAAACAGAAAATTGAGGGCCCAGATAAAAAAAAACCACTACTTAATCCTGTTTGCCACCTTAGTGGCTAATAAAGCATTGTCGGCAATGCTTTACTAATTGAAAAGGTAACCAAGGAGTTAACCACTCCCATCAACACCCCGGGAGGCCAAACCACCCTCCCCTGGGGCAACTGCCACCATAACCAACCCTCTATACTCCCTCCCAACAAACCTATCTCTGCCTCTAGCCTAACGGCCAATTACTCTATTAGCCAAATGTGGCTAATAGTGCTCTTGGTCATAAAAAAGACACGTACAGTATAGAATTTGTTTTGTTTTTTTAAATACTCGTAAAATAATTTTTAACCGGAACCTATTGATTGTCACTGGTTACTTAGGCGCCCTCAATGGGGGTCTGGATTGCCACATTGGCAATCAATGGCAAGCTATAATAATAATAATAATAATAATAATAATAATAATAAAATAAAAAAAGAATAACTAACAATATTAAAAACCTTTACATGCCCCCCCCCCTCCCTTGACTACCTTAGTGGCAAGTAAAGTATTGGAAGCAATGTTTTACTAGCTGCTAAGGTAACAACTGGTTAATCCCTCCCACCTATCCCCAGATGGCCAAACCAGCTACCCCAGGGACACTACCCCATCACTCACTCTCCCCAACAAAATAACCCATTCCCTTCAGTAATGGGAAATAGCCCAATTAGGCAAATGTGGCTAATAGGGCTTTTGGCCATTGAAAAGCATAATATAAATACATAATCAAAACTAAGCCCTTAAATCCATTGATTGTCATTGTGGCTACCTAGGTCCTCAATGGGTGCCTAGATAGCCACACAGGCAATAAATGTTGACCCTAAATAAATAAATGTATTACCCTAGCCAGATAAAGGCCATCCTTATCCTCAAAGGTACCTGGAGATTAATTAATCCAATAAAGGGCCAATGCCCAACCATTAAAAAAAAATCCAAGCATGATGACCAATAAAATGTAAAAACTCCAAAACAATGAATGCCAATGCCACAAAAATAAACAAACAGAAAATAAATTGAAGCTTGATGGCCTTTTTCCAATCTGGTGCCATCTTGGGTGGACGTCGGTAGATCTTCAACTTGTCACGAAGTCCCGAATCCTCTGTTGCTTGAAGAGCAGTCTCCATTGAGTATTTTTCCTCTTAAAAGAGGTCTTCCTTCTTTTTTCAGGCAGGATGATCCCTCTTGGTCTTTTGAGATGTCTCAGGTTTTATATAAGGCCTGTGACGTCGCAGAAGACCAGTGATAAACAGCCAATCCGATTGGTTCATGTACCATGTTGACCCCTCACTTTTGCTTGAATTACTTCAGTCAAAATTCGGGGAATCATATGTTATATTAACCAACCTAATTGGTTGATGTACCATGTGATTCCTTCCTGTTTTTTTGTGTTGAGATGTCATCTCAAAAGAAAGGAATCACATGGTACATCAAGCAACCTGATTGGTTCATGTTTTGCACTATAAAAATAACACACTTTTTTTTGCGGTAATACTGCATTTGTAGGTTATTACAGTTTGATGTATCTGGGCCCAAGTGTGTTACTCAAAGGAATATTTAATTTACCTTTCTAAACATTAACCAATTAGGCTATAGAATTTTAAAATGTGGGCCTCTCCACGGCTCCAATAAATGAACCAAATTGTAAGTATTCCGCTTGATCTGTGTCGGGTTTTGCGCTCCGGTCAAGGTTTTCTGGAGCTGGCCCTCACTTGGCTGTTTTCTCCATCTTTGTTCCTGACAACCTCCTGTTTAAGGCTGCACTTCCTACAGGATGTTGCTGAAAAGTTCCTGTTGCTTTACAGTCCCAGCCTTGTTACTTGGTCGTAGAAAGAAGCTTGTGGGGAGCGCAGGTGTCACCATATGTGGGAAAAAATGGAAAAATATAGTGCAGTATGCTCTACAGAAAAAAACAGCTCAATGAATCCCAATTGGGGACTCACAATTTTTCAATAGAATACCAGCAGTGAGTATGTTGCATGGGCGGCTTGCTCAATATGAAGTATCAGGCTTCAGCAGGATAGGCCCTCAATGAAAGAGATGACACACTTAGTGCAACATTGCATGTTCAGTGTATATATGTATTTCAAGGCAATAAGTATTGCACTTACATTTTGCACTATGTGCATAGACACATAAAAAATATGATGCGCAGCTCTCGTGTTCACCACCAACCCCTCTCCCGAGATCGCGTCGCGTCACTTCCGGTTAGCCCGTCACGTCACTTCCGGTTGCGATCGATCGCAGAATTAGAACCAACGGGTCGGGGCGGTGCTGGATACACTCGTGGACTGCTGCAATTCAACTCTACGCGTTTCGCTTGCTTCCAAAGCTTCGAAGCCCCGACCTTGCACCTTTGCCGGCTGGCTTGACCTAAACATGTGACTTCAATCCTGCACCTCTGCCGCCTACCTTGGTTCTCTGCCTGTAACCAGACTACATTAACGCTAAACAGGACTCTGTTCCCTGGTTCTGGTAGGTGAGAATATACTCCTACTTTAGCCCTGATCGCTTCCCGATCAGAGATGAGCACTGTTATACAAGCAAATTTGAGCTCTTTGTTGATTTTAGCAGATACGTAAGGAAATTAAAGCTAAAACTATATTTTGTAAAGGGTCATAAACAGATTACAGTACATGTTGATACCCTTACTGGGAAAAAAAACATTTAGGACATAGAATTACTTGGAGACAGAAGGAAAGAATCCAGTTTATTCTATTTCATTAATGTAGGGGAAAGATGAGGAATGGTTTAATTGTGATTGTAGACAAAGTTCTTCTTCTTATTATTATATTATTTTTTATTAGTGTATTTTATAGTGTATTTTATATTAAATTTTTATTTTGAATCTTTGTATTTTTAGTGTAATCAATTTTTATATTATATTGTATTTTATAGTGTATTTTATTATTGTATTAAAATTGCTCTCTTTATACATCCTAGTTGTCCCTGGGTAATGCACTATTGCAGTGTGTATGCTTGTTTTCTCTTTTTCTCTTGAGGAATCCATCAAGAAAATAACTTTGTCTACAATCACAATTAAACCATTCCTCAGCACCACAGGAGGTGTCTTTCCCCTACATTACCAAATCTGGGTAGGAGATTCCAGATTCACTTCTTTGGGAAGCTCCAGGACTACCTTGGACTCTATATCATAGGTTTTTTGTAATTCATTGTAATTCATTGTTTGCATGAGCGCTATTGTTCACCTTTATTTTCACTAGGTTATTCTATTTCATTGCATTATCTCTAATTTCATTGCTGATATTTTGCGCTCCTAAATAGTTTCTACACACATCTAACTACAATTTTCTTTTTATACTGGTCATTCCCAATACAATTTTATAAAGACATTTTATATGTTAGTTTTTCAAGATTTGAATGAAGTTAGACAAAACATTTTATTTTAAATTCAATTTAAGAGCAGGAGAGAAATCAAGTTTACAGAAACTAACTGAACATACAGATCTTGTGTTTAGACAGACAGACAAAGGAGGCAGTTTAGTTATACAAGACAAGTGGCTAAATTAGGGAAGCTAATCGTATTTTGGGAGATAACTCATATTTTGTATTAAACAAAATCCCTACCATTTGTTTTCTAGGAAAAAATGGAAGTCTATGATAAATACTATTTTTTTTTAAGTCAACACCCCACAACTCATAGCTATTGTCATAACCGAAAGATGCATACAAAAATAAGAAAAATCCCTCTGAGACACTCATTATCTTGGGAATAAAAATTCTCTTACAGCCAATGTATTCCAATATTTTCTGCAAATATTTTGTCAATTTAAGATCCTATCTTAGAATCCACCTCATGTGTTAGTACTCATGGAAGATAGTGTGGACCGTCATTTAGGAGTGATTACATGATCGCAATTAGCTATAGGTACTGTTGCCCTCTGGTACCAGGAACCCTCAGGCACTCAATAGGTTAATTATATGAAATCTTTTTTTTCTGAGGTGACCCAGTTTTCAAGGTTTGACTGAAGTTTGTATAGCTAGAAGCAAATGAGAAGCCCATATTTGCTAAACAGCATCAAACCCACTGAACCTTAAGCTGTGCTTATGTTTAGCACTGTTTAATATTACATATAAAAATAGTGTAGGAGATGTGTGCAGAGGTTTTAGAACAAGAGGGGTT
The DNA here is from genome assembly GCF_040206685.1 of Ascaphus truei. NCBI lineage: Eukaryota > Metazoa > Chordata > Amphibia > Anura > Ascaphidae > Ascaphus > Ascaphus truei. The sequence continues at coordinate 251,049,234 of NC_134486.1, forward strand.
TGTAAGGGAAAATCATATAGGCTTTTATTAGTCGCAACTTTGTAAACATAATCACCTTATCAGCATAAACATGGTTAACAAAGACAAAACAGGCCTACAGTAGAGGCAACGTTTATTCTAACATTTGCCGTAAACTAGCCGGGTTACATTCTGGGTATGTGCTGGGTATGTGCTGGGTATGTTCTGGGCTAGTTTGAGGCACGTTTAAGGCATTTCTGCATTGACTAACGACCCATAGGATTAACACAGCAGGGATCCCTGGCAGTCCCATTCAGTTTGAATGGGACTGCCAGGGACCCCCGCTGTTAATCTGATAGGCCATTAATCAATGCAGAAATGCTGGGGCTAGTTTAAGGAAAGTTTAAGGCATGTATTCAGAATGTACCTGGGTGTTTCCTGGGTTTTTTGGGGAATTGCCACTGGTTTTTGTTAGAATAAGAGTTGCCTCTACTGTAGCTCCTATAGGGAGCACTGACTACACCAAGAATGTAGTCCTATCTGTGGGTTGGAGGGCAAAGCCCATTACCAACCATAACACAAGCTTAGTCTGGGAAAAGTTTTACCTTCAAACCCCCAGGTGCCTCATGGCTGGGATAGGGCATGGAAATTCCATTAACTAGGTGCTCGCTCTTCAGTGGCCAAGGGTGGTAGCTACTTGGACCAGTGAGAGTTTGTTACGCCGGTGCTGCCCGCAGACCAGACCCGTCCCTTCTACTGAGGTGAGGGACGTATACAGGCACGCACCCGCCGCAAAAGGAGCGTGTCCGGAGTGTGGTGATTAGGCGTTGCCAGGCCAGATGATGTTTAGCTAGCAATACTTGCCGGTACCGGAGTAGAAGTGCCGTCGTCGTTGCCGTTTTAGCCAAGGTCAGGGATTGGAGAATTCCGGAAGGTCGTTGTCCAAGCAGGGGTCTAGAGCCAGAGATAGACATCCGCCAAGCCAAGTCGTAACCTGAGAGAATGAGAGAGAGAATGCCAGAGTAGTGTCCAAGTGGAAACTATGTCGAGCAATGAGTGAGAGGATGGACAGGCATTATAAAGTGTGGCTGACCAATCAGAGGTGGGGGCAGGCCTGGAGGACTGCGTGGAGCCATCATGGATAGGTCCCTTAGATTGGCAGGCAGGTGAGGACTCTTGTTTTGACAGGAGGTCCTGTTAGTGTGCTGGGGGCGTGTTTTCACTGCAAGAGCAGTGAATAAATTATCTTCACCCGGCGCGCGCTGTTCAGGCGCGCGGCCGGAACACATGGCGACCGTGTGAGAGGATGAAGATCCCGCAGGAGCCCGAGGACGAAGAGGACGGCGGGGAACCCCCAGACGCACCGGAGGTGAGTGACGCCGGCGGGGAGCGCGCGCCACAGCAGCGGGGTTTAAAAGAGAAGAGGCAGCAGGGCGCTGATGCCGCGATCCCTGAATCCTCACAGAGTTCAAACACAGCCTGCTCTCTATAGTGGGCCAGGGCGTGTTTCTGGATCAGAGAGACCTTTCCAGTGAGTCTCTGTAGGTTTTTATACCCCTAATGAGCCAGTTGAGGAGATTAATCAATCTAGCCTGCTCTGAAGTCAACCTCCTTAGTGCTGTCTCAGTGCTGACAAACATTATTTATTCCTGGTCTGTACTGTACACTCACCTACACAACTTATAAATACTCCACTGCATAAAAACTTGCTGATGATGAGCTCTATCTTCTATCTTCTGAGGAACAGCTTCTAAATAAGTCCATGCTCAATTTCAGAATTTCAATTTCTGATCTAAACTTTTACTTTTTACCTTCCAAGTTGGGAGGAGTTAATCCCTGTATTTCTGATATTATCTATATTTACAGCCCAAGGTGTAATACACTTTTCCATCTATATATATAAAACTGAAAATCTTGGTTCTGTGTGTCTGTAGACAATTTGATTGGTCCGTCGGTCTGCCCTCCCTCCCACGGCTTTCATTGGCTGGTGTGTCTCGCCCCCGTGTGTCCCGCCCCCCCCACAGCTCTCATTGGCCGGTGCGCTCTAACCCAGGGGTCCCCAAAGCACAGTGACAGACACACTGACACACACAGTGACAGACACACACAGTGACAGACACACTGACACACACAGTGACAGACACAGTACACCCTGCCCTTCCCCCTCCCCCTGCTGCCCCCTGCTCCCCCTGCCTCCCCCCCGCCGCCCCTGCCTTCCCCCCGCCACCCCTGCCTTCCACCCCCACTGCCACCCCTGCCTTCCCCCCCCGCCGCCCCTGCCTCCCCCCCCCTTACCGCTGCCCCTGCCTTTCCCCCCACCCCTGCCTCCCCTCCCAACCCCTGCCTCCCTCCCAGTCTTCCCCCCTGCCTTCCCCCCCACCCCAGCCTTCCCTCCCCGCCCCCCATCCCTGCCTTCCTCCCTCCCTCCCTCCCTGCCTTCCCCTCCCTGCAGTCCCCCCCTGCCTTCCCGCCCCTGCCTTTTACCCCTCCGCCCCTGCCTTTCCCTCCGCCCCTGCCTTTTACCCCCCCGCCCCTGCCTTCCCCCCATGCCTTTACCCCGCCTTTCCCCACCCCCTGCCCCTGCCTTCCCCCTCTCCCCTGCCTTCCCCCCCGCCCCTGCCTTCCCTCCCCGCCCCTGCCTTCCCTCCCCACCCCTGCCTGCCTCCACTCCCCGCCTCCCCTGCCTCCCTCCCTCTCCACCTCCCTCCCCGCTCCCCTCCCCTGCCTCCCTCCCTCCCCGCCTTCCCCCCGCCTTCCCCCCCTGCCTTCCCCTTCCCCTGCATTCCCCCCCTGCCTCCCCCCTGCCTCCCCCCCTGCCTTTTACTCTTGCCTTCCCCCCTTGCTTTTCCCCGGTCTTACCTCCCCCACTTCCCCCCCCCCACCCCCGCCTCCCACCCAACCCCTGCCTTCCCCCCCCACCGCCGCCCCTCACTTCCCCCCTCCACCGCCACCCCTGCCTTCCCTCCCCACCGCTGCCCCTGCCTCCCCCCTCCACCACCGCCCCTGCCTTCCCTCCCAACCCCTGCCTTTCCCCCCGCCTCTGCTTTTCCTGCCCTCTCGCCTCTGCCTTTCACACGTCTCCCACCCTCCCGCCTCTGCCTTTCACCCGCCCTCCTGCCTCTGCCTTTCACCTGCCGCCCGCCCGCCCGCCTTTGCCTTTCACCCACATGCTGCACACCCGCATCTGCCTTTCACCCACTCGCTGCCCGCACTCCCTCCGCCCTCCCGCCTTTCACCCACCCCGCCGCCTGCACTCCTTCTGCCCGCACTCCCGCCGCCTCCCGCCTCTGTCTTTCACCCACTTGCCGCCTCACACCCCTGCGCCCCACAGCCACCCACACTCAACAGGCACCTGCCACCTCTCACCCACCCGCCACACTCGACAAACACCTTCCGCCTCTCACCCACCCAACACACTCGACACACAGCTGCCGCCTCCCGCCCCTACGCACCAACATCACTGACCAGCCGCCGCACCCATTCACCACCCACCTGGCGCCTCCCGCCTCACACCCACCCGCCGCACTCACACCCCTTTGCACTGACATCACTGGCCAGCCGCCGCCCGCACTCACCAGACAACTGCCGCCTGACACCCGCTCACACCCTAGAAGTAGCCCCACCCAAAGCCAGCACTCACTATCCACCCGCCACCCATACTGAACACCCAGCCGACACCTCACACCCACTCACACCCTAGCGGGACACACACCTCACATTTTTACATCACTTATGTCACCAAAATATACATTGTACTGTGGTGTGTTTACAATAAACCATTTTTAAACAACATCGTATTAGATTTTCTTCCATGTTTCTTTTCAACATCATTATACAACCTTTCCACCAAATAGTCAACCTAGTGTTCCCCTATTTATAAATTATACTACCTATTACGAATTTACATCCCGGGCAATGCCGGGTATATCAGCTAGTTTAAACTAAACATGCAAAATACATTTTTGGAGTGGGACTGCTATTAACAAGATAGCCCTAATTGTTTCATTTCATATCCAGTCATTAAATTCAATGAATGAAGGGTACATTTTGCCATATGTTTACTGACAAATCTGTGGCACGTTTATCCATAGTGTGAGTGTAAGAAGAAATCTAGAACATAGATTCAGGTGTAAGATTCAGACAATACGTTCATAGTTTTTGGAGATAATATAAATATTTTCTAGGTATCTGAAATTTTAAGACGTCAGATGTCAAAACATACCAATTCCTATTGGCTGCATTCAATATTGAATTCACAAGTATGCTATTAAAACTTTCATGCCCACTCTGTTTACAAGAGATACCTGGAATTGTTCTGTTAATCATTGTCAGGGATTTGGATTGATTGGTATATACCAGTGTTTCCCAATCTGTGCACCGCGGCACCCTGGTGCGCCGTGGCTTGCCTAGAGGGGCACCGCGATTATCCTCCCCACCATCCCTCCGATCATCACTCCCCACCATCCCTCCGATCATCACTCCCCACCATCACTCCTTCATGCATGCCGGCCGGGCCGCAGGGGATTGGATTAATGATGATGCGGGGGGCGGGGCTTAGAATGCCGGCCGGGCCGCAGGGGATTGGCTGCAGGCAGAGAGGAAGCCGGGGGCGGGGCTTCCGCTTTGTGCAGAGCACACGGTGAGTGTGTGTGTCTGCCTTCCTGCTCCTGGCTTCTCTGTCTGCGCGGTATCCCGTCCCCTTCTGCCCCGGGTGATAGGAGAAGGTAGGGGGGGGGGGGGTGATAAGAGAAGGTAGGGGGGGTGATAGGAGAAGGTGGGGGGGGTGATAGGAGAAGGTAGGGGGGTGATAGGAGAAGGTGGGGGGGTGATAGGAGAAGGTAGGGGGGTGATAGGAGAAGGTAGGGGGGTGATAGGAGAATGTAGGGGGGGTGATAGGAGAAGGTAGGGGGGAGATAGGAGAAGGTAGGGGGGGTGATAGGAGAAGGTAGGGGGGGTTATCGGAGAAGGTATGGGGGTGATAGGAGAAGGGGGGTGATAGGAGAAGGGGGGGCGAGAGGTGTACATTTGCCTGCCCAGTGACTGTGTGCAGGGAGCTGCCTGCACGGATCTCCTGCCTCCTCCCCTCTCCCAGTCACTCACATCCGTCGCTGCCTCTGCTCTCCACTGCTCTCCAATTTGTGTATCTGTGTGTGTGTGTATTTATTTGTGTGTGTTTGTGTGTGTAAGTATTTGTGTGTGTGTGTGTGTGTGTGTGTGTGTGTGTATTTGTGTGTGTGTGTGTGTGTGTGTGTGTGTATTTGTGTGTGTGTGTGTGTGTGTGTGTGTGTGTGTGTGTGTGTGTGTGTGTGTGTGTGTGTGTGTGTGTGTGTGTGTGTGTGTGTGTGTGTGTGTGTGTGTGTGTGTGTATTTATGTGTGTGTGTGTATTTATGTATGTGTGTTTGTGTGTGTGTGTGTGTGTGTGTGTATTTGTGTGTGTGTGTTTATTTGTGTGTGTGTGTATTTGTGTGTGTGTGTGTGTATTTGTGTGTGTGTATTTATTTGTGTGCGTGTGTGTATTTATTTCTGTGTGTGTGTGTGTGTGTATTTATTTGTGTGTGTTTGTGTGTTTGTGTGTGTGTGTATTTATTTGTGTGTGTGTGTGTATTTATTTGTGTGTGTGTATTTATTTGTGTGTGTGTGTGTGTGTATTTATTTGTGTGTGTGTATTTATTTGTGTGTGTGTGTATTTATTTGTGTGTGTGTGTGTGTTTATTTGTGTGTGTATGTGTGTTTATTTGTGTGTGTGTGTGTATTTATTTGTGTGTGTGTATTTATTTGTGTGTGTGTATTTATTTGTGTGTGTGTGTGTGTGTGTGTGTATTTATTTGTGTGTGTGTATTTATTTGTGTGTGTGTGTATTTATTTGTGTGTGTGTGTGTATTTATTTGTGTGTGTGTGTATTTATTTGTGTGTGTGTGTGTGTGTGTGTGTGTTTATTTGTGTGTGTGTGTGTGTATTTATTTGTGTGTGTGTATTTATTTGTGTGTGTATTTATTTGTGTGTGTGTGTGTGTGTATTTATTTGTGTGTGTGTGTGTGTATTTATTTGTGTGGGAGAAAACGCAGGAGTTAGGGAGTGATCACAGAGCCACACAAATTGAAAGGGTATAAATGGATAATAATGGTAATCAAATATGTGGGTGCAAAACTGTTAACTGTCAGTCTCCTACTTGGAGCTGCTTTTATGTAGTGCTTTGTAGTCTCCTGGCTCTATCTATGTAGACCTACTACTGGCTATATATTTTATCAATACTCTGTGTGTCAGCTTTCCTGCTCTCTATATGATACAGCATTGAGGAGTGTGCTGCATAATGATACACTGATTTAAAGGTTGTGAACATTTGTTTCACTATGCTGTGAATCATCCTCCCCTCAATACCACAATATCAGTTGCACTATTACATTTACTGGATGGTAATATACTATTATCCTTAAGTGCTCTGTGGTTTATAGATTAAAGCAGGACTGCCGAACTTCCAGTATATGATCACACATTGAGTAGGCATATATATATATAATATATATATATATATACTAACTTGGTCTCATAGGTGTCCCAGAGGGGTTCATACCCTGACTATTAGCGTCCTTTGTCTTGCAGTCTCAACTATATTCAGTTGTTTGAGACTATTCCAACGTATATTCATTGACAAGGATGCGTGGTATTGTCAATTTAATTTATTTTTAATTCACCATACACAGCGTTTTGGTAATATATGTTTTATGTAAATCTATTAAAAGTTACATTTTAAGTAATGTAGGAGTGCAGCATAGTGAATTATTTTAGGAGACACACCCAATTTGTGTTCTCCTTCCCCCCCCCTTTCTGATATTTATTTGTGTGTGTGTATTTATTTGTGTGTGTGTGTGTATTTATTTGTGTGTGTGTGTGTATTTATTTGTGTGTGTGTGTGTGTGTGTATTTATTTGTGTGTGTGTGTATTTATTTTTGTGAGTGTGTGTGTGTATTTATTTTTGTGTGTGTATTTATTTGTGTGTGTGTGTGTGTGTATTTATGTGTGTGTGTGTGTGTGTGTGTGTGTGTGTGTGTGTGTGTGTGTGTGTGTGTGTGTGTGTGTGTGTGTGTGTGTGTGTGTGTGTGTGTGTGTGTGTGTGTGTGTGTGTGCAGGGAGCTGCCCGCACGGATCTCCTGCCTTTCCTCCCTCCCTGTCTGAGAGAGTGAAAGTGTCTGAGAGAGTGAGAGTGTCTGAGAGAGTGAGAGTGTCTGAGAATGTGAGAGTGTCTGAGAGAGTGAGAGTGTCTGAGAGAGTGAGAGTGTCTGAGAGAGTGAGAGTGTCTGAGAGAGTGTCTGAGAGAGTGAGAGTGTCTGAGAGAGTGAGAGTGTCTGAGAGTGAGAGTGTCTGAGAGAGTGAATGTCTGAGAGTGAGAGTGTCTGAGAGTGAGAGTGTCTGAGAGAGTGAGAGTGTCTGAGAGAGTGAGAGTGTCTGAGAGAGTGAGAGTGTCTGAAAGAGTGAGAGTGTCTGAGAGTCTGAGAGAGTGAGAGTGTCTGTCTGAGAAAGTGAGAGTGTCAGAGAGTGAGAGTGTCTGATACAGTCTGAGAGTTAGAGTGTCTGAGAGAGTGAGAGTGTCTGAGAGAGTCTGAGAGAGTGAGAGTGTCTGAGAGAGTCTGAGAGAGTGAGAGTGTTTGAGAGAGTCTGAGAGAGTGAGAGTGTCTGAGAGAGTCTGAGAGAGTGATAGTGTCTGAGAGAGTCTGAGAGAGTGAGAGTGTCTGACTGAGAGAGTGAGAGTGTCTGTCTGAGAGAGAGAGTGTCTGTCTGAGAGAGAGAGAGAGAGAGAGAGAGAGAGAGAGAGAGTGTCTGTCTGAGAGAGAGAGAGAGAGAGAGAGAGAGATAGAGAGAGAGTGTCTGTCTGAGAGAGAGAGAGTGTCTGTCTGAGAGAGAGAGTGTCTGTCTGAGAGAGAGAGAGTGTGCATGTCTGAGAGAGAGATAATGAGTGTCTGTCTGAGAGAGAGAGAGAGAGAGAGAGAGAGAGAGAGAGAGGAGAGTGTCTGTCTGAGAGAGAGAGTGAGAGTGTCTGTCTGAGAGAGAGAGTGAGAGTGTCTGTCTGAGAGAGAGAGTGAGTGTCTATCTGAGAGAGTGAGTGTCTGTCTGAGAGAGAGAGAGTGAGTGTCTGAGAGAGAGAGAGAATGAGTGTCTGTCTGAGAGAGAGAGTCTGTCTGAGAGAGAGGGAGTGAGTGTCTGTCTGAGAGAGAGTGTGTGTCTGTCAGAGAGAGAGAGAGAGAGAGAGTGAGGTCAGAGAGAGAGAGAGTGAGGTCAGAGAGAGAGAGTGAGGTCAGAGAGAGAGAGTGAGGTCAGAGAGAGAGAGAGAGTGAGGTCAGAGAGAGAGAGAGAGGTCAGAGAGAAAGAGAGAGAGAGAGAGAGTGAGGTGAGAGAGAGAGAGTGAGGTCAGAGAGAGAGAGAGAGAGGTCAGAGAGAGAGTGAGGTCAGAGAGAGAGAGAGAGAGTGAGGTCAGAGAGAGAGAGAGAGAGTGAGGTCAGAGAGGGAGAGAGGGAGGTCAGAGAGAGAGTGAGGTCAGAGAGAGAGTGAGGTCAGAGAGAGAGAGAGAGTGAGGTCAGAGAGAGAGAGAGTGAGGTCAGAGAGGGAGAGAGGGAGGTCAGAGAGAGAGTGAGGTCAGAGAGAGAGTGAGGTCAGAGAGAGAGAGAGAGTGAGGTCAGAGAGAGTGAGGTCAGAGAGAGAGAGTGAGGTCAGAGAGAGAGAGAGAGTGAGGTCAGAGAGAGAGAGAATGAGGTCAGAGAGAGAGAATGAGAGGGTGTGAGAGAGAGGGAGAGGTGTGAGAGAGAGAGGGTGTGAGAGAGAGAGGGTGTGAGAGAGAGGGTGTGAGAGAGAGAGGGTGTGAGAGAGAGAGGCAGTGAGAGAGAGAGAGAGGGTGTGAGAGAGAGGGTGTGAGGGAGAGGGTGTGAGAGAGAGAGGGTGTGAGAGGGGGTGTGTGTGAGAGAGAGAGAGGGTGTGTGAGAGAGAGAGGGTGTGTGAGAGAGAGAGAGAGAGAGAGAGAGAGAGAGAGAGAGAGAGAGAGAGAGAGAGAGAGAGAGAGAGAAGGTGTGAGAGAGAGAGAGGGTGTGTGAGAGAGAGAGAGGGTGTGAGAGTGTGTGAGAGTGACACCAACTGCGCACTGCAACTGTTTGTTTTTCCTTTGAGCGCCGCGGAAAAATCCTGATCGCCTTGGGGAGCCTTGAACCGAAAAGTTTGGGAACCACTGGTATATACTATAGCTCAGTATGCCAGAGACATTACTTAACTACAAACATTTACTCTTAACATTTATCACTTAAGATGGGCATTGTGTTTTGCACTATTTACTGTATTTGGTCTTATCTCTTTCACAAAGAAGGAGATTTGTGCTTTCAGCTTACATTTACAGGGATTCTATTGAGATATTATATCACTGTAAATTTTGAACTAAATCAATAGTAAATACACCACAGGGGAATTAGAGCATTTGAATATAATGTGCATATGCTTATACGAAGGAATGAACTAGCAATGTACACATAATAATAAAATAATTATAGGGTTACCAGTAGGTGCCTCTTAGAGGTGCAATCAGCCATACATCTGAGATCTGACTCCAAAAGACTGTTCATGGTCCCAAGTTTCAGCAAAGTATCCAGCCGCTCCTCCTTCTCTTACCGTGCACCCCAAAACTGGAACAATCTACCAGAGACTCTCACAGCCACCACCAGTCTACGTTCTTTCAAATCTAAAGCTGTCTCATATTTTTATCTGTTCTGTAACTGTTACATATGCCTATAATATATATTATCTCTAACTGTGCATGCTATGGCTTGTATATAATGTATACCCTATTCATTTACAGTATGTAACTATATTTGTAACCATGTATTATTTGTCATCTTAACTCTATGCCTAGGACATAATTTGAAACGAGAGGTAACTCTCAATGTATTACTTCCTGGTAAAATATTTTATAACTATAAATAAAATAAATAAATAAATACACCAACAGAACCACAGGTTGTAAAGTAAAACATCAAGTATTTTTTCAAATCTACTATAGATTCTGTCTCATATGCTTGGCATATTAAACCTATGTAATTACATAGTTGCATAGTTGCAGAGTTGCACATTTATATAGCAGATGAAGTTGAAAAAAGACATATGTCCATCGAGTTCAACTTATGCTCAATTTAGACAGCAGATACTTATCCTGTATTTATATTTACAGTATTTTGATCCAGGGGAAGACAAAAAAAAAAAGTCAAACATTATCCAATGCTGTCTCATAAGGGGTAAAATGTATTCCGTTTGAGTCCAATAATGGCAATCAGATTTATCCCTGGATTAACAGCCTTCTCATGTTACTTATTTGGTATAACCCTGTATACCTTTCCTTTCTAGAAACATGTCAACGTTTTTTTATGAAGATATCCATTGTATCTGCCATCAGTCTCCATGGGTAATGAATTCCACATTTTAACTGCCCTTACTGTAAAGAACCATTTCCTTTGTTGCTAGTAAATTCTCCTTTCCTCCAACCTTATGTGATTTGCCTGTGTCATTTGTACTGCCCTTCAGATGAGTAGTAAGATTGAAAGCCCCTTGTATTGATCCCGAATATATTTGCATAAAGTTATCATATTCCCTCCTAAATGCCTCTTTTCTAATATGAATAAATCCAATTTAGCTAGCTTCTCCTCAAAAATCAGATTTTCCATCCCCTTTATTCATTTGGTGACTCTTCTTTGCACTATTCTAGTTCCATAATGTCTTTTTTTTTATGGAGTGATGCCCCAAACTGTACTCCATATTCAAGGTGTGTTCTTACTAATGCTTTAACCAGAGTATTCAACGTTTCGGCTGCAACTGTCAGCCTTTGTCAATGTGACACCTTAACAAAGGTTGACTGTTGCAGGTGAAATGTTAGATTCTCTGGCTAATTAAACATGTTTTGATTTAGTTGTCCATTGTGTCTGTACTTTTCTCTACTTGACTGCTGATTTCTGGGACAGGGCTGGATATCCCTGTTTTGTATGGAGCACTGGAGCTTGTACTCTTTCTGATCCTTTTTTCTTTTCGAGTGCCTGCATTACCCTCAACATTGCTTACTTATGCTTTACACAGTAGCATAATTCTACTTATTTCCCTCCCATTCATACCCTGTTTAATGCAAGATAACATTTTATTTGCCTTTGCAGCTACTGCCTGGCATTTGGCACTATTGCTAAACCTACCGTTTTCATGCAATCTCAAATCCTTCTCCGTCAAGGATTTGCCTAATTTTGCCCCATTTCATTTTTAAGTCACCTGTTTGTTCTTGTTTTCCAAATGCACAACCTTACATTTCTCTGTGTTAAACCTAATCTGCCATTTAGCTGCCTAAATTTCCAGTCAATTCAAGTCCTTCTAGAACGAAATTACATCCTGCTGATTTTACCACCTTCCATAATTTAGTGTCATCATCAAAAGATGGAGATGTTTCTCTCTCTATGCCATCCTCACGGTCATTAATAAACAAGTTAAAAAGCAGTGGTCCCAGTACTGAACCTTGAGGTACTCCACTTACAATTTTATCCCAACCTGAAAAGATTCAATTTATGACAACTAGTTGAAGGATGGACAACAAAGAGTTAACCATCCAGGTGTAAATATTTTTACCGAGACTAATTGCCTTTATTTTGTACACTAACCTCTTGTGTGGCACAATACCAAAAGCCTTTGCAAAATCTAAGTAAACCACATCAACTGCATTACCCTGGTCTAAATTCATACTTACCTCCTCAAAGAAAATAATAGTTTGGCACGACATATCCTTCATAAATCCATGCTGACTATTTCTAATAATTTTGTTTTCCATTAGGTATTCCTGAATATTATCCCATACTAAACTTCAAAGTAGCTTCCCCAGTATTGATGTTAGGCTTATAGGTCTGTAATTCTCCGGTTGGGATCTAGCATGCCTGATTTACCTCTCTCCCTCCCCCATCAGCCCATCAGCCCTTTCTCTCTCTCCCTTTTTCCCCATTCTCTGTCGTTGGGTGGCGATCAGCATGATTGGATGAAGGGGCTGTCACGGGAGACCAGGTTATTTACACCTTTTTACCAGGATCATTCATTGAGCAAAACAAGGTAGAGAAATAAATTGTAATTTATTCGGCATAAATTCGCTTACACACAGTGAAGCACAAAAGAAAGACGAAAAGACACACTTACTTTGGGGCTGGGGTTGAAAACTAGACTTTCCTAGGTGCAAGGAACTCTTTGGGAGAGTTTTACCCTGACCGGGACAGCCCGGAATCTCCTGGAACCCAAATCGGTATAAAATTCCATACGCCACGCTATGTTCTCTTCTCAGAACTTGGTCCCTCCTGACTGCGTCAGCCCAAATCTCCTTGGACTCAAATCAGCATAAAATCCCAGCCACGACCGCTACGTTCGATTCTGAGAACTTGGGCGCAAAATGCTGGACTTAGTCTCTGGCGGGCAGGCCTTTCAGGCTTGAAATCGAAGCCGGTTGCATTGCTATTACAAACAAAGCATCTTTGAAAAGCCCACTCGCGCTCTTTCGGCTCTGACTCAAGGGGAACACACAATCTGATTGGCTCACAGCTTCTTATAGAATTTCCCTGCTTCATTCATAAAATAGAAGCAGACTGCCAATCAGAATGTGGGAACCTTCCCAAGCAGCCAATCGGAGCCATATCGGGTAGAAAAGCCGGGTCAACGGGGAATTTGAAATAGCCAAGAGACATGCGCAAGCCTGCCACATGTCCCCCCAGTTATCCCAATTCCACCCGCTGAGCAGGCACCCCTAGATCTGGCAGAACAAGTGGCATCCTGGAGGACTGCCATTGATCTCCGGACCTAGTACTCCGCCTTTCCCCGCTAACCAAATGTCATTCACACATCTGGGCATCCACTGGCTGCTTTGAACTCTGATGTCCAGCAGACATACCGGCACCTATGGGTTTGCATGGGCTGCCTGTTTGGACATCGGTTCCGAATGTAAAAGACACTGAAATACATTTGAATAAACAATGAGTTTCGGGGAACCCTTTCAGCTATGTGGGACTTTAGGTGAGGATCTTGGGGTTTGAAAACTAGGAGTCTGGGAAACACTGTATGGCCACTGGTAACTTTGTCCCCAGAGCTCCTGGAATCAAAATGACTTGCTTTTCACCCCAAAATCCTACCTAAGACTTAGATTCCCAAAGTTTGGAGTCTATAGGGTACAGGGAACAGAAAAGGAAAAAATGTTGTCTCTTTATTTCTGTCTGACTTATTTCCCCACACACTTTCCCTTTGACTCAGTTTGGACTCTCAGAGTCCCCTCAACCTTATGTACGGTTGGGCACCCACAAACCATATACTGTTTGTGGCTCACCTTGGCACTAGCTGTGGTACCCCCCTTAACCCAGGGATTCCCTCAGCTCAAGGGATACACATTTATCCCTGTGCCTCATTCTCCTTTCCAAGTTGTGGCGAAGCAGGGTGCCCTAGTTGCGAGTCGTGGTTACCTTTTCAAAGGGAAGTATTGTCGGGACAAAGTGCCTATATGTTTCCGAGAATCAGGCATGATTCACAGACACATTTATTCGGGGAACCGGTAACTCTGGACTAACTCTCTTGGACCCATATACACGGAGCAGGGGTAACAAAAACGGGCTTGACCTTTATTATATAGCCTGTTTACCCCCTCCCATCACGGGGCGATTGAAGGGATTGGATGTGGGGGCGATCAGGCGGATAGACTCACCTGCTCGCACTCTGCAGGGTTCAAGCATCTGACCTTTCTGCAACTCTGCTGAATGGGCGCAGAATGAATGGTGACACCTTGTTTGCCCACTTGTTTGACTGCCCTGCTTGAGATTTATTCATGTTTTTATTGATGTGCACTGTATTATAAAAGCAAATAACTTATAAGAATGTTAGTCTTTATCCTCATTTCTTTACATGAACATGATCATAAAGTTCTTATTTTGATATCACGTATACTAAATGTACCTTTTGCTGTTCCAGTTCTAATTTAACTTGTGACGATAGCTACTGTATATATAGGAGGATTTGCATCTCCAAATGCCTGAAATTCATGTTTAGATATTTTCCCTGAAGTGACAAACATAACATTACCTGCCTCTTCATTTCTGCCTGACATATTTGAGCTTGCACGTGTGTTTTTAGAAGTGAAGAAGTAAGCAGCAAATGTGTCTTAAATACACAATTTTCCTTGCAGAACTTACAAGCTTTGAAAAAAACCATAATCAGAAAAAATGGCAAACAGTCCGCATAAAAACAAATGAGGTTTCTATAAAAATAACTCCTTTAATTTCAAATTGATGCTCTATATATTCTAAGATCCTGGTCTGTAGCACTGAATAGGTGAATACTATTCACTATATAATTCCATACCAATTTCAATTTCCAATGCACAACTCAATCCCCATTTCACATAAAGCAATATGTATAAGTCATTGTACATATATATATTACTGTATAACTAATAAAGAAATGTAGTATTTGTTATGCATCACTGTACATCACTACTTTGCAGTCTGCTGTGAAATATGTATTTTAAATTAATTACCCTTGCATTCTTCTCAATCTAGGTGTGATTACCAAAAACTTTCAACAATCTAAAATGATCGTGCAAAAAATAACACGCGACATGGGGTTTTAAGGAGCCAAATCAAGCAGATTTGTAGTACAAAGAAAGCAATAAAATAGCAGGAGTCATTACCACGTGTTGATTTCTTGCATCTCATCCTGGCATGTCTTCTACTCAACAGATAGTCAGTAACAGTTTCCATTGTTCCCAAACTGCTAGTCTAGTCAAGCATTGGCTGTCAGACGGGATTACGCCGTTCATTTCAGAGTGAGTTTAATTACGTTATCATACACAAAATCACATACTGTATGTGGCATGTAAAAATGTATTCTGTTTTTAAATGGCTACATAGTTTGAGACTTTCAAGTTGATCTTGGGCTTTGTAAATTCTGGGATCTTTCCTTGCAACTGTTAGAAAGTTGCAGATCCAAAAGTAGTGAAAAATTGATATTACCGGTACTTTGCAGCAGTTTTATCAGAAGCTTATAAGAAGCTTGGCCATGGCTCAAGGCCATGCTGACGATCTTTGGCACATAAATACATTGTTTAGCGGGGTTCCAAAGTCATGAATGGCATTCAATCCCATGAAATTGTAAAATATGATAATAATGAAAATATTTGCATGTCATTACCCAGAATCACTGGCTTCAGTGGAAGCACTATATGCAAAGTATACAACAAAATAAAGATATAAACAGCACTCAGAGAATGCACGCTAATGATAATAGCCACAGGGTGCTCAAGGGAACAGGGAGGACCTAATTCCTCCAGAAAATATTAAAGAACAAAGGGGTTCCTGTGAGGATTCGCCATCCTGGCAGCCAAGGACCGTCTCCTCGCCTCACTGGTCCTCCGGTGACAGACACACAAGATGCGCATTCCTCTGGCCCTGTGACGTGCTCACGTGCGGACTTTGTGCAGTCTGTTCCGGCATCTGCGGACCCTGGCCCCGCCTCTCGCCTGGTTGTACGATGCGGGCGCTCATCCAGCCTCCCCGCTGAAGCGCTAGGTAAGCCCCGCTCCCGCTCTGTTGATCAACAGTACCAGTGTGGCATTGACACGTGCTCCAGGCTCCGCCCCCGCTCTGACATCTCCCAGAACCGGCGTGGGAGTATCACACGCTCTAAGCCCTGCCTCTGACCTCTGTGACGCGCGGCCTGAGAGCAACCTCCTACCTGAGGCTGCATCATAGAGCACACCTGTGTTCACCAGCAGCCTATTTGGTTCCACTTCCTGGTTCCACCCCTGCTGTCTATTGGAGCCTCCTCCTTTATATAACCTTCACTTGCAGCTTACCTTTGCTGAGCATAGACAGTGTGACGCCGTGCCTTGCTACATTCTGTTCCTGATGCCTTGCCTTGTCTGCCTGATTAACCCTTTGTTGCCTGAACCCTGCTAGTTACTTGGATTCTGCTTCTCTCTACACCTGATCCGGCTTGTGTTGACCATTCTCCAGTCTCCTATCCTGATCCTGGCTACGTACCCCGACGATTCGCTACTCTCCAACCCTGAACCTGGCTACGCACCTCGACAATCCGCAATTCTCCTCTCCTGAATCCGGCAAGTACCTCACTAATCTCACATCTCTAATCCTGACCTGGCCTGAACGAAAACTCTACATTCTAGGCGCGCCCACATGGCTGTGGGTCAGTGTTACTCAATTCCCTGCCTCACCACCGTGGTTGCGCTTCGTTTGTGGTGAGCTACGTGTTAGAGTTCCCAGCACTCACTGATGCAAAATTAATATAGAAATGGAGATATGCCAATTCCAAAATTTAATGATAGAAGCACAAGACTATAATGATGGAACCATGTCATACACGTGTGCAGCAAGACAAAAAAATCCCAAGTGATTCTGAATGCAAAAGTGCAAGGAAAAACACAGGGGCAGGGAAACAAAATACAATGAAATAACCACACAGGGGAGGTATTGGGAGGAGGGGGGTGGGGGTAAAGGGAAAATAGGGGGGCAACGTTTCGGGGTAAGGACCCATTCCTTAGGCCCATTTCCTAAGGTATTTAAAACCAGAGACAGAACATGAAACACAGACAGAGCTCAGTGCACATCCAGTGAAACTTATACACGGTACAGTGCCTAAATATATATGTATAGATATCTATTAAATAAAATGGTCTTTTAGTTTAACATTTTGGCCAAAGTGTTGTAAGCCCTTGAGCCACTACACGGCAGACCACATCTCAAGGGTACCTAACACTAATATAAATTCTTAATAAACTGTGCATTACCTGGAAAAATGATTTATAATAAATCTGTCAAAATTAGTTGCATAGTTGTAAGTCTGATTGAAGCTCCTATTAACCTGTACATTACCAGGAAAAGCACTCTGTATTAGATTTGTCACAATCAAACTGCAAGCAAGCAAGTTCCCCTGAGAGTGGGAGATGCAGTGGAGTGAGCTTTTAACCATTTAAATGTGGGAGTGGGTGAGCTTCAATTAGGTAGGAGGCGCCACCCTCCAATCAGCTAAGACCAGCTGAACAAGAATTGTAAAACATACAGGAAACCTACAAGCTCATATTGAACCCCCAAAATAACCACAACATATCTATAAGTGTCACAGAGGAGTGCTACTGAGCATGGCAATATATATTTAAAACCAGAGACAGAACATGAAACACAGACAGACCTCAGTGCACATCCAGGGGAACTTGCTAATATATATATCGGATTCCAAGACGATGACCAAAAGTAAGATGGGAGGATGAAATTAGGAAATGTATTAGAGCAATGATATATATATACAGCTTAACCCCGTTATAGCGTGATCCGCTACAACGCGGATCAGCTTATAATGTGGTGTGAGCGTGGCTCCCGGTTTTTGGGCAAACTGCCAGGATTTGCCGAGAGGAATGTCCGGCTATACACACACTCTGAAGCTGATAGTCCTGCTTTCGACTGGGTCAAAACGCTAATGCCACTATTGCCACTAATGCTGATGGCATGCTGATTGCACTTCACAAATGTTAATACCCACAACCCCAAAAGGACTAAAGCAGGACTATCATCTTCAGAGTGCAGCAGTGAGAGAGTTGCACTTCCGCGTATGTATGCGCACTCCCGAAAGGCAGTTTGCAGTCGGTACACGGTGCGGTCACACATGGTCACAATGGGACGCCGCGGGGAAATGTATTAGAGCAATGAGGAGAAGAGGGGCTTGCATCCATTGCACCTGATATATATATGACCACAACAGGGAATCCAGCAAAAGGCAGTGTTGTCTTCAAGGATTTCCAAAATAAAGAGATTTATTAAAGCATACACAACGTTTCGACCCTAAGGTCTTTGTCAAGTGCAAAAAGTGGCTTCATTCCTTTTTGTATGCCGTGGATTGGATGCAGCCGATCGTACGTTGATGGGAGCACCGGTAATTGTACCACTCTTTATCATATTGTGGTGTGCAGCATTTACTCTTTGTTATATTGACTGCCATGCCCTACATCGCTATGGTACTGTATATCAGGAGTTGTATATCGCGGGGCCAACCATGGGCAGTGGGCCCGTGCGCCCTGCTGCTGTTCCCCCGAGGTACTGGTGCACCGGTACCTGATTCCAACCCCACTGTGCTGGCTGTGGATCCCGAGGGTGAGTTGACTGCCCAGGGATGTCGGGTGTGCGTTTTCCCTGGCGACCCAGGAGCAGGAATTACACAAAAGCACCTTGCTCACCAACTACAAAGGAATGAATTAAACGTGCATAGGGAAAAGTCTTTTAGAAAACACTGATAAGTGACAAGAAGTTGTCACTAAAAGTCCCTATAACTTGCACTTATTGTAAATAGTAGAATATACATAAAGTACCAGTTAAATAACTAGTACCACTAATATGAAATTAATACAGACCAAATGGGAAATATCCACCTAACCCTAACTATAACACAACTAAAACATATACAATTTTATTACATGCTAAAAAATGACGAAATGCATAAAATGACAAATAATAAACCATAAATAAAAAAATCCCCATGTGAAGGAAAGGAGAATATAAGGTGAACAAGAATGTTAGTATGAACACAAGTGTAAAACCCTGTCAGAACATGAGGGGCCAGTGTCCATAATATACTAACATCGCTAATTAGCTTCACCACAAAACACTGCAGAATAGCAGCATATCACAATAATAATTGGTTCCCAAAAAGGCTCAAAATAAAGCATATCCAAAAGTAACAGTTGATATGTCACTTATACATTAGTAACCACCATAATGATGGTACACAACCCCAGTTGTTAGGCAATTAATGAAGGAATTAGTTGTATAGGTAACCTTGTTTCCTGAATCCTTAAATTCCTTGCCTACTGTGATGAATGCACACGCTTTACAGCGACCACATGTGAAGATTCCACGGGGTTTCGGTCCCAGCCATGACCTTGTTGTTTGGGTCTGATAATGGCTATGGACCACCCTGTCTTTGATGCTTTTAGCCCGACGACATACCATCATAGGTGTAGATTTTAATACCTGTGATAAATCATGGTCTTCTAGTAGCAAATGCCAATGTTTGTTAAAAATATGGCGCAATGAAGCCCACTGACTACTATATGTGCCTATAAAGCGTATAGAGTCTAGATTTGTATTGCCCGGTGTAATGTTTTCAGTGAGTAATGATGATCTTGGGGTATTCAGGGCTCAATGGAAAGCCCGTTTAAAGATTTTTTTTACGATATCCCCTTTCAATGAATCTATTCATCATGTCCTTCGCTTGTATTTTAAACTCACTGAGTTCTGAGCAATTACGTCTTAGACGCAAAAATTGCCCCGTGGCAATACTATTAATCATGTGGGATGGGTGGTGACTATCTGCCATCAAAAGACTGTTGGTTGATGTAGGTTTGCGGTAAATAGTCAAAGTGAGTTTACCATCCGTTTGACTATGGATGGTGATATCAAGAAAGTTAATTTCACACTTATGGATCTCAAAGGTAAGTGTAAGGTTAAATCGGTTGGTATTCAAAGTATCCATAAATTCTCGTAATAACTCTTCAGTACCAGTCCAGAGCACAAACACGTCATCAATAAATCTGATCCAAAGATCAATATGATCAGCATATTTGACGCTGGTGTCCATGAACACCACGGCCTCCTCCCACCAGCCTAGATACAAATTGGCGTAGGTGGGAGCACACGTGGTGCCCATGGCTGTGCCCTGGATCTGGTGATATATCACTTTGTCAAATAAGAAAAAGTTTTTTGTGAGGACAAATTTCAATAGTCGCAATACAAAGTCATTATGATTTTTAGCATGAATATTTCTAGCTTGAAGAAAATGAGCAACTGCCCCTATACCAGATTCATAAGGAATTCTGGTATAGAGGCTTTCCACATCAATCCCTACCAAGAGGGTATTAGGCTCAAGGATTATGCCCTCTAAACATGCTAGTGCTGCCTTTGTATCCTTCAGATAAGATGGCAAGGCGCCCACAAATGGGCGAAGGAAGGAATCCAGATACATACTAGCATGAGACGTAAGGTTCTCAACCCCCGAAACAATTGGTCTGCCGGAGGGAGGGGATTTTTGTTTGTGAACCTTAGGTAGGTGATAAAAGGTCGCTATAGTCGGGTTTTTGATGTAGATAAATTCAGATTCTTCTTTGGAGATAACCTTAAGATATTTTCCCTCGTTGAAAATACTTGAGAGTTCTGATAGAAATTGTTTAGTGGGATTAGTGTCAAGAATGACATAACAGGATCTATCGGATAGAAGTCTAATACATTCAACAGCATACATGGTTGTATTTAGTATTACAGTATTACCCCCTTTGTCAGAGGGTTTAATGGTAATGCTGTTGTCAGTTTCCAAATCTTTCAGTGCCTGGTATTCTTCAAAACAAAGATTGTAATCCACCTTATTTTTTGATCTTGTTTGTTCTAAAGTTTTGAGGTCACGTGTTACGGATTGTGTGAATACCTCGATGTTACTACTGGTACTGATAGAGGGAGTCAATTTTGATTGATTCCTTAAGGTGGTAAAAGGACCCTCACCGGGTGGTCTTATACTCTCTTCCTCAAGATCCTGTAAAATGCCCAGAAGGGCATGATCCCTCATATCAAAATCCTTACTAGGAGTATTTAGGCTAGATCCAGCTGCCTCCTCCTGAAAAATTTATGCAAAGATAGTTTACGTGAGAAAAGGTTTAGGTCCTTAATAGTCTCAAATAAGCTCATATTATTGGTTGGGCAAAACGTCAAACCTTTCAAAAGCACCGATATATGGGACGCACTTAATATGTTCGTTGAGAGGTTAATTATCTGCGTCGAGATCGTCCCCGACCTCAACCCCTCCTGAATGGTCTCACACTGGGTTCCTTGTAACCCCAAATCGCCCGGTCCCTTAGATAATCCCCCGCCCCTCTCCTTGTCTTTCTGGCCCTGGGTTTGGGCCAGGATGTTCTAAAAAAGGAATATTGGGGTTTCTCATGGGTAGGGGTAACAGGCTATTGTCTGCGTTGGTATAACCCCTATTGTCATTTGTTAGGGACCCGGGTTCAGTATCACTTTGTGAGGTGTCCGACTCAGTCGAAGAGTCGACCCCCCTCGTTTGAAACGTAGTCCTTTGGCGAGACAATAAATTGATTTTATATCTGAAGATTTTATTCTCCTTAAAGTCAAATGTATTCCGAGCTAATTTCTTAACTTTCCTTTCCTTCACTTCTGCTGTCAGTTTGTCAATGCCGTGGATTGGATGCAGCCGATCGTACATTGATGGGAGCACCGGTAATTGTACCACTCTTTATCATATTGTGGTGTGCAGCATTTACTCTTTGTTATATTACCTCCGATGACTGCTATGCCCTACATCGCTATGGTACTGCATATCCTGAGTTGTATATCGTGGGGCCAACCGTGGGCTGTGCGCCCTGCTGCTGTTCCCCTGAGGTGCTGGTGCACTGGTACCTGATTCCAACCCCACTGTGCTGGCTGTGGATCCCGAGGGTGAGTGGACTGCCCCAGGGATGTCGGGTGCGTTTCCCCAGGCGACCCAGGAGCAGGCAAGCTCCATACTGTCAGGGTCGTGCCGAATTCCCGCCCTCCTGACATGTCACACCAGCCACCCAAGGACACGTGCAGACTCCAGGCGGTGCGCCACAAACAGACGCATACCCATGACGGCGTCACTTTGCCCAGCCCTGGCGGCGCCACGCCCGTCGCGCATCACGCACCTCCCTGCATGAGTCACAGGTAACTTCCTCCTATCGGCTCTCTGCCTATGTCTAGACCACTCCCCCTGCCTCCTTTCGATTGGCTCCTGTCCCTTCTTATACCCACTCAGCCCTCTTCTTGTTGCTGAGCATGAACAGTTGTTTATGCACCGTGCTCACTGCAGGCTGAGTTTACCTGTACCCTGACCTTGCCTGACCTCTGTTGTGACCTCTGCTAGGTCCCGGATCCGACTCTTCTATTTCTCTTGACTTTGGTTTGTATTTGGATTCCTGCTCTCTCCGCTCCACGACCACGGCTTATGGACTACGACGACTCTTCTCTCTCCAACCCCGGACCACGGCAAGTGCCCAAACCTACCTACACTCTCCTACCCTTACCCGGCAACACATCCCTGGCTCTGCTATTTGGACCTGGCCCTGTGGTTGTAGGGCAGCGGTTATATATATCCCCACCTTGGCCCCGCTGTCTAGTCCAGGTTGTAGTGAGCATCCATTACACATTCGACTGGTCGCCCAGGCGAGTGAATCGCCCCGGCATCGCATCCTGGTGGAGGTGTCCCCACCCATTCCAGAAGAAGATGTGCCTAGCCGTTCGAGCCCTGCGGAGGAAAGAAGGAGGACCTGTTGGTAGTGGAACCTGTGGAGCAAGAAGCCGTCCCTTACTGCTGGATGGGTGAGGCTCCCGTCTTCCAGCAGGTTCCAGTTGTGTTCTACCCAGATGAGGAGCCAGGCGGGGCCTTGCTAGGCATGCCGCAGGGTGATTCACTTCCGGCGCTGCTGGATGTGACGTCATCCGCACCGATGGGCTTGTGCATCCCTGGAACTCCTGCGAGACTGTTGCAGCCTACTGATGTCACCAAGATGGCATCCGCAGAACTTACTGCACCTACTGAGCCACCGCTGGCTCCAACAGTGGTGAGCCCATGATTGATCCCTACTGATGCCCCCCTACTATGTGGCCCAATGCATGGGAAGGGGTCAATGAATCCCTGAGGTCACGCCACTACCACCTCCTTGGGGTTGCGGTAAGCCCGTATCACATGGACAGACCATAGACACTGTTAGGCCCCATCACTGGCCATAACCCCTACTGCCCATGCCCTGGCCCTGTCCATGACACAGCCCCATGCGGGTTAAACACCTTGACCCTACGGTCTCTCCACTTGTGCTTTCACAGTTCCCCTGTGATAATGTGTCCCCTGGGTTATCCCCTGATATACGGGTTTGGTCCTTTGGAAAGGGGGATAGTAACTCTGACGAATCTGAGGGGGTCATACCTGTGTCTAGCCATGTAAAAAGGTCTGGGTATAGGGATCCTTCAGGTCCTTTAGGGACTCTTCTCAGTCTTTATCTTGCCAAATTAATACCTCTGGTGTATCTTCCCAGGTGTGTACCAGGCCAAGTAGCCCAAGGCCTGAACCTATATCAGGGAACCCCTTAAGTGGTGGGGCCCTATGTTCCATGGTTATGTCACCAGCATGGATAGAACCAGGTTCTTGTATTTAGATGGTTCTATAGTTGATCACTGGTGGAGAGAAGTCCACTACTCTCCAGAGGATACAGCTGAAGCCATACGTCAACGACTGGGAGAAATTAATTTAGGTGTCAAGATACCTAAGGGCCCCTCCATTCTATTTCAGGAGGTGGACTCTGATGAACCTAAATGTTGGGTCTTACCTGGCCAGGGAGCTGGCCGCAAAATACTAAGGCTTAGCCGAGCTGATCGGGCAATTAAGAACAGGTACCGTCAGTCTCATGGGTACGACTTCCCCTATGTACCTGAGCCGATCATGCAGGAGATAGAGGATAATAGGCATGATTGGCTCAAGCAAGCTGTGCTGGCCTATCTTAGGGCCAAAACCAGTATGAAGGAGTTCATCATTGAGTCTTTCATATTTACCATCATGGGGGAATGGATGATAGGGACCTGTATTTTTATGGACAGAGTAGAAGTCCAACATGAGGCTGGTGTCCCTAAGGTTTATTTTGTGTGGGTGAAGGATTTTGAGGGATGGGTAATCAAAAAGCCTGATCCCAAATATTATAAGTAGAACCCTATTCTTCATGTTGGAAGAAGCAGTATATAATCATTGTAATCAGTGGGTGATTTGGGTATCTGCTGTATATGTATCATGGTTATGTTGTACCTTCAGCTGTGTAACCTATTATTTTGCAGACCCCAGAGTGATGGATGGTGCATCAAATTTGTTCCAGTGAGGACATGGAAAATGCACCCAGGGGAGAGTGTAGCATGACTGTTCCAGAATGCCACTCTACTCCCTTTCATGTAAGCCCTTAGGAGCTCTAGGCTGTGACAGAACAAAAGAAAATGTGACTATAGCGCTAAAGTGTAAAAAACAAATAATAAACAATATCCTTTAAATAAAGGTAGGCTGCCTAGTACCTACTGTCTAGTACAAACAGAAACCACATAAGAAATAAAGAAAACCTGGCGCCAAATGTTCATATGGAAAGTCCTGTGATCTTCAAAGAATCTGCATAAATGCTTGACAGGCCATGAAACGAAAAGAGAAAAAACAAACACACATCATAGCGCACAACTGTTGGGTAAATCAGTATACACTATGTAACATATATAAATAAATAAACTCCTAGTGAACAAACTGTAAAACATATATTTAATAAAATAATGAACTATGTCATAAAAGACATCACTGGTGCAATGGAGGGCAGCTCGTCATCTTACAACAAGCAAGCTTTTGTCAAGCGATGAACAAGCAGAGTCCTCACAACACAGGAGAGTGTCCTGGCAAGATGCAGGCTCTGCCGCCGGTATCCACGCCTAGAGTCCCTTCCGATATGCACAAAACACTTTCTGTTTTTTACTGCAAGTTACCAGCATTTGGTAACCAGCCACTGTCCCTTTAATTGCACGTGCACACTTGCGCGCGGGCGTGCGTCCAGTGCCGGGAGGAAGGAGAAGGAAGGAAGGGGAACCAGCCGTGCAGCTGCAGGTCTGTGAACCCCTGAAAGACCATCTCCACTAGCCGGCCAGTGTTTTGTGCATATCGGAAGGGACTCTAGGCGTGGATACCGGCGGCAGAGCCTGCATCTTGCCAGGACACTCTCCTGTGTTGTGAGGACTCTGCTTGCATCGCTTGCCAAAACCTTGCTTGTTGTAAGTAGGGTTTTGATGTTTCCCATCTCCGGATGACGAGCTGCCCTCCATTGCACCAGTGTTGTCTTTTATGACGTAGTTAATTATTTCATTAAATATATGTTTTACAGTTTGTTCACTAGGAGTTTATTTATTTATATATGTTACATAGTGTATACTGATTTACCCAACAGTTGTGCGCTATGATGTGTGTTTTGTTTTTTCTCTTTTCGTTTCATGGCCTGTCAAGCATTTATGCAGATTCTTTGAAGATCACAGGACTTTCCATACGAACATTTGGCACCAGGTTTTCTTTATTTCTCTAGGCTGTGACAGGTTATCCTGTGGGTATTGACCACCCTCATGCTGACTCTCTGAGTGACAGAAGAGGAGGTGCCACAAGAGTCTGTGTGCAGCTAATCATGGTACAGACCTTATGCCCTCCCCTTCTGGAGTCTCAGGGAGAAAGTGCCAAATTATAGTTAGTCCGGATCTCCCCCTCCTAGGAGTGAAATGTGTGAGTTCTGCTCCCACCGTCTGGGGTGAGAAGGCAGAAAGATCAGAGGCCTCCATGCCAAGAGAGCCAAGCACCATCCAGAGGCCTGGAATCCTCTGTGACCCATTTGCAGATATATACCTCTGCCTGAGTCTACAGTCTATTGGGCAGGGGAGTGTAAAAGTCTGCTTTGGTGGGGACTGTCTCTGGGAATCCTGGAGCCCACAGAAGCTGGAAGCGCTGACACCATGAGCAAAGTCTGAATTCACCAAAAGCCTGTCCTATTCCCCACACCATCGCGGACCACTCAGCTCTCCAGGACCCTCACAGGTATCACCGCACCCCAACAGCAGTAACCAGTAGCAACATCTTCCAGAGAGGGGGTGTGGGACATGAGTTACATATACAGTATAATACAGTTGGCCTTAGGAGACAATAATTGCCTGCGTGAAAGCCATGTTTTCTTTTTGTGTATCATGGTGCTATGAGAATGGAATGACTAAGTAAATGTAACTTAATCCGATAATTTCATGCAGCAGTGCTATTCTTAGGATAGCAGAATACCTGTACTGTACACGAGGTATGCCAAGAATGCAAAAGATCCATTGCTGGATTGATGACTGGAAAGATCTTTACAATGTAGTGTGACATAAGTTGTCTTTATCAGTTAATTACCCAATAGACAAGTGCCCACATAACCCAAACAGCTGGGGCAAAATAATGAAATAACTACATACAATAAGCTATATAGATTTGTACAGGCCCATATGTATTAACACAGACCAAATTATGAGAACCATTGTAGTTAATCCTATTTATTTCAAAATATACATGATATTGAAGAAGGAACCAGTTAAGCTGTTAAATTATAAAAAGGTTATTAAAGTAGCATTGTGGACATCCTTTAAATAGTACAATGTTGAGAAATGCTTCATTATGGGTCTCAGACTCATTTTGCATTGGCATTATATTAGAAAATGAATATAAATGAGTTGTACTGTATAAATTCATAGCTCAGTCTAAACTCCTAGTCAGGAGCAGTGAAAATAATGATGTCCTGCACATCTATTAGGTTCTAGCACGACACCTCTGACTATCAGACAATACCTGTAGTCAACTGATGTGATATTCTTGTTGTAAAATCACAACCCATTAGTTAAAAGGGAAATTGATTAGGTTAAGATTTAGACAAACCACAGTTGAGGTGCAGGACAAATTCCCAATGCCCTGTATCTTGCCTTTGAACAAATGTAAAGCTGAAGATTGGCTTCATATGGATTACGCTCTCTCCCTTTCTCTGTCTGTATGCGCAATATAAGACATAACAGTAGATATTCTTTTTTTTTTTTTTATATGTTGTCTTTTATGGAAAGCCAATAAATCTATTCCTAGGAATTCTTTGAGAATAGGTTGGCATGAATGAGTAGTCTCAAAGCTGCATATAATCGAGAAACAAAACAGTAAAAAAAGAAAAACACACAATCAACACGGACCAGCCACACAAGGCATTAAACATTCATGGGTTTTGACATGCAACATTTGAAGTCTTGGGATCATAAACCTTTCCACAAATGCCATTCTCAAATCAAGTCAGGTCACAGGAAGCTTATAAAATAAGGCATCTGTTTTAAAGCAATGGTTACACTGACAATCAGGACCTTATTGTAACTAATGACAATGTCAGTCAATTAAGTGTTTGTGAAAAGTGCCAGATTTACAGGTCTTTAATTCAAGGACTAGAGAAGATGCAATGGTTTTCTGATAGTTATAAATATTTGGGACACGTTTGCTTCATTAATATGTCTTCACTTTATAAAAAAAATTATTTGCAAGGCCAAATAATGAGAAACTTGTCAATTTTCTTCATATTTGACTAATATTTAACATGTTTAGTAAAATTCACACAAAAAAATTCCTAAATATATTTAAAATAAAAATACCACTTATATGAGCACATGTACATGTTTTAGACAGGTCCACAACCCTGCCTTCCCCATAATCACTCAGCATGAAATGTTTCCACTACAGTAAGGGATTATGGGTAATGATATGCAAATAAGCACTTATTTCAAACTTTTGGGTCTGATCAGTGTGAGGATGGTTACTGATCTTGCAATGTAAAGCTGGTAGCGGCCACAAACCAGTTACACAAAATATGAGTAAAAAAGTGACAACCTTTGATTTGAAAAAAAAAAATAGCATTTGGTGTCTTTATGTGAAATGTCCAATACTCCAGCCTCAAATTTCCCAAATTCACACCAAATCTGTGCAAGTGTTATGCATGTACTGTAATTGAGGGAGTGGGGTGTAAGGGGTTCAGATAATTTATTAGGCAACACTGACTGGATCCTACTATCTGTTTTTAATTTCTCTCACTGGTCCTGTCTACTGTGCCCATCCAAATCCCAGACAATATAAATAGATTAGCCAATATAACTTCCCTCTCTGCTCTCATTTTTTTGGTTGGTGCGACGCAAACATCCATTTACCTCCATTCATCTTCCTGGCGGACCGCACACCGGAGTATCCTAGCTTTCCATTGACTGCAGGGGGACAAGTGAAACAGTGAGTTTTCCTCTCAATACAGAAATATTGATGTTACCATAGTTACACAGTTACATAGTAGATGAGGTTGAAAAAAGACGTAGGTCCATCAAGTTCAACCTATGCTAAATTTAGACAACAGATACTTTATCCTATATCTATACTTACTTATTGATCAAGAGGAAGGCAAACAAAAAAAACCATTAAGGGGAAAAATTAATTCCTTCCTGACTCCAAGAATTGGCAATCGGATTAATCCCTGGATCAACATCCTTCCCATGTATACTTATTTGGTATATCCCTGTATACCTTTCCCATCTAAAAAGATATCCAACCTTTTTTTTTAACAAATCTATTGTATCTGCCATCACAGTCTCTATGGGTAATGAATTCCACATTTTAACTGACCTTACTTTAAAGAACCCTTTCCTTTGTTGCTGGTGAAATTTCCTTTCCTCCAACCTTAAGGGATGGCCCGAGTCCTTAGTACTGCCCGTGGGATGAATAGTTCTTTTGAAAGCTCCTTGTATTGTCCCCGAATATATTTGTATATAGTTATCATATCCCCTCTTAGACGCCTCTTTTCTAATGTAAATAAATCTAATTTAGCTAGCCTCTCCTCATAAGTTAGATTGTCCATTCCCTTTATTAATTTGGTGGCTCTTCTCTGCACTCTCTCTAGTTCCATAATGTCTTTTCTTAGGATTGGTGCCCAAAATTGTACTCCATATTCAAGGTGTGGTCTTACTAGTGCTTTGTAAAGGGGCATAATTATGTTTACTTCCCTTCCATCCATTGCCCGTTTGATGCAAGATAAGATCTTGTTTGCCTTTGCAGCTACTGCATGACATTGGGCACTATTGCTAAGCCTGCAGTCTACAAGCACTCCTAAATCCTTCTCCATCAAGGATTCCCCCAATATATCTCTATTTAATTTGTAAGTCGCCATTTTATTCTTGCATCCCAAATGCATAACCTTACATTTATCTGTATTAAACCTCATTTGCCATTTACCTGCCCACGTTTGCAGTCTCTCCAAGTCTTTCTGAAGAGAAATTACATCCTGCTCTGATTCTATTACCTTACACAATTTAGTATCATCAGCAAAGATGGAGACTTTGCTCTCAATCCCAACCTCAAGGTCATTAATAAACAAGTTAAAAAGCAAGGATCCCAGAACCGATCCCTGAGGTACTCCACTCACGACTTTAGCCCAACCTGAAAAAGTTCCATTTATGACAACCCTCTGTTGTCTGTCCTTTAACCAGTTTTCAATCCAGGTGCATATTATTACTGAGTCCAATTTTCTTTATTTTGTACACCAACCTCTTGTGTGAAACCGTATCAAAAACCTTTGCAAAATCTAAGTAGACCCCATCCACTGCATTACCCTGGTCTAAATTCCTACTTACCTCCTCAAAGAAACAAATAAGGTTAGTTTGGCAAGATCTATCCTTCCATAAATCCATGCTGACTATTACTAATAATTTTGTTTTCCATTAGGTATTCCTGAATATTATCCCGTATTAAACCTTCAAGTAGTTTCCCTACTATTGAAGTCAGGCTTACAGGTCTGTAATTTCCCGGTTGTGATCCAGCTCCCTTTTTAAATATAGGCACCACATCTGCTTTACAGCAATCTTGTGGTACTGAGCCTGTGGAAATGGAGTCCTTGAATATTAAATATAATGTTTTGGCTATTAATGAGCTTAACTCCTTGAGAACTCTCGGTTCGGGGCCAGGTGCCTTATTTACTTTAATTTTTTCAAGTCGCTTATGAACATCTTCCTCAGTTAACCAATTGTTCATTAATATGGAGGTTGTGGCTTCCTCCTGCGGCACTACTATTGAACTTGATTCTTCCCTGGTAAACACAGAGGCAAAGAATTTGTTTAATACCTTAGCTTTTTCCTTATCTCCAATAATTTGCCTACACATCTCACACTGAAAGGGTCCTATATTTTCTTTTCTCATTTTTTTGTTATTAAGGTACTTAAAGAACTTTTTAGGGTTGACCTTACTTTCTTCTTTTTTTTTTTTCCAAGTAGTGTCTGTGCTTTATTATGGGCTGTATGTTGGCATTCTTTACACATATAATGTTTGTTACATTTACTTTAAAAATCGTTGTTCTTATTTTACCTTGTCACTATGGTCATTCTAAAGAAATGAATATTTTGAATATACTTCTATGTAATCTTGTGTGCTGGAAACACGAAGGGCAGCGCCACAGTACAACTTGGTACACAATTAACATTTCCCCGTGCTTTTTCTTACATGGCATGCACATGTAACGGGTGGATATTTATTGAACATGCCCAGTGTGGACAGCCATTCCCTTAGAAGACTGACATTAGAGATCCTTGGGTTACATTGAACTTCACTGAAGTATAATGGGAATGCCATGCAAAGGAATGCCTTTCTGGCCACTACTGCAATAAAACATACCACTGTATATACAAATTATTTAAATTATAGACACGGTTTTATAATCTGCTGTGTAACAGCTCTCTTTAATAAATAAAGAAATATGACGTATACGTGAAGACATATGTCATGTCACTTTGATCAGTTTGGGTACATGCAAACCCAAGACGCACGACTCATCACATGCAACTCGTGCAGATGTTGGTAAAATCTTGTGTAACTCTTGCTCAATTCCAATCAGCATGAAAGTCAGATTGCTTCATGCCTTGTTACATTGGTGACTGTTAATCTGTTAGAATACATTAGTACTTCAGTAAGGTGATACCTTTTTAATTTGGACTAACAATCTGTTAGAATAGAAATGAGAACTAAAGAAAGGAAGACTCCCTCTGTGCTGCACTAGAGAACTGTAACAGGTTAAAAAGATACTTCATTAATATTAAAAGTAACATTTTATGCTTGGGGCTTGATTTAATCAACACAAAAAAATAAAAGTGTATAAAAAAACTATTAAAAATTGAGGCATAATATTTTACTTTCAATATTAATCGAGTATATATATATATTTTTTTATTATTACTTGAATTTTTATTGAGCATTTTTTCATACAAAATAAGAATTAACAAAACATATAACAAATGCAAATGACCTTACTTTCTATTGCAATCCTTTTTTCATTATCCATTTTTTCTAATTTGATTGCCCTTTTGCAATTGTTTTACATTCCTTATAATTCTGATACGATGTCTCCGTCCCTTCCCTAGATTAAAGAATCTAAACGCCTTCCTCTTCTTGTCCATTTCCTCCCCTACCTGTTTATTTAGCCACATTGGTTTTGACTTATTTCTTTTATACTTATTACCCAAGGGTTTACACTGATAAGTGTGCTTTTCTAACAATGTTTTAAAGACTGCCCATTTATCTTCTAAAATTTTCCCTGCAAAAACATTATCCCATTGTATTACTACTAGATTAGACCTCAGTTTATTCAAATCTGCCTTACTAAAGTTTAAGGTCTTTGTTGAACCCAAGAAATCTATTTTTTGATAATTTATTTCAAATGAGACCATGTTATGATCACTGTTACCCAAATGTTCCAGGACTCGTATATTTGTTATTACTTCTACATTGTTTGATATGACCAAATCCAGTATTGCCCCTCTCCTGGTTGGTTCCTCAATAATTGGGGTCATATAATTGTCTTTAAGCACCCCCAAAAACCTGTTTCCTGTTGTTGTAACGCTAATCTCATTGCCCCAGTCTATGTCTGGGTAATTAAAATCCCCCATTATGCAAACATGACCCAGTTTTGATGCCTTTTCCATTTGCAAAAGTATTTTAGCTTCCTCAATCTCACAGATATTTGGTGGTTTATAGCATATTCCCACAAACATTTTCTTAATACCAGAAGGGAATTGTGTTATACATGTCATATTGTAAGGCACTGGAGACTAAAACTGCATTATTTATTAGTTTTGGTTACTGGATCTCATAGAGAGTTAACCAGGAGGACGCTATCTCCTAATTATCTGCCTGTGAGCAAATCCCCTATCAACAATCAAGCTATCATTGTGGATTGGCAGGGTATAGTCCGTAAATAATTTGTGAATACATATTCTGTTCAAACTTTCTGAGCCCCAGAATCCATTCTGGACTTTTTCAAATCCCAGACAAATAGCATGTTTGCCAAAATCTGTCTGAACGCCTTCCCAGCATCACAGAAAGAGGACGTCTTGGGGCTGTCCAGTAACTCTAATAATGGTGGCCATTTCTGAAAATATTATTTTAGATCAGTTTTTCCTCTAAATGACCAACTGCTAGATAATACTACCATGAAGTGGGGGATCATGACTTTTAAAATGAAAAGTTCTTTTTATGAAAAAGAATATATATTTTTGGCTTGCATAAGTGGGACTACACCTTTGGCATGCAAAACTGGGAAATAATAATATACAAAGCACCCAGTGTATTAGTTGGCAACCTACAAAATACTAGCAAAGTGTATTAGGCAACTGGGACTCATCTGTGTGCTTCTTATATTAATACAACTCCACGTTTATGTTTGGATATATTGGCCTCTGCATGATTTCTCATCATGCCTTTTCAATTAAGAAAATTATTGCTAAATTAATGGCACATTTTTATTAACATATTGCCAGTAATAATTACATCTATTTTACAAGCAACTAAAAATGTATTAGTGGAAATTAGAGGTATTGAATAGCTTTGGGTATAACACAAAAGTCCTCACTAAAAAATGATTAAATACACAGACAATACTTACTATTGTCAATAACATAAAGTATTAACTATTTCCCCTTGTTATTAGTTAGAACGAGCACTGCATTTTGTAATATTTTTCCGTTAGATACTCTCTTTCCATAACCCTCCTTTTTAAAACCATACCCTTGATATCTATCTTATCCATTGTTGACATAAGTAAAAGCAAAAACAGGTTTTACAGAAATAGAATCCTACAAACCCCTGTTTTAATAAGAATGCTGCTAGAATAGGCAATAGAATACTGTAGAATAGACCTTTTCACAGGTCTTGTGAAAAAATCAGTAGGTTTATTAATCTGTCAATGTTTTGGGTTTTCATAAGAAACTCTCTAGACAACAGGATTTGGTGTAGAGTGAGCAATTAAATACCCCTAAGTGAATAGCCCCCAAAACAGAAGGGCAAAACAGAGATAAAGTCCAGGCTGTAGCAAACAGCAATCAACAACTGGATGATTGCTACAGTAGGTAACAACAGATTATCAAAATTACCAGAAGTGCAGGGTGATGTACTGTACCTAGAGCATAAACCCAGTTCCGGGATCATGAAAATACTAGTGAAAAGAAGGGGAAATAATGTAAGAGAAAATGTATCTCTGACCTACATACTTGAAATTGCTAAATAACAGGCTAGAAAGGGATCAAACTGGGGCAATGCACTGCACATTCTATTTTACCTTCATAGTATAGACACAGCAACCTGGATAATAAGGCAAGCCATATGATTGATCAGATACAAACTCAAAGTAACAAAGTAGCCAAGTCAGGAAAGGAAATAGTTACAAGCTATTGATAAGAAATGCAGTGGATGCATATGGCGTATAACAGCTGTATAGTCGGACCCCTGCACTAACTTCGGGGTCTCATGGTTGGTGCTAGCCCTCCCTTTCCCCCACTCATACTGCATTTCCTCCCTCTGCTCCACTCCTCACCGATTGCGGCTGTGGGGTTAAGCCTGGGGGGAGGTGCTAGTGACGTGCAAGGGCAGGGAGGCTATATGTAGATGGTGGAGGTAAAGGCTGGACTCAATCGCAGATAGAGGAAAAAGGTGGGCACCTTAACAGCCACACTAAATTAGTTTTCTGTCTAACTAGAGGCCTCTGTCTTGGTTCAGTTATGTTTTTGCCTCATTCCTGAATTGCAACATAGCATACAGCAATGGTGGAATTATACCTTTGTGTCACACACGTGGAGAAGTTAAAAAAAAATATTTCGTATACGCTGCCCATGCACTTGGATTGGGAGTGCTTCTGCTTCCAAACCTAATTGTGTAGAGTAGTAGAATCAGAGCAGGATGGAATTTCTCTCCAAAATGACTTCGATAGATTCGAAACTTGAACAGGTAAATGGCAGTATGGGGTTTAATACAGATAAATGTAAGGTTATGCATCTGGGAAACAAGAATAAACAGGCAACTTACACATTAAATGGAGATAAATTAGAAGAATCCTAATGGAGAAGGGTTTAACAGTGGCTGCAGACAGCCGGCATGGCAATAGGGCACAAAGTCATGACGTAACTGCAGAGGCAAACAAGATCTTATCTTGCATTAAACGGGCAATGGATGGAAGGGAAGTAAACATAATTATGCCCCTTTATAAAGCATTAGTAAGACCACACCTTGAATATGGGGTACAATTTTGGGCAAAATTCCTTAGAAAATACATTATGCAACTAGAGAGTGCAGAAAAGAGCCACCAAATTAATAAAGGGGATGGACAATCTAACTTATGAGGAGAGGCTAGCTAAATTAGATTTATTTACATTAAAAAGGTGTCTAAGAGGGGATATGATAACTATATACAAATATATTCGGGGACAATACAAGGAGCTTTCAAAAGAACTATTCATCCCAAGGGCAGTACAAACGACACAGGGTCATACCATAGGTTTGGAGAAAGGAAATTTCATAAGCAACAAAAGAAAGGATTCTTACCAGTAAGGGAAGTTAAAATGTGGAATTCATTACCCATGGCGACTGTGATGGCAGCTACAATAGATATCTTCAAAAACAGGTTGGATATCTTTTTAGAAAGGAAAAGTATACAGGGATATGCCAAATAGGTAAACATGGGAAGGATGTTGATCCAGGGAATTATCTGATGGCCAATTCTCGGTCAGGGATTTATTTTTCCCCCTTATGAGATATCATTAGATTATATTTCACTTGGGTTTTTTTATTTCCCTTCCTCTGGATCAATATACTGTAAGTACAAATACTGTATAAGATAAAGTATTTGTTGTCTAAATTTAGCATAGCTTGAACTTCAACCTCATCTACTATGTAACTACAGTATGTAATTGATTTAATTTTTGGTTCCATATTTGAATGGTCACAATGAGTGCATAAGTGACAAGGGTCCCACTGAAAAAATCCTGCTGGAGCTGAATTGCCCGCTTACCAGAGGATGGATAATAACTCGCAGTGGATAATCAGAGAGTATCCCCTCTCATAGAACGCCGGTCTGCTCCATGCGCTCCTCACTGGCATCGGCCGCGTGTTGATGTTAGGCGTCGGCTTCCAGATGGGGCAAATAGCTCTGTTCTCGCTGTGGCGAAAAACTTTGACTTTTTGTGCCTCCTCCGTCCTCCGTCTGTCGCACATGCGCAGAGATGTGAACCATCGCAGGGTCCCAGCTGCAGATTCACCAGACCCCTCGCCTGCAGTGTGTGGGGCTGGTGGTGGCAGATTCGAAAGTACTCCGAACGGAAGGAGACAGCACGGCAGTGGCATGCGGGGAGAAATCAGCAGATGGAAAGGCAGTGAAACAGTGGGACCACCCAACGCATTTCGGAAGCCACAGCTTCCTTCCTCAGGGGTGTAGTATTACAATTATTATATATATTATATAATAATTGTAATTCTATCCCCTGAGGAAGGAACTCTGTACTACCGTCGGCTGTCTGTCAGGTGGTAAATAAGAGTTGGTAAAACTCATGTTAAAATATAAATAAAGCGATCTGGGGGTAGGCGGGGAGAATAGGCAGGCTCCTAACATGCCAAGTTAATCAACAGTCCAATGTTGAGTCTTTCGGACAGTAGTGATATATACAACGTCCAATGTAGAAAGTAGATTGAATTAATCAGCTACAAAATGTATGGCAAATGGACTGGTTCCATTAACATTTTATGAGCTGGCTTCCTTAGTAGTAGCTCACCAATATACAGTACACCAATAAAGAGTCTAGGCAAAATATATAGTAGGGCACATTCCTGAGGAGGTTGAACTCTCCTCTCTTTCAGGCCAAACGTTTATGCTAACTCAAATGCACCCTGCATATGTGTGACAGTGTTACAAACTGGAAAAAATAAAGACACATTTTAAAGATAATAGTTGATGGGTGGTCCAACCTCAACATTTTAGTCCTTGTATGGCCATTGTGCATAACAACGGTCTCAAAGGCTAGTGATGGGTGAAGGGTATAAGAAACCTCATATAGATAATGTCCATTGTGGAGAGTGATGATGTAGGGGATCATAAAAGCCTAGTATTTTTATCACTGGTGCATGACATACGGATCCACACCTACAGATGCATCTGCCACAGAGCATCTACTGTGCATAGAAGTGCAAAGAGTTGACAGTCTGTGGCACAGTACTTGGCAGGGGGTATTGGCCCATCAGGATTAACACAGTGTGGATCCCTGCTTCTGAATGGCAGTCCCGCAGTGTGAATTCTACCGGGCTTCATCAGCCTGTAAAAGATGAGCTGTAAGAATAGAAATAATCGGTCACTCTACTTGCCTGCCTCTTATAGGCGATAGTGTGGCTTTTATTTTATTTTAATAACACTGTATTGAAGCAGGGGGTCTCCGGAGCTGAACCACATTCACCTCAGGGACAACCTGCTTCCTGAGTTACAGGCCCCAGTATGGGGTGCCGGTATCTCCACCATGTTTAAATTGTCCTGCGTCACAGCCAACATGACTTGGACATTTAAACAATGCAGAGAGATACTTGCACCCCATACCGGGGCCTGTAACTCAGGAAGAAGGCGGTCCCCAGGGCTGAAATTAATGTGGTTCTGCTCCGAAGACCCCCTGATTCAATACTGTTAATAAAAATATATTTTTAGGGGTTAAACCAGAGTACCTGGTTTATTAGGGATAGAGAAGGTATGTAAAGAGAGTTGTTGGCTAAGGGTTGCTGGTTAGGTCTACTTGGAAGGTTGTGGGAGGAGTTAACCCCTTCATTAACTTAGAGATAGAAATCTCTATGGTAATGAAGGCATAATGATGGAGTGATGTGATGTCATCAAAAGGGGAGGGAGGCATGCTACCTGATTGTCTGGTTTCCCTCCCTTTTTGGGGATGTCACATTACTCCAAAAAAGTAACATTGAGCAAGAGACCACTGAGTCTCCACTAGTGCTCTAACCACAAGCACCAAATAAATTCAATATGGTACCATATGTTGTTCTTAGATAAGGAATGAGAGCAAGATGGTCATATAAAGCATGTGAGTATATTAGTGCTGGTAAAAGTCTTGATGGTGATATCAGTAACTGCTGAATCCCTATAACACAAGTGAGCGCATATTCACACAGCACATAGTTGAATATACTTCTCGGTCCTGATGGCAATCCTAAGCCTAATATGTCAGTCCAAGAGACCAAAATGATAAATAGGTAATTGTAGTAGAAAATAGTACTCACTGAATGTAGACAAAAATTAAAAGAAAGTGCGCTCAGGACCGTGACAAAGGTGATGAGTATTAAATATACCAATAAAGTGAGTATCACAGTGTGATTAAAACAATATTGAAAAGTGCTTGTGAATGTGACTATCAGATAAGATCCAAGTCGCGTGCATCTCCTGCAGGGGTAAGTAAGACGAAGGGTTCCTTGTTGATCCGGCTGGAAGCAGGGAACCAGAAGAGCACCGCAGCAAAAAGCGGGGAACAACAAATAAAGTGCCGTAAAGAGGATCACTTTGCCCTCACTTGTATGTTCCTGTGTATTTTCTTTATGGATTAAAACCTTGTTTTTACGGCACTTTATTTGATGGTCCCCGCTTTTTGCTATGGTGCTCTTCTAGTTCCCTGCTTCCAGCCGGATAAACAAGGAACCCTTCGTCTTACTCACTCCCAAAAAGGAAAAGCATTACATAGTACATCCACTATTCCAATTCATGGATGTACCATGTGATGGCTTCCATTTTTTTATTGCTGAAGTGACATCATCCTAAAGGGAGGGAAGCATATGCTACCAGATTGGATGGTTTCCTTCCCTTTAAGATGACGTCACAACATGAAAAAAAAAAAAGGAAGCCATACATGGTACATCCACCAATCTGATTGGTGAAGTACAATTTGTCAGTCAAATGTGATGTAACATGCCTTATATAAGACAGGGTTGAGGGATAGTATCCCTATGAACGGGTCTCAGCTGACTCAGGGTAAAATGTGTGTTAACTGATAATAATACCCTCTGTGATCAAGGTATAGGAGCAAATATGAGTGCTGGGGAAACTCAGATAAACCATGTGTAATGGTACATGAAGTGGTATGTGTGTACTAATGGCATTGTGTGGCTAGCTCAGGTCTCCATATATGCCATAAAGTTCCCAAACAAGCCCCAACAAAACCAAAAAGTACATACCAGAAATGATCTTCGTTTCAGTGAGATTCCTCTTTTGCAGCACAGCTCTTTCCTTGTAGTGGGTGCTTCACGTCTATAGAAGTACAGAGAAGAGTAGTCCCAAGGGGGGCACAGGCGGAGCACTGCCAAATCGAAGAGGGAAAAATGCCTTATATAAGGCCAGTCACGTCTCATTTGACCCCAAGAAGCCGTTGGATAGAAATCTCCTGAACCTTTTGGAGATGAAAGGAAAAAATAAAGACAACTAAACTCACCGGAGACTCCTCTTCAAGCAACTGAGGATCATGGACTTCTTTGCATCATGCTGCTGAGGATCATTACGTCATGGGGCAAGAGTAGGTGCTACAGTTGGTGAGGAAAGTGAATGTTCATCCCGGCAAAGGTAAGAAACACATTGATTGGATTTTATTTAATTGAGTATTTTTTTTAGGATGCTTATTGACTGGTAATGTGTTTATCTATGCCCCTTTCAGGGTATAGATAACCACATTAACTATCTATGCGTTTTTTGGCAAATGTTTGTTGATATTAAAATGTAATGTCATTTATTTGGTATTATTTTTCTTTTGAATTTTTAGATTGTCTATTCATTGCCATTGTGGCAATCATTTCCCATAATGTGGGCATGGTTTACCACTGTGACAATCAATGGGCTTTTTGGCAAATATTTGTTTTTATTTAAATGTAATGTATTTTATTTTGTGGTTCTTTAAATTTTTTAGATTGCCCATTCATTGCCATCGTGGCAATCCATACCTATATTGTGGGCATGGTTTACCACTGTGACAATCAATAGGTAGAGGGGGCGGGGAGTAGGGATAATTGCCCTGGGGAGGGTGGTTAGGCATCCTGGCTGGGTTTCAGGGGGGGTTAACCCCTTAATTCCCATAGCGGTTAATAATTGCTAAATTCATTAAGGGATTACAGGTCAGTAGTTTGTTTTTTTATTTTACTGTCGGTGCCCACTGAAGACGAGGAGGACCAGAATGAACTTAATCCTGGCAGGGATATGTACAACTTTTATTCACTATATGCTGTCTGTGTAATGTTTTGGTAATGTCATACTTTTTAATGGGCAAATGCGCTATTATCCAGATATGGATAATAGGGATTTTGCTTATTACTGTACTGTATGTGTTAGGGAGAGTGTTGTTTGTGGGAGAGGGGTAAGTATTAGGGTGGCAATTCATTGGTATCAGGGTTATCTTTGCTCCCATTGAGGGCATAGGTAACCACACTGGCAGTCATGGGGGTATTAGCTAGTATTGGTGTTTGTATTGTATTCTAATGTTTATTGGAGATAGAGGGGGTCGGTGAAGGGGGTAGTTGTCCCAATATGGGTGGTTAGGCCCCTCGGGTGGTTAATGGGAGTGATTAACTGCTTCATTACCTTAGCGGTTAGTACTGTGACAGTGACATTTAAACATTGCGGAGATAACGGCACCCCATACCGGGGCCTCTAACTCGGGATGCAGGGTGTCCCCAATTCTGAAATTAATGTGGTTCAGCTCCGGAGACCCCCTGCTTCAATACAGTGTTATTAAAATAAAATCTGTGTGATCGCCTGTTAGCGCATCTCTTACAGACTGATGCAGCCTGGTAGGATTCACACAGTGGGACTCCCATTCAGAAACAGAGAACCCCCCCTGTGTTAATCCTGATTTGCAATTAGTCTCTTTACTGGGACTCCGCGAGCACCAGGATTAGAAACGTGCCCATAGTGGATTTCAGAAGGCCAGCGCGACCAACCATGTAGCTGCATCTGTACATACATGGCAGTATCAAATACATTAATAGTTAACCACCTCCGGGCGACACACACACACACACACACACACACACACACACACACACACACACACACACACACACACACACACACACACACACACACATAGTTACCCATATTTGCTAATCCAAATAAGTAAAAATCTTATGTTTCATGAAATAGCATAGATAAATAATTTTAATACATTTTCCTCATTTGAATGAAATGGACTTTCATTACGTTGTTCACACAATCATTTCTACTTGCATATATAACCATTGTTTGAGATCTGAAAAAATGATATTAGTACTTTAGCATTTATTAAGAGAGTTTCTGATAAGAAGGGTTTAATTATGTTCCTGTACACAGCCTCATTTGCGAACAACTGAGCATAGGAGAGAAGGAGCGGCTCAGTGAGTAAAGACACTGACGGGCACTGAGTTTGAAGCCGCGAACCTTGGTCAATTGCCGGCTCCTTGTGACCTTGGGCAAGTCATTTTATTTCCCTGTGCCTCAGGCACCAAAACATAGATTGTAAGCTCTACGGGGCAGGGACCTGTGCCTGCAAAATGTCTCTGTAAAGCGCTATGTAAAACTTGCAGCGTTATACAAGAACATGCTATTATTATTATTATTATACAAAAATCTACATCTCAAAATATTAGTAAATATTTATTGGATTTCTAACCCAAAGCCAATCATTAGAGAGCATTCACAATCACGTGAAATATTATTTTACATTTACCTACATTCCTTTCCCATCACATGCCAAATAAATGGTTTACTGGGCAATAGAGTTAATGAGTCAGAAAGCAGGCACCGTTCTATAGACAACTAGCAGCAACAGGGATGCCAGAATAAATATTTGCCCTACTAATGTGTTGATGGCATGCTGCCTTTACATACGGTGTTCTGCTTAAACGACTAAATACTGTAATTAGTGATGAAACTAATTCTCCAACACTGATCTTAAGTGTGACATATTCTTTTTTAATTTAAATTTGGGCTGTTGGTATAAAGAAAAAGGTGTCAAATGCAGGTGACTAAAAAAAACAAAAATAACACTGTATAGAACCATGTTAATGTTACATTTTTGTGTTCCGCACAAACACTTTAGAAAATTAATATAAGGAAAAAAAAGACCAATCGGTTTTACTAGTGATGACAGATATGTTAATTGCTTGCAGATAACATCTGTTCAAGTCTAACATAGTTGCAAACTTTAACTAAAGAGCTGATGCTGTACTACATTTTTTTTTAATCTAAGACCAAACTTACTTTACTAACTGTGAAGGCAGCCAGAGGGCTTTCGAGTTTTCTTGAGTATCTTCCAGTGACTGAAATCAGATCTGCCATGAGTTCCACATGATGGTGATAATGCTTTCTTCTGGGCCCAGGACTCACCTTTGAAGCTTGAAGACGTTTACTTACCAAAATGTTGTAGTATTCTTCGGTTGAGACAAGTTCAATGAGATCTGCCAACAGTCCAGTAAGACAAGGCCTCAGTGTACACTTTGGGGAATGTGGGAAGGAAGGAGGATAGAAGGGGTAGATGCTGTTGAAAAGTATGATCCAACAAGTCATTCTTATCTCCAGGCCACATGAGGCATAGCCCTAGCAACCTTTGTATCTTTGTCATATGGGACTGCAACAGTTTTCTAACGTTGCGCCTACGCTGGGTTGAGTCCTCATGTCTTCAAGTTCTAGCTACTATGTCCTGAGTTTGAACATGGCAAGTGGAGCACATTCTACAGAGAAGAACAAATGTGTCAAATCTTTTAAAGAATGTTTGAAGCAGGTAGTAAACTCCATTAACTCTTTCCCTGACAGACTTGCAGAGCATTTTAGTAAACTCCCTTTTCTTTTTAATCATGCTAAATTGCCTATCACAATGATCAGAGCAAACTTTCACCAAATTGTTAAAATCTGTTTAGTATTAGAAATACTGTATATAGAGGCGCATGTGCGGCGGGCCGAGAAGATGGACGCTTAGGACGGAGCTCCTCCGATCCCCGGGCAGGAAATAAAAAAATAACAGCCATTCGCGCGTCTGGGCAGACCACCCAGGAAGATGAAACCGTGCAGTGAAAGAAGCGGGCAACCTCAACAGCATCAAAGTTCTTTGAGAGAAAAAAAAGAACGCTGTGGAAGCAACAGGATCCCCAAGATGGCGGCCACACAAGACTCCCTTCAGAATCAGAGGGAGAGGCAGAGGCTGAAGCAGGGGCTGCAGGAGGTATGATGAAAGCACCAAACACACCACTAAAGGAGATCTTGACAACTTACTGAAATGTATGGTACAAAAGATGCAAACAGAAATGACCAAAGTAGTGTCGGAACTGAGAAGAGATTTGCATGGACAGTGCGACAGAACTGACTGTCTGAAGGTGTAGCTGACGAGCTGATAGCAGCCCAAAACATCACTGACCATGAACTGCGATCCTTAAAATAACAAGTAAACACCCTGACAGAGGCTCTGGAAGATACAGAAAATTGCGCTAGACTAAATAATTTGAGACTACTGATATATCGGAGACTGTATTGCCTGAAGCATTAGCAGATTTTGTCACAAGACTGCTCCACAGCATGCTCCCCAACGAAACAGAAGAGAAACTGTTACTAGACAAAGTGCATAGGGCTCTGGGTCCTAAACAATCTGACCCTAATAAGATGAGAGATGTGAGATATATTGCTGGCTCACTATTGTTCGGTGAAATAAGCCCTATGCAAGTCTCCAGAATGCAACAGTGGATAGGAAATGACGGACACCAGATCCAAATATTCAGTAACCTAGCTCCCTCCACTCTGCTAAAAAGAAAGTAACTGCAACCAGTCACAACGATGCTGAAGGACAACCAACCAAATCAGATATAAGTGGGGTTTCCCATTTAAGCTAGTGATCTGGCATAATGGTTCAACAATAGTAGTGAAGAATCCGGAAGGAGAAAAAGCAATGATCAAATTGGGTCTAATACAAAGATCTAAATCACCTTTGACTGCGGGGTCACCCAGCAAATCTACCAGGATACCCGTCTGGACACAGGGGAAGACCCAGAAAGGAAGCAAGCAAAAAGACAAAGAGGACAGAGAAAGCATCCAAAAAGTTTCTGAAAAATGACTACTGGCTCGTCACCAAAAGTTTTACCAGACAGAAGAATTCACATAAAGAATGAAGAAAAGGACTAGATATTTGAACCCAAACAGGATCATTTTTCCTCCCCTGCCCGGGAGATGAGGAAGGCCGGCTGGCCTCCATTCGGAGTGACATCGGAATTGTCACATCGGACATTTTTTTCTTCGGGGTCCCAACCTGTACCCCCCCTCTCCCCTCCTCCATATCTTTCTTTTTTAGAGACATGAGCATAAAAGGGAACCCCCACTCTTATTCAGCCCCCCTTCTCCTTGGAAGTCTATGAGGGCTAGAGTACTGTCCTCTATTCTCCGGAAATCCCACAGGGGTAGTTTAGTTTAGGTTAGGTAAGTTTAAAAATTTTAAGTAAATGTGTTTATATATATATACAGCTCAACCCGGTTATACAGATGCAGCCACCAGTATTAGAACACTACCTGGGAAATTCTGGGGCAGTCTCACAGTAAATGCCTCAACATTTCTGTGAGATTCTTTATGGCCCATCGGATTAACACAGCGGGGGGTCCCTGCAGTCCCATTCAAATTAAGAATCTCACAGAAATGTTGAGGCAATGTTGCGGCATTTACTGTGAGACTGCTCCAGAATTTCCCAGGCAAGAGTTCTAATTCTCATGGCTGCATCTGTAGCGTGATCTGCTGCAACACGGATCTGCTTATAACATGGTCTGAGGGTGGCTCCCGATCTCCATTTCGCCACAAGGACTTACCGGCATCTAGATCTCTCTCCTCTCTGCAGCTATCAGCTCTCTTCTCTCCCTGCTTTTTTTTTTTTACACATTCAATTCAATGCTTTATTGCTAACAGACACATACACAACATGTGGGAATTGAACATTAATACGTTTTATATAACACACATGCTGGAATCGAACTCAAGACATTTCATATACTGGTACCAATTCTTTACCGCTACAACTCAGGCTTGGTGTGACAAAATAGACTCTATAAATATATTAACCTCTACAGCACATTGCAAAGGACTGCACTGTGTACTATGTATATGTAAAGTTTGTGTTTGGTGTGTGTGACATCACACAATCACTGTGGTGTAGAGGTAGAGAATTGGAACCAGCATATGAAAGGTTGGGTTCAAATCCTGTATTATATGGTATAAGTTATAAATTAAAATAATAATTTATAAATTATTATTTGTAACTATTTATAAATTATTATTTTATTTTTATTAT
This sequence comes from Ascaphus truei, assembly GCF_040206685.1. NCBI lineage: Eukaryota > Metazoa > Chordata > Amphibia > Anura > Ascaphidae > Ascaphus > Ascaphus truei. The sequence goes on from NC_134486.1 coordinate 251,093,516, forward strand.
ATTATTTATAAATTATTCTTTTATAATTTACAAATTATTCCATATCATACAGAATTCGAACCCAGGACATTTCATATACTGGTACCAATTCTCTACCTCTACACCACAGGCTTGGTACCAGTCTCATAATGCTGTCTCATTCAGTGGACCCCGAGGACCGCGTTACAACGGGAATCAGCTATATATAAATATATGTTTTTGTTTTCCCACATTCTTTTTTTACCCCTCCCTCCTATACCCTAGGCAAGAGAGATTTTACACAGAAAATAGACCAAAATCCCTGCACACATACAATATAACAAAATGGCTAGGAAATATGGTTTAATTTTAATATGTTAAAACTAGGTACGTTAAATGTTAAAGGTTTAAACAATCCCAGAAAAAGGAAGTTAGCTTTGCAAGATTTTAATACGCAAATGTTGTATGTTGTTTTTATACAGGAAACTCATTTCAGGAAATAGGATCAACCCAGTTTTTTACGACAGTCTTCTCTTCAAGTTTCTTTGCATCGGCGTGGGTGAAGAAAAGAGCAGCCATACTGATCAGAAGGTCAGTACCATTTGCTCTTGAGGAAAGGGACTCCGACAAAGGTCGTTTTTTGTTCCTCACAGGAAAATTGGGGAACACAATGATTACACTGGCTAACATTTACATCCCCAATGAAAAACAGGTAGATTTTTATGAGACAGTTTTCCCTAGATTATCAAAGTTTGCAGAAGGGAAAATAATTACGACAGGAGATTTCAATGCAGTTTACGATATAAAGCTAAATAAATCAAACCCTCCCAGAAGGACTCTGAAAATGCAAAATTCTAAAGATACAGATTTAGCTAGATGTATGCAAGATATAGCACTATGGGATAAATCGAAGATTCAAAACCCTAAAGAGAGAGACTATACATTTCACTCGGCACCCCATCTAGTATTCTCAAGGTTAGATCATTTTTTTATAGAACACACTAATCACTAAGCTGTGACAGAATCAAAGATCAACCCAATTACCTGGTCTGATCACGCACTTGAACCATGCACGATAAAAAAAGATATCAATCCTACTAGGGTAAGACATACATGTATGTGGAAGCTTAACGACTCCCGTCTGAGAGATTTTGGTGTAATTAACAAAATAGACTCACATCTAATAGAATTTTTTTCTATTAATACACCGGAATGGCTCTATCAACAATTTCGGAATCACATTAAAGCATGTACGAGAGGAATGTTTACAGCCTCTAATAAAGAAGAAGCAAAGGGAGTATAAACTGACTAAATGTTCAATAGAGCTAGAAAGGGCTGACGTTAACTATAAAGAGAACCCCACAGATGCAAACTATCAAAAATTACTTAAAATAACGGGTGACCTGAGGATTCTGGAAATTGACAAAGCAGAAAAAGGTTTAAAATGGACCAAACAATTGTTCTACCAAAAAGGTTAATAAAGCGGACAGACTATTAGCTCAGTGTAAGGTTCGGGGAGCCACGCCACCCTCGGTGCGCTTCCCGCTCACCTACTCTGTCGCTCAGCGCTCCCCCAGGTACCGCCGTCCCTCCGGCAGCCGTCGCGCCTCTGGCAAGCGTGCGCACCCGCTCCAGCTGTCCCTTCATGAGGACGGGGAACACGCGCAAATCGCGCGCACGGCACGTGCACGGACACGCACGCAGCACTCACAGGTTCCAGCCCAGGGAGCTCACCTGAGCCTTGTTACCATGCTTCCTATCACAGCACTCGCTCTATACTCACCTCTACGCTGCTGTTCTCTCATTGGACGCTCTATCCTACATATGCTCAGCTTTGCCACTGGCACTTTGGCTGAGCATAGTTCTAGTTGCGTTGAACTCACCTCTTCTCTGCCTCCACAGTATTGTCCTGTCTTTCCTTGCTGCTTCTTCCTGTGACCCGACCCGGCTTTCCACGACCATCCGCTCATCTCCAGACCCGACCTCGACATCCGGACCAACAACCATTCTACTCTCTCCCATCCTGACCTCTGCAAACTGACCACGACGACGTTACTCTCTCCAATCCCGGACCCAGCTAATAGTACCTGCAATGTTCCGTACCTCTCCGACTCTGACCCCGGCAAGAGTAACAATGACCCGTAACTCTCCAACCCCGACCCGGCTATTCCGACTCACTCTACACTCCAGAAGCGCCCCCGTGGCTGTGGGTGGTATAATATCCATTCCCACCTAAGCACCATGATCCCGCCTTGTTTGTGTTGAGCACAGCGTGACACTCAGAAACTGAGAAAGATCCAAATATCCTTGTCACGTACGACACCCAGCTAGCACATGACCTGCATACAGGACAAGGGTTAATACTGATGCTTGCAAGCGCTCCGACTTTTCACCCCCGCAAAGGTCCGTCAAATGGACAATATCTCCTCTACAGGATCAAGTATTAATATACAGCTCACAGACTGCCCCACTCTTCACCTTTGCAAAGGTCCGTCAAATGAGTTATATCTCTCTTCAATCTGTCCCAATATACCGCCGCAACGAACAGCACAAAAGTGAGCACATGACTTAGAGATACAACAAGGGTTAATACACACGACTACTCTAACCACCCCACCTTTCTCCTCTGCAAGGAACCAGTGAGTTAATATTAACCCCTACTCAATTGCAAATCATAACTATCCGCTGCTACCACCTGATGAATGTAAATAAGATGTCAAATCAATATTTACCAGGGTCCCAGGTCCCTGTTTATTATAGAATAAACTATGCACTTTCACACACCAAAATCAGTTGTAGTTAAATGTACCTGAATCGTAATTACTCTCCCCAGAATGTGCAACCAGTTCATTCAGAGCCCAAAGCATTAGTTACAAAAAAAAAGCAGAACAGCTTCTTAAAATAAAAGGGTAAAACAGAATCTCCTTTACTTTATCAAATGCTATGGATTTTCCCCAGAGAAGCCACCGGCTCAGAACATGAGGTCTCACGTGCTTTGTTCCAAGCATGCCTCTGGTGAGATCTGATTTTCAAAATCTTTGCCCAGTCTTAAATATATTCTTTCCTCATGGCACCAGTATAATCCCACCCCTTCTGAAGGATGCTTTGAAGCTCCTCTCCCAAGACCATGTCTATAGCACTTGATTAAAATAGTTGACACCTTTAGTGGGATTTCCAGGATGGACCCCCACTCCAAGTAAGTCCCTTTGAAGTACAGAGTAGACCAAAGAAAGAGCCCTGACCTGTTTCAAGTCCAGCATTTTGTATTTTGCTAAAACAAGTGTAGCTCATTAACTCCTCAAGCACCAAATGGATTACCTAAATAATATCACATGATATTATCATGACAATCCTCCAATATTAAATCAATTAAAATGAGAAATGGAGAAACTTCATTTGACCCAAAAGTAATAGATGAGGAATTTATAGCATATTACTCATCTTCATATAATCTACAAAATAAACATAAACAAAACCCAGATATATGTAAACAACAATTAGACACTTATTTAGACTCATGTCAATTGGCAACTATGAAAGCTGAGATTTATTAAATGCAGAAATTTCACAGGAGGAGATACTAGCAGTGATTAAGGAACTCAAAAATACAAAAACTCCTGGCCCAGACAGACTCTCGAATAATTATTATAAAACATTGAAAACATTTTTAGTACCCTTTTTGGTAAAACGTTTTAACTCTTTTAAGAAGGGTAAAGAAATTCCTTCCTCAATGCTGTGAGCACAAATTTCTGTGATTCCAAAACCAGGTACGATCATAATTTCTGTAGCAATTATAGACATATCTCACTGATCAATACCGATATTAAAATTTATAGTAAAATTATTGCAATAAGATTAAATAAACTTTTACCTAGAATAACAACCCAGATCAGGTGGGATTTATTTTAGGGAGACAAGCAGCCGATAATATAAGGAGAGTAAAAAATTTCACATATTTAGCAATTACAGTGGCGGCCGCTTTCATTCTCCTGCGGCCGCCACCGCAATGTGCGGGCAATGTGCGGGCAATGTGCGGGCAGATGCAGCTGTTTTTTTTTCCCTTGGCGCATGCCGCGTGTCACTGTGGCGCCGGTCACACGTGCCAGGGTTCCCCGGCATCCCCAAAGGCTGAAGGGGTAAGCAGGGGTAAGGGGAAGATACGCGAAGCTGCACGAAGCAGAGGAGCAGCCAGGGGGAGCAGCCAGGGGGTCGCAAGGGGAGGGGAACCGCTACGAAGATGCGCACGCGGGGAGGGGAAGATGCGGGGAAGATGCGGCTGGTGCGCGGCCAAGTTTGGCGCCAGCCGAAAAAAGCCCCGGACAATTACGGGCAAATGTTAGAGTCAATCAAGCTGGCCGCAGCAGTATATCAAAAATACCTACACTACTAATTTCACTGGATGCTGAGAAAGCATTTGAACAAGTGGACTGGTCATATATGTTTACAACTCTAGAGAAATGTGGAATCAGGGAAAATATACTAAATGGTATTAATGCGCTCTATTAGCAACCAGGGGCTACGTTAAAGATGGTCGGGATCAGCTCCGTGTAATTAATATAAATAACGGGACAAGACAAGGTTGTCCATTTTCTCCGGTATTATTTGCACTGAGTCTAGAACCGTTAGCAAATAAAATTTGTATTAATAAAAATATCAACGGTCTGACAAAACAATCTAAAGAATATAAAATAGCTCTTTACGCAGATTATATTTTACTAACACACCAAACCACTGACATCACTTCCTAGTCTATTTGAGGAGATTTCAACATTAACATTTTTCTCAAATTATAAAATAAATAACACAAAATCAGAGGCACTGGCATTAGGAGTATAGACACTAAAATTACTAAAACTAAATGTAAATTTTAAATGGGAAGAGAATAGTATAAAATATCTGGGGGCGAATCTGATGGCTAGATATTCAGAACATTATATGGCCAATTACCCCAAACTGTTTCAGACAATACAGAGACCTGGAAGAATGGAACAGATACTGTATAACATGGATTTGCAGAATAATATCAGTAAAGTTGATTTATCTAAAACCAGAGACATAACATAAAACACAGACAAAGCTCAGTGCACATCCAGAAAATCTTATATACGGTACAGTGCCTAAATATACATGTATAAATAACTAATAAATAAAATGGTCTTTTAGTTTAACATTTTGGCCAAATTGTTGTAAGCCCTTGAGCCAAACTTCACGGCAGACCACGTTTCAAGGGTCCCTACACTAATATAAATTCTTAATAACCTGTGCATTGCCATATTAGCATGATTTATAATAAATCTGTCAATATTAGTTGCAAAAGTTCGTGGTCTGCCGTGAAGTTTGGCTCAAGGGCTTACAACAATTTGGCCAAAACGTTAAACTAAAAGACCATTTTATTTATTAGTTATTTATACATGTATATTTAGGCACTGTACCGTATATAAGATTTTCTGGATGTGCACTGAGCTTTGTCTGTGTTTTATGTTATGTCTCTGGTTTTAATTACATATTGCCATGCTCAGTAGCACTCCTCTGTGAAACTTATATGCTTATATATATGTTGTGGGTATTTTGGGGGTTCAATTTGAGCTTGTAGGTGTTCTGTAAGTTGATTTATCTTCCTAAATTGCTGTTTCACACCTTCCAGTCCCTATCTCAACTAAAATTTTGAATCATATGCAAAGTAAAATGTATATTTTTATCTGGGGTAAGAAAAAAACGAGAATAAAAAGAACCGTGCTTAGTTCATTAAGTTGAGACTGAGTAGGCCCTGTGAGCTCCAGTGACTGCCCCACACCCACGGCTCCGAATAACGGAATCATCCGAAACCGGAAGTGATGCGGACGACCGCCGGAAATGACGCAACGCAGTCTGGGAGCCTAGAGGAATCGGGCCATCTATAATTATTATGTGTACATGCCATTGTGTTCAAATGTAAGTGTGATACTATTCGTTATAATATAACTTATATCGAACTAACAATGTTGCACTAAGAGTGTGTTCTTCTTATATTGAGGACAAACGCGCTGTGTCCACCTGAGCTGACCATCCATCGGATTAAACCATTGCTGTTGATTCACTGGGAAAGTGTGAGTCCCCATTTCTGTTTTTACCAAAGATGACTCCTATTTAAGAAAATACTACACTATATATTGTTTATATCTTTTTCATAAACGGTGGTATCTGCGCTCCCCAAAACCTACCTTTGAAGATCTGTCTAAGCAGAATTGGACCGTCTCTATAAAGGGTTGAGCTGCGACTTTATATCACTCAATAACCTTAACAAACACATTTGCACGTATATATTTTTATTTTATTGAGCACTATATATTTTTTGTATTAATACAATATAATTTCACTTTTTTTTCTCTCATAAAGGAGCGCCTATAATCATTTTTTTTCTTTGCACTTAGTTCATTAAGGTCAGACGGTGGATTAGCTGTGCCGGTATTAAATAAATATATCACAGCACAAAAAAGCCACTTACCAGCCTGGCACAGACCCACCCAAGAGGTTAAATGGGTGGAAATTGAGGCAAATTAGATCCCGACGCAGACTATAGATATATTACTGTGGATCCCTAAAAATAATAGACCTCATGAGTGTGACGGGGGGAGGAAGGGGTTAAACTGATTTGCCATGCATAACTGTGTTTGCCCTGTCTCAGGCGTTTTTGTCCCCCATTTGCAATCCATTCGCTGCTTGCTATTTTAAAAGTCAAAATTTTGCTTGCCATACCCTCTAACCGACACATGATGGCGTTGGAGAGCCCAACACTAGCCCTGATTGGAAAATCGTGGCAAAAGCTTAAAGGGCTGTCTATGAGATAGCTATCCATTACTTGCGGTCTAGAAGCCGGCATTTCAATTAGAAATGCTAACTCTAGAACGAAAGCACCCAGAAATCTGATTTTTGAGGTGCAAGTACAGTTAAACACCACATGCACATACATATAAAAATTACAGTTATAACATAAACGGAACATGATGTTTTAATAAAGTGTGTAGAAGCTGCAGATTTTAAATGTAAGGCAGGATGTATTCTGTAAGTCCGAGGAGGAATTCCTCGGACATCCAGCTTTGATATGGGTGAATGAGCTGGGGGTATTTTCATGCCTGGGCTTCAAAGGGGTCTCGTTGATTTAGCACCCCTCAGTCTAGAGAAGTGTTAGGGATGAAAAGACCCAAAGACCCATAATGTATACACGGCCGGCATTCTGAGGTATAACAGATGCCAGGCTATTGACACCTCTGGGTCAAAAATCAGACTCAGTGGCACCAAGATATGGGTGTATCCCAGGTATGCTAAGTGGCATGGGTGTCAACCTGACCCATGCGCTCTGCCCACCGGGCAGCCTTTTTGGGCCGGTCTTATGAACTGTGGGCAACCTGGCTATTGGTGGGTTAAATTGTTCCCACAAGGAGATTGGATCCACATGTTAAAGATAGCTTTGGCCAGTCTATAACTGTGGCTCCCGAGGTTCCCCCAGTGTGATTCATGAATTTTGATCCATGATGTAATGACGCAAGACTTTGTTCCAGTACAGCGGCAACCGGTACCGGAGAGAAGGGGTTAATAACAGCGTAACCAAGGATTTGCCCCAAACTTCAGAATTCATTAGCCCTGGTGACTCTGGAATGAATTCTAACGAATTTTAACGAAATTCCTTAAGGTGGCTGGGATATTAGATCAGCAACTTGCGATCTGGCCACCGGACCTTTAAATCAAGACTGCATTTCTTGCGCTTGCAAGCAAGGACAATTTATTTCATTCCCTTATCCCAGTAAGTGTTGTTTTAAGTGTATTCTGCAGATTTCATGTGTTTGTCTATTAAGGAAATAAATCACAATTTATTTTGGAACTTGTTCTGTTCAATCAAGTACCCAGAAATATAAATGTGTTGATAAAGTTGATGTCATCGTGACAATGAGGTGTACAGTCACCCGATTATTAAATTTACATTCTATATTTGGGATAATTGGGAGAAAAGAAAGGGATTAAAGGGACAACCCTCACTTATGATCCCTCTTTGAGGAATGAATAATTCCCCCCAGGATGTATATCGAGTAGGAATAATATTTGGATCTTAAGAGGAATACTCAGGATTAAATATGTTATGTTTCAAGGGAAAATAAATACATTTGAAGAAATACAAAAGAAATATAATATTCCACTCTCAGAGTACTTCAGATACACACAAATCAGACATTTCATCATCTCAAAATCTTTCCCGCTAGGGGATACACAATTAAACAAATTTCAAGAAAGGTGCATAGTACAAACACACCAAAGAGGGTTGATATCAAATATATATTCTAGACTGTGCTCTCGGGACAAAAATGAAAAACACTCATATATGACTCAATGGGGAAAAAAATAGCAGCAGAGATTTCTAAAGAAGATTAAGCAGAGATCTGGGAGGCAGCAGCGAGCTCATGTCTCTGCACCATTATCATAGAAAACAGGTATAAAATTACGATGAGATGGTATTTAACACCGGATAGGATTGCACATATTTATAAAGGAGCGAGTGTGCTGTGCTGGAGAAATTGTGGCTGTAGAGGCACATTATTTCATATGTTCTGGACCTGCCCAAAGGTTGTTCCCTTTTGGAGGTTTAAGGTTCCTATACCAACGGACCCTGAAATATTGATCCTAGGGAAACCAGTGCCAAATGTGTCGTACACCATAAACAAATCTATTGCACATCTGTTGACAGCGAACAGATGCACAATAGCACTTCAATGGAAACAAATTAATACACCATCATATCAAGTTTTTCAGGAGAAGATGCGACATGTTTTAGAAATGGAAAAATTGAGGAAATGTATGAATAGAACTACAGATACATTTGAAAAAATCTGGAATCCTTGGTTGAGTGCTTTACCAGAAGACATAGTGTCACTACAAGATTTACAAATTTAAACTATTTGGAAAAATACTACAAATAATAATAAAAATGTATGTGAGTTATGGATAAGTTGTCCTAGAGAAACATATAAAAAAACAATGAATCAGGAAAAATAAAAGGACTATTACCAAAGGAACCTCTTGCCTACACCTCCACCCAAACCCTCCCCACTCCCACCATGGTTGTCTATTTATATTATTCTCCCTCTCTGACTGTAACTATTCAATTGTTAAAACTATACTAAAGATATTATCACTGTCTATTGTTTTGATTATATTGGGGGCTTAACCCCCTTTCCCCCTATCCTTCTTTTTCTGTACCCACACCCTTCACCCATGTTATCCAAAAAGAAATAAAAATAGTTTGAAAAAAAAAAAAATAGTTTGAAGCAGGTATGCAAGTGCTATTTGTTTATCTGGAAGGTCAAAAAATTAGCATATCTCGTGGTTTTTATTCCAATATATGTGAGACTTCACACCTATTTTTTGCAAACTTTCTTTAAAAAAAAGTATTATCAAAATTGCATTTACTTTTACTTTTTTTGCCAACTGCAAATACCAAAAATGTATGGTGAATGCAAGGTTGGCCTGGGAAATAGGTGTATGGGATTTGTGCAACAGGAAACAATAGGGGTTGGGCATCAAAGATTACCTTGCGCAAAACTACTGCTAAACTAAATCGCTCCGTATATATATATATATATAAATATTTATACAGGTATATTATATATAGTAGTTTTAAAATAAATACATCTCATGGATTTCATTTAATTTTTTTGCTGCACATGGACACTTTTATACATATCAGTCTATGAGGAAGATTCAATAACCTCCGATTATCACACCGTGATCCTCATTAACTGTCTTATTTAACATGATTATTTTTTACTTGAAATTGATTTTTATTTTTCAGATCTGTGGGACGGCCATGGGATCCAGGTCCGCCCCTAGCTATGCCAATCTATACCTGGGGTTGAGGGAAGACCTTCATGTGTGGAATAATGTTGGGCTGGGGGCATGCCTGGTTTTCTATGGCTGTTTCATTGATATTATTTTAATATGGGATGGTGAAGAGGAAGATCTTTTTGCGATTCTGTCTGCATTTGACAATAATGACATGGGATTGAAATTTACTTTTGTTATAGATCCTGTGAAAATTAAATTTCTCGATTTTGAATAATTTATTGTACCTGTCCGGGTGATCCAAAACTTTTTACCAATTTTTTTTTAAAGAAGTTGCAGTAAACATTTTTTTACACGCTTCTAGTCATCACCATCAGAAATGGTTGGACAATATCCCGAGGAGTACATTTTTCAGGATCAAGAGGAATTGTACGCAAGAGGATTTTGTGAAACAGGGTCAATTCTAGTGGATACATTTATGGATAAATGTTACAGTAGGGATCAGGTCCAGAGAGTTTTTGAAGAGGTCAAATCTGTTAATAGGGATTAACCTATTACCTATTGACTCAAAAAATAAACAGATGACCATGAACACTTACCCATCTGGTGGGGTCGCATCAGAATCTCCATGTGTGACCACTAACCAGTTGGGTTCTTGTTCAAGAAAATTACCTCCGGTTTATTACTATGTATAACCAGGCAGCATCATCCACCAGACGTGTCCTCAAAAAACATTAAGCATTCTTTTGAGTGACCCAGTGTTGGGTCCTACTCTACCTCCTATGGTACCAGTCACTTAGACGGTCCAAAAACATTAAGAACATGCTGGCACTGAGTAGGTTGAGGACTGTCAAGAATATTGGTGAATATGATTTAAGGAATCCTCCTCACGGTAATTATATTTGCAGTACAGGACAGTGCCTCCTGTGTAAGCACCTTATATCTAAGGATTCTCTCTCATCACTTACCAATCATTCTACACATAAAGTTAAGGGTACCATAAACTGTTTGTCATTATTTATCATTTACATGATCTCATGATCCTGCGGTCCACAATATATGGGTCATGCTATTTGTGCATAGAGCAATAGATTTTTGGAAAATAGACGTAATGTCATTCATGGTAATAAGGCACACAGTTTATCTAGACATTTTTTTTTATCAAAAACACAATATTGATCCAGCCTCTTTAACCATCATGGGGCTTGAACGTATCTCCCCCTCTTTGTTGGGAGTTGATTGATTCAAGAGGCTTTGCCTTAGGGAGACCTATTGGATTTATAAGTTGGGTACTCTTGCTCCTGGGGGGCTAGACACCAGTACACTCATCTAGACATGTTCAGTTCCTGTGTCTTCTGTCGTTCCCTGGGGTCTGATGCTCGTTTTTATATCTTACATTTATTTTTTGTCTTAGCCACAACCTTTTTGGTTGTCCCCATCATCATATTCATAAGGTACTTGTTACTTTTATTCTTGGATCCTTAAATATATGTACTGTATGTATGTATGTATATATATATATATATATATATATATATATATATATATATATATATATATATATATATATATATATATATATATATATACATGTAGAGGTATCAGTACCGTGTTAGCCGAGCTTCAATAATCAAAAAATAAATAGATGATACCGTTCTCTGGCTAACGAAATGCTTTTATTTGTGCGAGCTTTCGAGATACACTGATCTCTTCTTCCGGCAATGTTACAATGAATGAAGCAAAAGGTATACTTAAAAACAGTGTCTCTTGGAATGTTATCTGTGCTGTTCCTTCCCCGGTGTGGATGTGTTTTATGGCTAAAGGTGTCATATATATATATGCAAATACAACTGTATGCTCATCTGCATGTCTTAGGCAGGTCTGCAACCCCGCCTTTCCCCATTATCACCCAGCATACAGCACTTCCACTGCAGCAAGGGATTCTGGGAAATGACATGCAAATGAGCACACAGTGTCACTTTTTGCCTCAAAAACCATTTTTAACATGGTCACAGCTTTGAGCACAGCCAGGGTTAAGGTGCATACCCAGAAAACCACCCACATACAGCTGTTTCGACCTTAATGGGTCTCATCAGTGTGGGGTTGATTTTAACTGGGTATGCAAAGAGGCTATGGGATAGGCTATACCATAATACTGAGTTAAGTTATGGTGAGTAAAAAAAGTGACAAAAAACCTCCACAGGAAAGCAAATATGCAAATACAACTGTATGCTCATCTGCATGTCTTAGGCAGGTCTGCAACCCCGCCTTTCCCCATTATCACCCAGCATACAGCACTTCCACTGCAGCAAGGGATTCTTGGAAATGACATGCAAATGAGCACACAGTGTCACTTTTTGCCTCAAAAACCATTTTTAACATGGTTCCCTATAGGCTTAAGCTTGCTGCATGGTCACAGCTTTGAGCACAGCCAGGGTTAAGGTGCATACCCAGAAAACCACCCACAGACAGCTGTTTCGACCTTAATGGGTCTCATCAGCTCAAAGCTGTGACCATGCAGCAAGCTTAAGTCTATAGGGAACCATGTTAAAAATGGTTCTTAAGGCAAAAAGTGACAGGCCAGGTGATGTTAGCTAACAATACTTGCCGGTACCGGTGAAGGTCGTTTGTCCAAGCGGGGGTCGAGAGCCAGAGAAAGACGTCCGCCAAGCCAAGTCGTAACCTGAGTGAATGAGAGAGAGAATGCCAGAGTAGTAATCCAAGAGGAAACTATGTCAAGCAATGAATGAGTGACAGGACAGGCAATATAAAGCGTGGCTGGCCAATAGGTAGAGGAGGCAGGCCTGGAGGAATGTATGGAGCTGTCCTGGATAGGCTGTCCAAAGGAGGATACAGGTGAGTAGTTTTTATGCCTAATTGATCCTTGTGTGGGTGTTGGGGGCGGAGTCTCACTGCAGGAGCAATGAATAAATTAAGAGGGTCCTGCGCGCGCTCTGTAACAGAGACGGGCGCGCGCTCGTGAACGGCAGCAGCTGCCACAGCTCGAGCCGCCCGCGGCTTGGTAACCGCCCGCCGAGGACGAGGAGGGAGTCCCCCGACAGCTGGGACCGGAGGGAGCCGACGCCGGGAGCGCCCCGCAGTAGCAGGAGAAACATGAGGTGAGGGAAGGCCACGCCGCGGCCGCCGCGGACCCCGAATCCTCACAAGATGGAAGCAGTAAGGGTGTACTTAGTTTTTCACACATGGCTTCTCCATTTTGGCTTTATTTTTGTTAAATAAATCATGACACGGTGTAATATGTCATGTGTTGTTGTTCATCTGAGGTTGTATTTACCTAATTTTAAGACCTGCTAAGGAACAGATGATTGTTATTATGTCCTGATATGTAAAGCCATAGAATTAAACGAAGGTGTACTTTCTTTATCACACAACTGTAGATCTGACACGCCTGGGGAGATATGGCTCAGCTTATTCGGGATTAGATAACATTGAAATAAAATTTTGTAAATATTTTCATTCGTTGTCGTGCAAATTGAAGTTTTAGCTGCCAATTCCCAGATATCCTCCCAGGTCTTCAGCCCATTTCAACATATAATTATGATTCTGAGAAGTTATTGCCAAAGTTAATTTCATATATATCTTTGAGATCAACCCTTTCTGATACACGCCTTTTTTACAAAGTTTTTCAAAATTTGTTAAATCCGGAAATTTCTCTTTCTGTGATAATTTCAATAAATGTTTAATTTGAAGAAAACTAAAAATTGGAATATCTTGTGTTTGATCATTTATTTGTATCTCCTGAAATGTCATTGGTTTCCCTTCTACTACCAAGTCGTTTACCATTGTAATATCTAGCTCTCTAAATTGTTTGAATGAATTTTTTTCACATCCTGGTAAAAACTCAGGATTATTAAATATAGGTGTTAATAACGATGGAGTTGAATTTAGTGAATATTTATTTTTATTTTTAGACCAAGTTTTCCATGTACATTTCATCGAACCTTGTTTAAACCTCTCCATGTGTTTTTCCTCTCCTAACCCAGTCCATAGAACTAATGTCAGGGAATGTGGACTCCCATAAGATGACTCACTCCCCAGCCAACATGAGGTTGCCGGGTTGTTGTTCCACATCACCACTTGTTTCAATTGGGCTGCTTGATAATATTTGATGATGTCTGGGACCCCCATGCCCCAGCCTCCTCTGTGAGTTAACATCACCGACCTAGCCACTCTTGTTTTGTTTTTTCTCTCCAAATGAATTGAAAAATTATATTCTGGATATTGTTTAGTTCAATTAACAGGACTTTTATTGGGATTGTCGGGAAAAAATATAATAATCTTTGCAAAATATTCATTTTTACTGATGCAATTCTGCCTATCCAAGATATCTGGAAGCTATTCCATCTCTGTAGATCTGTTTTATTTTTTTCAAATAGGGGTGGGTAATTATTTTTGTATAGATCTTGATATTATTTTACTATCTTAATTCCTAAATATTTAATGTGTTTGGAGCTCCATTTATATTTGAAATTTGTTTGTAAATGTGATATCTCAGTTATTGTCAAATTTAAATTTAAAGCTTCTGATTTGTCATTATTGATTTTATATCCAGAAACTTTTCCAAATTCATTTAGTTGATATTGAAGATTAGGTAGGGAAATTAATGGATTAGCTAACGATAATATTATATCATCTCAAAAAGAGATATTTTATAGTTTATATCTCCTACCTGAATTCCCTGGATATTTATATCTTCTCTAATTGTTGACGCTAAGGGCTTAATCGATAATGCAAAGAGAAGCGGAGACAGGGGGCAACCATGTCTGGTACCATTTTTTATTCCAATGGGGATGGAGTCTCCTCCTGGAAGTCTAACATAGGCAGTGGGACACCTGTAAAAAGCTATGACACCCTCCAAAAATGGGCCCGAAAATCCAAATTTTAACATCGTTTGATCCAGAAATGTCCATTTAATTCTATCAAATGCTTTTTCTGCGTCTAAACTTAATAGTATAGATTTTGTATTAGTTAGATGTACATGGTCAATTATATTTATAACCTTTCTAGTATTATCAGAGGCCTGTCTATTTTTAATGAAGCCCACTTGGTCTATATGTATTAGACCTGGAGTATCAAAGACAGTCTATTTGCTAGAATTTTACTATAAATTTTTAAATCTGAGTTTAGTAAAGAAATAGGTCTGTAGCTTCCGCATTGCAGCGGGTCTCTTCCCTCCTTATATTTGATGGCCAAATTAGCTGTAGACATCGATAGAGGAATTGGGACCCCTTCCAAGAAAAAGTTGAATGTCTCAAGAATATACGGGGACGGGGGCGTGGCCAAGACGTTGAGGAGAGCAGTCGCAAGGAATAAACGGGAAAAAAATGGAGTAAAATCAGTCCCAAACAAATAAAGAAATAATATATACAAGTCTGAGATTTACCAGCTTCAGACCTGGCCCAAATTTGCCGGGTAGAAAGAAACAGAGGAGCCTGGATCCTGCTCGGTGCGGGGAGGAGGGCTGACGGCGGGGCTCTGAGACAGCAACTACCCGACATGGTCAGGGGCTCGGGACACTAGCCAGACCCCCGCGGACAACTACCGAAATGGGAGGTCGGGGAGGAGAGCCTTGGCGGGTCCGGGGGCGCAACGGAGAGAGAGTAAGTGGACCCCCCCTCCTTTACCTGCGCGCACTGCCTGCAAGCCGCCTAGCCGCCCGATGCAGTGGCAAACAAATAAATAAAAACTACCGGCCGTGATAACACAGCTGAGGCTCGGGACGGGAGAGAACTGGGAGCCCCGGTCTCAGAGCAGCCCAAAATGGCCGCCAGCCGAGACTGACTGAGAGGAGGCAGGGTGCTGGATGCCGGCTCGGTCGGAGGCGCACAGAAGTGCTCGTCCCTGCCTGCTGGCCCCCCCGTACTGCTGAGGACACAGGATCCTTCCCCCGACCACCTTACCTCTATCCTGATGGGGAAATAACCCTGGCGCTGTGCTGAGAGCTGCCCACGGAGCCGCATTGAAGGGAGCGGCGGCCATTTTGGTTCAAGGATCCGCGGAGGTGCCTGTATCTCTGCATCTCCCCCCGGCACCCCAAACTACTGGCGCGGGGCTGCTGCAGAGAGGGGAAACATCCCCTTGGTCAGCTGGCCTGACCCTCTGCAACAGGAGCCGTGAGCCTCCCTTTCATCCCCAAAGGGGCCACCACGAGGCTGCAGAGCCGAGTGCCGTCAGGTGGGGTCGCATAAACTCCCCCTCCCCCTCCCCTCAAATAAAGACGCAACAATCCCCCCCCCTCACCCCCCCAAATAAAGACAAATAAAGAAAAGTGAAGCACATACATAAAGGCAGACTGAGAAGGCAGGGGGCCATTTTCTATTCAGAGACCCACCAGGACGCAACCGGACACTGCTCTCCCCAGGTCAATTGACAATAGCACAAAACCCTAAACCCAGCGACCAGAGCAGGGGGGGTGGTCCCCACAACTAGGGAGACAGACCAGAGGGGCACATCACCACAGCTGCAAGTGAGAGGAGGGGTGACCATCACACATTGAGCTGCTGAATGAATCAAACTGCCACGGTGCAAAGACCCCATATATCCCCTCATAATCTTGGCTTCAAAGACTAAGGGTTAAAGATTAACCATAACCAGAGCCTATACATGCATTTTATAGGATACCTAATACCACAGACCCTGAATGATAAATAAACTACGGTCAATAAACAGTACCCACCTACAGTGATATAGCTGGGGGGGTCCCGGCCTCGCACCACTTGGGAACTACCGAAACAGAAGTAATTAAAACAAAGATGTTCCGAGAGCTTCCGGTGACGTCAGGGAACATGGTCGGATAGTCGAGGAGCTCCCGCCACCCTCACAAGCAAATTGCATGATCGAGCGACCCAAACCACACAAAAAAGCATAAAAAACGCACAAACAACTTAGCAGACGTTAGGGAAGATGCCGGCCCGCCCAAAAGGGACCCAAGGCCCAGGAGTCACAAAATACTTTAACCCCGCGCACCGCCCCATTGAACAGAGCGGGGACTCCCAAGATGGCGCCGAAGAAGCAGCCCATGCGGCCCTAACGGACTTAGCCCCCGACTCAGGCGCAGCAGACTTACAAGAACCGGGGCTGAACAAACACTATTTCGAAGCCCTCTTCCAAAGAATGCATAAGGAGCTACACAAAGAAATCCAAACGGACATGAACATGGCGCTGGAAGGCCTGAGAACGGAAATACATGGGCTATCTAAGCGCACTGAGGTGCTGGAATGCAAAGTCACAGACGTAGTTGGCACACAACACGCAACAGAGGAAGAAGTCATAAGACTCGGCCAAGAAGTCGCAGACCTGAGAGACGCTCTGGAAGAACAAGAAGACAGGGACCGAAGGCAAAACCTGAGAATCAGGAATATACCAGAGACGATCACCGCTGAGGGGCTTCATGCCTACCTTCGCAAACTATTCCTACAACTAGCCCCAGACCTGTCGGAACATGATCTCCAGATGGACAGGGCGCACAGAGCGCTGGGCCCCAAACCTGCGGACCCTGAACGACGCAGGGATATAATCATAAAGCTCCATGCATACTCAGCCAAGGAGAAGATCATGGCTGCAAGCAGGAGAGCAAGAGATATCCAAGTGGAGAACATACCTCTACAGATCTTCAGCGACCTATCCAGATCCACGCTAGAAAAAAGGAAAGAAATAAAGCCCCTCAGGAACATACTACAAGAAAGGGGAATCTCCTATCGTTGGAGTTTCCCTTTAAGCTGATGTCCTGAAGAATGGACGTCACCACACAATTTCCAGACCAAAGGATTCGCCGGCGTTCCTAAAAGCGTTGGGGCTGAGTCAGCAACAGGACAACAGACCACCAGCCAAGTCCCCCACAAACAATGATGAGATGGAGGTTCCCCGGGCCTCTGAAAGGCTGGCCAATGAGAAGAACACAGAGGCCCCTAAGTAACGGACATACCACCTGAAGCATGATGGACTATGAAAGCAGCCCCGAAGCAAGTAGACCCCATCAACCACTGATCCGCCTATGGAACCTATTCTACAAACTTGGCCCCCCCCTCCTCCCTGAAGCTTCGCCCGCACCTCCAATCCCACTACCTAGCAATTAACCAACGCAGGACAGACACCTCACCCCCCCTCACCCCCTGACTCACCCCCCTCTTTTTTCCCACCCCCCCTCATCCTACCTTGATACCCCCCTCCCCCCTCTATCCCCACGACCCACTCGCTTCCCCCCCACCCACACATCCTGCCCCGCGATCCCGCAACAAACCCCACCAGCGAACTAATATCTCCCCCACCCCATCGAGGAGGAAAAGCTCTCACTACTCATCTAATCGGAACGCCAGAAGGTATCCTGGTCGACCACGTCCAGGCCGGTCAGCGTTCGATTGAAGTCGTGCCCGAGGTAGCGAGCTGATTGACCCGGCAAGCCCACCCGAGGAGGACAAGCACCATCTTGACCTACGGAGTGAACAGAGGTCCTGTTGACACCTCCACGGGCGCAGTAAGCAAAGCCAACCTACGCACCTGCAACACGCCTGCACGAACAGAGCACGTAGTCCCCTGTATGAACAGAAGGGGTAGACCCCCTGTCCCCCTTCATCCCACCCCCCTCTAACAGGACGATGGGACGCAGTGACAGGCCTGCCACTTCACGGCCCGAGGAGCCCAGGTCGTATGAACCCTTCTTTTCCCAGTCCCCCCCGGACTTTTGTCAATATGCTCTTTAAAGCAGC
Organism: Ascaphus truei; assembly: GCF_040206685.1. Taxonomy (NCBI): domain Eukaryota; kingdom Metazoa; phylum Chordata; class Amphibia; order Anura; family Ascaphidae; genus Ascaphus; species Ascaphus truei. The sequence continues at coordinate 251,112,010 of NC_134486.1, forward strand.
CTAGCAGGGGAAAGTTAGCCAATTTAGATAGAGCAATGAATATACTGTTTATCCAGGATGTACCTGCAACCCCTATACCACTCCCTTACATACCCCCCCGCTCCCCTTCCCCCCCCACGCTCCCCTTCCCCCCGTGCTCCCCTTCCCCCCGCGCTCCCCTTCCCCCCCCGTTCCCTTCCCCCCCCGCTCCCCTCCCCTGCTCCCCTTCCCCCGCTCCCCACTCTCCCACCCCCCCGCTACCTGCCCATCCTCACTCCCGATCCCCCCGTTTTTTATTGTCTAGACTTAAGCAACAATCAAAAGCAAAATGCAAATGTGGTAAGGTAGAAACCTGTGAGGATTCGGGGATTGCGTCCCTTGCGGCGCGGTTCCTCCTCTTTACATAAAAGTACTGCAGCGGTTTCTGCCTCCGATCTGCTCCCCGCTGGTGCGCGCACCCCCGCTCTGTTTACAGAGCACGTGCGCACCCGCTCCTCTTCTACCAGGTCACAGACCTTAGCTGTGCCCCCTCAGTCACACCGCACCTCCGCTGCGCGCGGCGTGCACGCGTGACGTCGCGCAACGAGCCCCAGCTGCGAGTGAAGATTGCTGTGAGCCCTTGTCTCCTGCAGCCTATCCTTTACATCTGCAGAGGCTCCGCCTCCACTCCGCCTCCACTCCGCCTCCTCTCCTACTGGTTCCTGTCTCCTATAAGAAACTTCCTCTTCTTGTCATACCTTGCTGAACATAACCTTGTGTAGCCTTTGCGTGTGCCTGTCTTGTCCAGCCCAGTCTTGTCTTGTTCTCTGCAGTTAACCTCTTGTGTACCGACCTGGCTTTGCATTTGGATTCTCTCTGGCTCTTGACCCCTGGCTTATGGATAACGACGACGAATACCTCTCCAACCCCAGACCAAAGGCTTACGGACTCCAACTGCGTGTACCTCTCCAACCCACGGACCCCGGCAAGTATTGGATTAACCCTTTCTACATACCCAGACCCAGCAACGCTACAAAACACCTTCTGGGCTCGCCCCCGCTACTGTGGGTGTGTGGCACAGTCCTTCCCACCTCAGTGCCGGGGTCAGGTCTTATTTGTGGGCTCGCACAAGCGTTACAGTATGTTCAGCCCAACAAACATTGACCCCCCTGAGGTGGGCCAAACCACAACTGTTGCTACGCTAGTGGGAAACATACCCCAGGAACCACGTCTTCCGTCACCCAATCGGTATGCGGGTGAACCCCTAGGATGCCGAGGCTTTCTAAACCAATGTGATGTCCACTTTGAATTAACCCCTTCTCGCTTCTCTACTGATAGGTCTAAAGTGGCTTATATCTATTCATTGTTAACCGGAGATGCACTGGCCTGGGCAAATCCTATCTGGGAGTTAATGCCTGAACTTACGCAGAACTTTATTTCTTTCAAAAAAAGGTTTCAGCAGGTTTTTGACACTCCTGGCCGCAAGGCGACTGCGGCCTCTTTTATTTTTCATATCACCCAGGGCCACTGGACCGTCGCGAAGTACGCTCTTGAATTTCGGATTATTGCAGCGGAAACCGGTTGGAACAACGAGGCTTTAACTGCAGCCTTCTGGCATGGCCTCTCTGACTCTGTGAAAGATCAATTGGCTGCATGTGAAAGACCCACTGCCCTGGAGGATCTGATCTCTACATGTATACGGGTGGATCAACGCCTCCAAGAGAGACGAAGTGAACGCCGGATTACACGTATGCCGGTACCTATACCTATCTCTCCTACTCTCTCTCCTTCTTTTGTTCCAGTTCCTGAAGCACCAGACCCCATGCCGCTGGGTACTCACCATTTGTCCTTTACAGAAAAACAGCACCGGAGAAGCGAGGGGCTATGTCTTTATTGTGGCCTAGCTGGTCATTTGGCGTACCGCTGTCCTACGCGTCCAGGGGAACGCCAGTGGCCTATAAGGTATGATGGAGTTGCTTTGGATACCATATCTTCTTGTTCCTCTTCCAAGGAAAGTATGCCAAAAAGGATCCTTCTACCTATCATAATGGAGGGTATGGACTTTCATATTTCTGCACTTGCCTTCATCGACTCTGGGTCTGGAGGAAATTTTGTGGACCAGAATTTTGCAATAAAACACCGGATCCCACTGCTTAGGAAGTCCACTCCCATAGGACTCGAAGCGATAGACGGTCGTCCACTCCAGCCTGCCTTTATCACCCTGGAGACCGTGATCTTCACCCTTTCCACCAAGGACGGACACAAGGAACAAATCTCGTTGGACGTCATTCATTCACCATCTGTATAGGTAATCTTGGGTCTCCCCTGGTTACAACTGCACAATCCTGTGAATGACTGGACTGATAAACAACCCATACGTTGGTCTAACCCATGTGCCATTCCTTGTGCTCTCACTTCACTCTCTCTTGCCGACTTAGAGACTGCGGATCCTTCCAAGGGGTCCCTTCCAGAAGTCTACCATGAATTTATTGATGTTTTCGACAAGGTCCGTTCAGAGACTCTTCCTCCACATCGTCCCTTCGATTGTCCCATTGATCTGATTCCTGGTGCCGTTCTGCCTAAAGGCAAGTCCTACTCCCTGTCCCTTCCTGAGTCCCGAGCCATGTCCGAGTATATCCAGGAGAACTTAAAAAAAGGTTAAGAACTCCACCTCTGCTGCTGGGGCAGGGTTCTGCTTTGTAAAGAAAAAGGACGGATCTCTTGGCCCCTGCATAGATTATAGAGGCTTGAATAAGATAACACAGAAGAACCGTTACCCGTTACCACTCATATCTGAATTGTTTGATCGTCTACATGTCTCCATTTTCTCCAAACTTGATCTCCGGGGTGCCTACAACCTGATACGCATAAGGGAGGGAGACGAATGGAAAACGGCTTTTAACACCCGCGACGGCAATTATGAGTACCTAGTAATGCCGTTTGGACTCTGTAACGCCCCTGCGGTTTTTCAGGAGTTTGTTAATGAGGTTTTCCGTGATGTTCTCAATTTATTCGTCATTGTATACCTTGATGATATACTAATTTTTTCTAAATCCTTGCCTGAACATATCCAGCATACCAAGCTAGTACTCTCTCGGCTTCGTCAGAATCGTCTGTATGCCAAGATGGAGAAGTGTATGTTTCACCAAAATTCTACTTCCTTCCTGGATTATATAATCTCCGAGAAGGGATTTTCCATGGATCCTGAGAAACTAAAGGCGGTATTAGATTGGCCCCAGCCCACGTCGCTTAAAGCCATCCAGCGATTCCTTGGATTTGCCAATTATTATCGTAGGTTCATCCACAAATTCTCCACACTGGTTGCTCCTATTACTGCTTTGACCAAGAAAGATGCTGATCCTTCCTCCTGGCCACCGGAGGCTGATCTTGCTTTCGAGTCTTTAAAGAAGGCCTTCACCACCGCTCCCATTTTGCATCACCCCGACCCCTCCCTTCCCTTCACGTTGGAGGTCGATGCTTCGGATATTGGAGCCGGGGCAGTGCTCTCCCAAAGACGTTCTCCTCAAGATCACCTGCATCCATACGGCTACTTTTCCAAGAAATTCTCCCCCGCGGAGATCAACTATGATGTAGGTAATAGAGAACTTTTGGCTATCAAACTTGCACTCCAAGAGTGGAGACACCTTCTTGAAGGTACCGAGAAACCGATCCTTATTCTTACTGACCACAAGAATTTATTGTATATTGAAGGTGCTCGACGCCTTGGTTCCCGTCAAGCTCGCTGGGCTCTTTTTTTCTCAAGATTCAACTATATAATCTCTTACATTCCTGGTACAAAGAATTTGAAGGCCGATGCTTTATCCCGTCAATTCATTTCCAGAGACCGATCCGACGACCTTCCTGAGACTATTCTTCCTTCAAGATTGATCATTGCAGCAATTCCTTCGATATTTTGGACAAGATTCTGGACTCTCAAACCCGGATTCCAGAGGGCCTGGAGGTACCTGAGGGCTGCCTATATGCGGCAACCAAATTCCGTCAAAAAATTCTGGAGTGGGGTCATGCTTCCAGGTCGGCAGGTCACCCTGGGATCAGAAGAACCACCGATTTAATCAGACGTACTTTCTGGTGGCCAGAGATGTTGAACGACATTAAGGAATTTGTTTCATCTTGTTCCATCTGTGCTCGTAATAAGTCCGTCCGAAAAAAGCCTTCTGGTCTGCTACGCCCGCTCCCCATTCCTGAACGTCCCTGGTACCATTTATCAATTGATTTTATTGTGGAGCTGCCCATTTCCAATGGCATGAATACCATCTTGGTCATCGTGGATAGGTTCTCCAAGCAGGCCCATTTCATACCCCTCAAGGGCCTCCCTAACTCTGCAACTCTAGCTGATATCTACGTCAAAGAAGTCTTTCGTATACATGGGGTTCCTGTTTCAATTGTGTCCGACCGTGGATCCCAATTTGTATCCAAGTTTTGGCGAGCTTTTTCTCAAAGACTCACTATCTCGCTCCTTTTTTCTTCCGGGTATCACCCGCAAACCAATGGACAGACTGAAAGGGTAAATCAATCATTAGAACAATATCTAAGATGTTTTGTTTCGGATACACAAGATAATTGGGCTGATCTCTTACCGTGGGCTGAGTTCGCACATAACTCCCTTAGAAAAGAATCCACACAAGAGTCGCCCTTCTTCGTCAATTACGGCTACCACCCTAACTCTCTTCCCATTTCTTCTAATACCTCTGGAGTCCCTGCTGCTGATGCCAGAATCAATGCTCTTCAAGAGTCATGGAATAAGATTCGGAGAAATCTCCAGGAATCCGTTCGGAGACAAAAGACCCAGGCAGATCGATTTCGTCTAGAGGCGCCCAGGTTTAAGACAGGAGACAAGGTATGGCTCTCATCAAGGAACATCAGATTAAAGACACCTACCTTAAAATTGTCTCCCAGATTCTTGGGACCATTCACGCTCCCGGCTTGCTCAGATGCTTTCACGCCAGGTACCCAGACAAGCCATTTATGGATCGTCCGGAGTTCGATCCTCAAGGAGGGGGTACTGTGAGGATTCGGGGATTGCGTCCCTTGTGGCGCGGTTCCTCCTCTTTACATAAAAAGTACTGCAGCGGCTGCTGCCTCCGATCTGCCCCCCGCTGGTGCGCGCACCCCCGCTCTGTTTACAGAGCGCGTGCGCACCCGCTCCTCTTCTACCAGGTCACAGACCTTAGCTCCGTCCCCTCAGTCACACCGCACCTCCGCTGCGTGCGGCGTGCATGCGTGACGTCACGCAACGAGCCCCAGCTGCGAGTCAAAGATTGCTGTGAGCCCTTGTCTCCTGCAGCCTATCCTTGGCATCTGCAGAGGCTCAGCCTCCACTCCACACCTTCTCCTACTGGTTCCTGTCTCCTATAAGAAACTTCCTCTTCCTGTCATACCTTGCTGAACATAACCTTGTGTAGCCTTTGCGTGTGCCTGTCTTGTCCAGCCCAGTCTTGTCTTGTTCTCTGCAGTTAACCTCTCGTGTACCGACCTGGCTTTGCATTTGGATTCTCTCTGGCTCTTGACCCCTGGATTACGGATAATGACGACGAATACCTCTCCAACCCCAGACCACAGGCTTACGGACTCCAACTACGTGTACCTCTCCAACCCACGGACCCCGGCAAATATTGGATTAACCCTTTCTACATACCCAGACCCAGCAACGCTACAAAACACCTTCTGGGCTCGCCCCCGCTACTGTGGGTGTGTGGCACAGTCCTTCCCACCTCAGTGCCGGGGTCAGGTCCTGTTTGTGGGCTCGCGCAAGCGTTACAAAACCGAATGATCATAACAAAGAACAATGTGGTAATGCAGATAATAGCAAATGGACTATGCAGAAATAAGATATAAGCAGAAGACAATTAGTAAATGCAAATGATATATGTAAGATGCCAATTTTTCATGTAAGAAATAGAGTTGATAAGCAGATAAAAGCAAATGTACCCCCTAGCAATAGGATATATGTATCGGTTGATAAGAAAATGCAAATGTCATATGATAAATGCCAAATGTTGTGTTTTTCCGTACAAGTTGTCAAAAAGAGAAGAGACAAAGGGTTAATCCAAAAAAAAAATGTCTACCCAGCCCACATGGGCTCCTAAATAAGACAAGCCAGATAGGCATCCACCCCTTGACAAGTGGTTCCTTCACCCTCCCCTCCCCCCCTGCCCACCCCACTCTCCAAAATCCGTACAAAATCAGGGAAAATCACATATGACGAAAAAGAAATAGCACAAGAATTTGCTGACTACTACTCTCAACTGTATAACCTATATCCTCTGGGCCAAAATCCGACCCCCTTAGACACAATCTCGAAATACCTGGAGGAGTGCTCCCTCCCCTCCCTTTCACAGGCCGAACTAGATAAACTAAATAAAGACATTACCCTAGAAGAACTAACCGAAGCCATTAGCTCCCTCAAACCGGCAAAAACTCGAGGCCCAGACGGATTTTCTAACACTTACTATAAGACATTCATGCTGACACTGTCCCCTTACTTTCTTGACATGTTCAACTCTTTTTTACAAGGAGAGCCAATCCCCGCTCCCATCACTGCAGAAAATTTAGCCATTATCCACAAGGAGGGTCGAGACCCGCTCCTTTGTGGCAACTACAGGCCAATATCCCTACTTAACTCAGATCTCAAAATTTACAGCAAGATACTAGCAAACAGGCTCAACCCAATTCTCCCCAGACTCATTAATACAGATCAAGTAGGTTTTGTGTCAGGAAGACAGGCCTCCGACAATACCCGCAAAATAGTGGATATCATCGACCACGTGCATCTCACAGGAACCAATGCAATGATCCTGAGCCTCGACGCGGAAAAATAGTTCGACAGGATCAGATGGTCCTTCCTAGACCAAACAATGCTGAAGTTTGGTTTTAGTGGTCCCTATTTAGAGGGTGTTAGAGCCCTCTACCAAAACCCCACAGCATATGTAAAAATTTCAGGAGGACTATCAGACCCAATTACAATCAGAAATGGGACCAGACAGGGCTGCCCGCTATCCCCACTCCTATTTGCCCTACCAATTGAACCATTGGCAGCCAAAATTAGACTAGAAAAGGGCATCAAGGGGATTTCGATCTCCACAAAGGAATACAAAATGTCCCTATTTGCGGATGATGTGATCCTGACCCTCGCTGACCCCCACATCTCCCTCCCGAACCTACAAAAGGTACTCCACCAATTTGGAACAGTCTCTGACTATAAAATAAATATAGACAAGTCAGAAGCACTTAACATATCCCTCCCAAACACAACATGGAAGCTTTTGCAGTCCAATTATAAATACAAGTGGAGCACCACAAACATCAAATACCTAGGTATAAGAATCTCGAGCTCCCATGGATCCCTCCATCAATACAACTACCCCCCACTATTTGATCAAATTAAAAAGACTTAGAGTCGTGGAAAAACCATCAAATATCATGGTTCGGGAGAATAGTCTCCCTCAAAATGAACATCCTACCTCAGCTGTTGTAATATTTCCAAACACTCCTCGTAGTCGTCCCACTAACAGCCATGAAAAATTTACAGGCCCAAATGTTCCAATTTATCTGGAATGACAAGAGACCGAGGGTCCCCAGATCGGTAATGTTATCAGCCAAACTAAGAGGAGGTCTGGAGTTCCCCGATGTGGTCAGGTACTACCTCGCAGCCCAGCTAAAGCAAGCCGTAGTTTGGAACTGCGACTCGGCAGTGGCCCGCTGGCTCGAGATAGAAAAACATTACGCAGCCCCGCTACCACTTCAGCTACTTCTGTGGTCCCAAGCAGGAAAAGAAGGAGGATCAAGGAGGTTTGATCTAGGAGCAATGAGATGCACGTGGGACTCGTGGCTGAAAAGCAAAGGGAAGTATGGTCTGCTAAAGACCCCCTCACAAATCCCCCCGATCTTTGGGAACCCAAACTTCCCGCCCGGGTGCTCCAAAAAGCAATTTGCCCAATTTCAGGGGCTTGGAATAAGGCTGGTTGCAGACTTGCTGAAAAATGGAGAGATTCTAACATTTAAAGAGGTACGGGACAAATACCAAGCTCAACACCTCCATCTATTCAAATACCTACAAATTAGACATTTTTTGCTCTCACTCTCGCAGAACTCCAAATTTCCCCCACCCACCAGATTCGAAACACTATGCAGTAAAGGCAGGTATCAAAGAGGCCTAATCTCTGAGATATATAGGGGGATAGAGTCAGCATCAGAATCTCCGACCCACCACCATATGCAAAAATGGTCTGCGGACGTAAATATACAAATTGACAATGAGGAGGGGAAGGATTTCTGGGAGATGGCAGCAAAAACCTCAATCTGCACAGTAACAAAGGAGAATATCTACAAAATTCTATTCCAATGGTACCTGACCCCAGCTCGACTGAGCCAGATCTTCCCCGGCACCCCAGACCTGTGCTGGAGAGGATGTGGTCAAAAGGGAGACATGGCCCATATTTGGTGGACATGCCCAGAGATTCAGAGGTTCTGGGTTAGGATCCAGACGTTGCTCTATGAGACAACGGGAATTCCTCTCCCCCTAGATCCACTGTCCCTGGTGCTGAGTAAACCCTTTGATGACCTACCCCCACCCATGAGTAGACTGGTCTCTGCAATCTTGACTGCAGCCAGGTGCTCAATAGCAGCAGTCTGGAAGCAGGTCAAAGCCCCTGCAAGAAACACAGTCATAAGGCGGGTGGACGAAGTAATGTCTATGGAATAATTAACAGCTATGCTGCACAAAAAAATGACACAGTTCTGGAACACATGGGACCCATGGATAGGCCCCCAGGGCTTCAGATAAAGACATAAAGCACAAACCCTAGTGAAGGGAATAACCCAGATCCCAAAGGTGGGAGACGTAGACGAGCCAAGGAGGACTTCCCCCCCCCCCGCACCCCTCCAGCCTTTCCCTCTCTCCAACCCTCCCTCCCCCCTCCCCCCTCTGTCTGTCTACCCTCCTCCACTCCCAGTCCCCCCCCACCCCTCCCCCTCCTCCACTCCCTTAACCCCTACTATTAAAAAACAATGTTGGCTAGCATGCACTCAATAAAGTCGTACTTAAGCAATTTTATGTTATTGAAAAGTATGTACTCATTCATGTAAATGTCAATGCCAATAAAAAAGATTGATACAAAAAAGAATATACGGGGACAATACCGTAATAATTTTTTTATAGTATAAGTTTGAAAAAACGTCCGGGCCTGGAGTTTTATTTGTTTTTTAGTAATTTTATAGCGTGAAATAGTTCTTCCTGAGATATTCTCATATTTAGCATTTGAGATTCTTCCTCTGTTAGAACCGGAAGTTTACATTTACTTAAATATTTAGTTACTGCCTCAGAACCGTCTTGATTTGAATTTAGATTATAGAGTTTATTATAAAAGTTTGAAAATTCTTGAGCTATTTCTTTTTCAATAAATGTTGTTGGTCCTGCTTTTGTGTGAATTACTGGAATTTGAAATGTAACTCTTAGACCTCTTAATTTTCTGGCCAACAATCTATCTGCCTTATTTCCTTTATCATAATACTTTTGATTTGTCCACCTTAGTGCTCTTTCTACTTCATCAATTTGGATTTGTTTTAGGTCCATTCTTGTTTTTTCTAATATTTGGGGGAAAAAAATCGTAGTTTTAATTTTATGTTGTTGCTCTAGTAAGGCTAATTTGTCAGATATTTCTATATCATTTTTGTTTTTCCCTTTTTTTTATGTCGCAATAGATATAAAAACTCCCCTTATTGATGCTTTGTGTGCTTCCCATAAAATTGACTGAGTAGACACAGAACCTTTATTTAGTTCAAAATATTCCGATAATTTTAAGTTTGAGCTTACTCTCTATCTTTTTAGAATTTAATAGTCATTTGATTTCCAAGAATACCTTTTATTTTTTCTAAATGGTAGAGAAAACACTAACTTGATAGGAGCATGGTCAGACACAGATATACGGGGCTATGCACTAAGCTCAATGGCTTTGCGTTCTGATTTTCCAAAAAAGCAGGTTCGTTAAAAAGTGAGGCCGGGGACGCGATTCACTAAGGCCTTGAGCCCATTTTTTAACGTACCTGCTCAAAATAGCTCAGAACAGCCACAGCGTACGTGTTGCTTTTTTCCCCTCTGCTAGCGTTCTTAACCTTTACGTACGCTAGCTGATAGAAAAAAAAGCCGCTTGTAACATTTGCATGGAGATTCTGTATCTCCATGCAAGACTGTTACAGGCGATCGTACACTAAATAAATACATTTTAATAATAGGGAACATGAGCAGGGGGTCTCAGGACCTGAACCGCATTGGTTTCAGGTCCGAGGACCCCCTACTTCAGGAGATACAGGCCCCATTATGGGGGGCCGGTATCCCCTGCACTTTAAAGCTCCCGCGTCACGTGACCGGGACATTTAAATTCTGCAGGGGATACCGGCACCCCATAAAGGGGCCTGTATCTCCTGAAGTAGGGGGTCCTCGGACCTGAAACCAATGCGGTTCAGCTCAGGAGACCCCCTGCACATCTACACTAGTATTAAAACACACATAACAATAAACAATAATTCATTACCGTAGCGGATAGCCGCTATGGTAATGAAGCGGCATTAATGTAAATTTTAATAATAGTGTGCGGGAGCAGGGGGTCCCCTGAGCTGAACCGCATTGATTTCTGCCTCAGAGACCCCCTGCTTCCCGAGTTACAGGCCCCGGTATGGGGCATCGGGTGCCAGTGTCGCCGCCATCTTTATAGCGTCCAAGACGCGAAGTGGGCTCTATAAAGATGGTGGTGACACTGGCAGCGATGCCCCAAACCGGGGCCTGTAACTCGGGAAGCAGGGGGTCTCTGAGGCAGAAATCAATGCGGTTCAGCTCAGGGGACCCGCTGCTCCCACACACTATTATTATAATTGACATTAATGCAGCTTCATTACCTTAGCGGATAGCCGCTAAGGCAATGAAGGGGTAAAGGCACATTAGCAGGTTTATTGGGGACAATTGCCCCCAATAAACATAGCAATATACAACACACATCCCCCCCCCGCCCCCTAACACATACAGTCCTGTAATGGGCAAAAAATCTATTATCCACATATGGATAATAATGCATTTGCCCATTTTAAATACATATAAATGACAATAAATACAGTAAATATATATTACACTTACCTTTTACAGGCACCCACGATGAAGGCCGTCTTCATCCTCATCTTCATCCTGCCCATGCCCCCTCCGATGCTGCAAAACATACTGCTGCGGCCGAGTTTATTCGAGCATTTGCCCGTTCTCGGCCGAAGCAGTAACCTGGCGCGCGCCGGAGGGTGCCGGGCGCGCGCCGAAGCAGCGGAGGAGCGCCCTCCGATCGGGGCTTTCTCCCTCCCGCTGCCGGGTCCGCCGGGTCCCCCGGAACCCCCTGCCGCCGTCCCCCACATCCCTGGACGCGCGTGCAGGGGGCGCAGGCACCCGATGACGCGTGACCGCGCATCGGTGATGCGCGGCACGCTGAGGGAGTGCGGCTAGCACGCCGGGGCATCCCCCGGCTTGCGGTGCTAGCTGTGCTTCAATAAAACGTGTCGCCAGTGTACACAAGAATAAAAACATCCAATGTAATGTCCCCTAACCCCTTTATCACCATAGCGGTTATTAACCGCTACAGTTATTAAGGGGTTAACCCACCCTCACCCACCACTCAGGAGGCCTACATACCCTCCCCCACCCTCCACCCCGTGAGGCCTAACCACCCTAACCCACTACCCAGCCGGGAGGCCTACCCACATACCCTTGGGGCCAATACCCCTTTCCCCCACCCCCAGTACACACAATAAAAACAATACACTGCCCCAAAATAAACATCATTCTATTTATTAAATACATAACCCACCCCCTGTGCCCCCCATAAATATATGATTTATTCTTTTACATACAGGGTTTATACCCCAGGCCCACGTGAGTCCCCGGTGGGCCTGATAGGTCACCTCACAGACCTACAGGTTACCAGCAACATGTTTCACACAGGGTCTGGAGGCCTGTTGGTGGGTCCCACCAGGCACCATGGTCCATCAGGTGGTCTCCGCGGGTCACCGTGGGCCACAATTTGGTCCCCACGGTAGGCACGCGGATGTCTGGGGGCCCCGGGTCAGACCAACAGGTGTCTGAGGGACCTCGGGTGGTTCCCACGGTTGTCTGGGGACCCACGGGTGGTCGCATCTATGGGTCCGCGGTGCCCCCACAGATGCGTGGCCACTGGTTCTTCCCCGCAGGTGTCCCCCATGGACCACGCAGCCTGGTACCCGTGAGAAGCCCGAGGATACCTCAGGTGGTCTCCAGAGGTCTCTTGCAGACCAAAGGAACCAACCCTTTATGTAAAAGAAATAAACCGGACCTATACATTCAATACATCAATCCCACCCCCCCCCCCAACACATACAGTACAATAATGTGCAAAATAACTATCATTCTAATCTAACTACCAGAAATAAGCCATTACAAATAACCTGTAACTAAATACAAATTACATTATTCACAACAATGACAAAATAAAGCTGATAAATACATTAGCCATACAGGAAAAGAACATAAACATTAGCAGAATGATCAATTATTACCTCTGTATGTCTATCCATATAGATAGATAAACATAACATACAGGGGCAATAATAGAGCATAAAATACAATGCATTTACATACAAAAATCACATAGAATATACCCATTCAGTGTCCGTGAATGTATGTATAGCCATAGGTACATAATAGATACATTCAGGGGCATTAAATGGGACTGAAAAAATAAAATATATGAATCAAAATCCAAAAAACCTGTAAAAGTAAAAATAATAAACTTTTCTTTTGTTTACTTACCATTAGATGCCCACTCACCGAAATCCAGGCGACCCGGAATCATTGGAACCAATCCACAGGTAACCATAAAAAAATAAACCCTTACAATCCATAACGGTGTCTTCTTTTTGTAATCCTTCCCATCAGTCTTGGGGTCTTCTTTTCTTCTTTGGGGTCTTCTCCGTCTTCTTCCGTCTTCTTCCGTCTTCTTCCGCCACGCCCTTCTTCTCTTCTTAGGAGGGGAGGTGTTCCCTCCTCGGCGACTGGCTTCAAAATGAGGCGACATAGGCTTTTATAGGCCTATGACGTCACATTTTGGTCAAATGTTTCCCACGATCCTGATTGGGCCGTGAAAAACATGTGATATGGCCGGAAAAAAAAAATTATGACGTCATTTAAAGGCAATGACGCCAGCCAATCAGAATGGCTGAGTTTCAATTGCCTTTAAGATGACATCATCAAAACAAAGATGGCCGGCGACACATGGTACGGTAGCCAATCAGAGCGTGGGAACTCCATCCCAATTCTGATTGGCTGAAGCAAAGCCTCTGTCACATGGTCTTCTTGAGCCAATCAGAGTTGGGATGGTGTTCCCACGCTCTGATTGGCTACCGTACCATGTGTCGCCGGCCGTCTTTGTTTTGATGACATCATCTTAAAGGCAATTGAAACTCAGCCATTCTGATTGGCTGGAGTCATTGCCTTTAAATGACGTCATCATTTTTTTTCCCCGGCCAAATAACATGTTTTTCAGGACTGTGGGAAACATTTGACCAAAATGTGACGTCATAGGCCTATAAAAGCCTATGTCGCCTCATTTTGAAGCCAGTCGCCGAGGAGGGAACACCTCCCCTCCTAAGAAGAGAAGAAGGGCTTGGCGGAAGAAGACAGAAGAAGACGGAGAAGACCCCAAAGAAGAAAAGAAGACCCCAAGACAGACGGGAAGGATTACAAATAGAAGAAAGAAGACACCGTTATGGATTGTAAGGGTTTATTTTTTTATGGTTACCTGTGGATTGGTTCCAGTGCTTCCGGGTCACCTGGATTTCGGTGAGTGGGCATCTAATGGTAAGTAAAAAAAGAAAGGTTTATTATTTTTACTTTTACAGGTTTTTTAGATTTTTGATTCGTCTTTTATTTTTTCAGTCCCATTTAATGCCCCTGAATGTATCTATTATGTACCTATGGCTACACATGCATTCACTGACACTGAATGGGTGTATTCTATGTGATTTTTGTATGTAAATGCATTGTATTTTATGCTCTGTTATTGCCCCTGCATGTTATTGTTATGGATTACAGGTATTTTCTGGCATATAACGCATAATGAATACAGGTCACAGGTACATATATATACATAGTATCATTGTAAGGCCTAGTATAGCTTAGAGTATACTGTTAAAATCCTGGTTTTCTTGTCTTAGAAATAATAGCTTGTTTTGCTCAAAAGTGGCAGGATATTGGGACAGGTTACATAGACATAAAAGGGGAACTTATAACGGTAAACACGCCGTGGTTTGAACGGTAACTTATGAAATATCATAGGTTACTAACTGTAAGTCCTAAGATCGTAAACATCATACGTCACTAACTGTAATTTCTGACTCGTAAACATCATACGTCACAAACCACAGAGTATGGACACATGACACGTGACACACGTACGCAGTAAACAATACACTCTATAATAGGTTTGCCCGACTCCATGTTAGACCAGAGAGAGAACCGAACTTAAGTGTGAAGTCACACAGATGAGACTGGGACTGGCTGACCTAACGTAATATATTTTGGTTTGTGAGTATTGACAATGCATATCTAGTTATAATCTCTGCATAGTTAGGAATGGATTGGTAACATACTGTAACTGCTAGCCATTAGCTTATAAGAAGCTTGTTCTGATATTTCTGATATTTCTGAATATTGTTGTGATACAATAAATGATAAACCCTTTCTTATACAAACTCTGAGTACCCTTTCTTTATAAATAATAATCTCACGATACCCTCCATATCATAATATGTGAGAGTGTGGCCGAGACTTTTTCAAGTGCAACATTGTGGTTTGTGTTCTCTGCTTAGTGCAGGATATAACTCACCATAAGGCGACACTCGATAAAGGAAGGTAGGATTGAACCCAGATTATGGCGCTCCAACGTGGTTAATTACTCATGAGTTGTATAATAAATCTTACGTTACCCATTTAATCTTGAAAGTACACGTGTATGCTATTTCCTCTTTATAAAAGAGAAGGTACAATTTTCATTATATATATATATATAGTATATATGATGGCTGTTACGGATTTTGCACGAGTTGCAGATCTGAATGTTTTAATGAGGAATCAGTATCAGAGAAATCTGATTGACGGTGAAACTCTGGCATTTGAAATTCAATTTGGCCCGTGGGGACCTGGGGCAAGATACTGCTATCTAACAATAGACACCACAGCTGATCCAAACACATATCAGTACATACAACAGGCATATGATCCGTTGACACACACGATCATTAATTTGACACATAATGCAGCGACTGTCATTTTGGGGCAACAGCCTGTGATCCTATTGGGTTAACTAAGCCACAAGCCAGTGACAGGAAGCCTGAGCGATCGAACGCAGACAAGAGGGGAAATTTTCTTGTCCAAGAGAGAAAGTGGAGACCTCCGTTCACCCAGTATCAGACTCCAGTTTATCCTAGAGACGAGCAGTGGGACAGAAGAGGTAATTTTCAAAGAGATAATAGAAGTTTTCAGACTCCTACACAGAGACAAAACACTCCTACACCACAGACTACACCACAAAATACACGCTTTGAACAGCAAGCTCGTAATGAGGGTGCAGTGTCCAGATATAATCTGAGACAATACATTAAAACTCCTGACAGATATGGGCAAGGCAAGGCTAGCGAAATTAAATTTCGTGACAAGCGTACAGG
The DNA here is from genome assembly GCF_040206685.1 of Ascaphus truei. Classification (NCBI taxonomy): domain Eukaryota; kingdom Metazoa; phylum Chordata; class Amphibia; order Anura; family Ascaphidae; genus Ascaphus; species Ascaphus truei. The sequence continues at coordinate 251,127,715 of NC_134486.1, forward strand.
TTTTGCTACGCAGACTTCAGGACTAACAAACAGCCAACGTGAGGTTAAGCAAGCTGCAGCAGCGACGACACCGGCGAGCACAGAGAAGTTTGTTGGGAAGATAACTCACTTCCCTGCAGACCTCCTCTTTGAGGAATGACAAACTTAACGGTACACATTCACTACAAGGGAAAAGATTATACTGGCCTATTAGATACACAAGCCGACATGAGGCGTTAAGAAGCCGCTGGTTAAAGTGGTATACTATTATAGAGGATCCTCAAATACATTTTGTGCATGATAAAACTTTAACTACACTAGATGACCTCCCATCCCCTTTTGAAGGAGTGACATGGGAAAATCAAACACACCCAAATGACTTTTATACATGCATTTTCTACACAGATGGTTCAGCTGTAGACTCCAGCAGAGAAGGAGTGAATAAATCTGCAGGTTCAGGAATTGCGAAATATGATGCACATATGAATTTATTGCATAGTTGGCAATTACCTATAGGAGACCACTCTGCACAGTTTGCAGAGATTCATGCATTAGCTTTTGCTATGAAAGAAGCACTTACAGTTAAGGGACATGTACTTATAGTTACAGATTCCGCTTATTTAGCACGTTCAGCACTGCAGGACCTACCAATTTGGAGATCAAATGGATTTTTGAATGCCAAAAGGAAACCACTAACGCATATAGCTAAGTGGAAGGCCATTGCGGCCTATCTTGATCAAAAGCCTGATATTGAAATTGTACACGAGCCAGCGCACAGAACGCTTGGTTCATCGGTTCATACTATGGGTAACCAGTTTGCAGATAGTCTCGCGCAAACTGTAAGTCAGAAGTTTGCCGTTAACAAAGTGTTAACAAGGGCACAGTCAAAGTCAGCCAGTCTCGATGCAGAGTTGTATGCTTGTCTGGATGCCACCAGGCCTAATCCACCTGTGTATCCTAAGAAATACTCATTTAAACAAGTCAACAATAATTGCATGGTTGTAATTGATGCTAATGAATTCATTGTTCCCCCTGTAGCAAGCAGGATGCAGATCGCTACGCAAGCACACGACAGTGTGGGACACCCTCACCTAGGGAGAGAAAATGTTTTGTTGACACTGAAACACAAATACTGGTGGCCGAACATGAGGAAAACAGTTAAGACAGTTCTAAGCAACTGTAAACCATGTCGGTTGGTAAACAGTCCTAATCATCAGACCCCACCATTTATTATTAATGCAATACCGAACAAACCGTTTGATTTAATATATTTAGATCATATTGGACCTTTGCCAGCATCACATTCCTACAAACATGTTTTGGTTTGTGTTGATGCTTGTACAAGGTTTACGTGGTTATACCCCGTTCGTAGTACGACATCTAGCTCTACGCTTAATTGTCTCAACACCTTAGTAGTAGGCCTTTCATTCCGATGGTGGACCTGCTTTCACAGCAGCAGAAACCAAGGAGTGGGCCGCAATATTAGGTATTGACTGGGCATACAGCTCGCCGTCATATTCTGGAAATCGCTGGAATCTTTGCACGTAAAAATTACGAGGTAAAACGACTTTTAACCAAAATGCTATCTAATCGTCCTACACAGTGGTATCCACTCTTAGTTACGGTTCAAATTGGCCTAAATAATATTCCTAACACAGTAACTGGTAAAACACCACATGAACTGTTATATGGTACTCCTATGAATACACAGTTTACTAATGATTCTATTTCTGTCCCAGGGAGACTTGAACAAATATTAATTTTACAGGAATTGAGGGATTCTTTTTCCCATACAGCCCACACACCACGTAATCCTGCAGCTTGGACGCCGCAGATTGGACATTCGGTCCAAGAGAGGGTTGCTAAGGTAAAGCCGTTGCGGCCTAAGTGGAAGAAACCTACCACGATACTGAAAAAGATAAATGAAAGAACCTTTGTTATCCAAGATACTAAAGGCAAAGAAAGAAAAGTGAGTATCGATAATCTTAAACCAACAGCTCATTGCAGTAACGACACTGTTCAAGATGGAGGAGACACCGTATCTGCGACAGACTTCGATGGAGCTGCAGCCTCTCGAAGCACAGATTGCAAGACAACAGGATGTGGAAACTAATCACGCAGGTGAGGTCCTACAAGCTGAAGCTGACTTCCCTGACAGTGACCAAAGACATATATATGTGTTACCTGCCATACCGGATCAACGCAATATTTACCAGAAGGCCTATCAAACAATGGCTAAGGTGATCACAAAGAAAAGACTGTTAAAGACTATTTTGTGTCTCTCAATCTGTTTTGCTTTTCTAGCAATATCGGCCAGCGTTATTTTCAGGTTACAATGGCATTTTGTGACTCAGCAAGAAGGAGAGATCATCGACTGGAAACGTACAGCAGCACACGGTATTACCACACCAGACTCCGGAATCGTGAAACGAGGACTACACTACGATTTGAAACCGGTGGAGGTACAGTCGGTGGGTATACCTCAAGGTGTGTATTGGAAGCCGTTTCCTAAACCTATCATCCAGAAACGAAAGACTTTGGGGATTTCACAGGTTGTGCTGTTTGATTCTACTGTGCTAGCTAAAGAAGCTGGTATAACTACGCCAGAAGGAAGGAAGCTGGTGACACAACATCTGAATGCACAGATGCAACAGCTGCAATCTACAAGCCTGAAATATGATTTACCCCTTCATGACCATTGGAAGCAGCAAAGCTACCGTGAACAACGTTGTCATGCTGAATTTGGACATTGCTATTTCATTGACTTTCAAGGAACACGTAAATGGCCAACGAAGGAGCTGAAAGCTGATCATTGCCCTCGGCCTGGTGTGACCATGGACAATATAAGGTATAAGCAATACCCTATTTTCTATCTGAATACAGGTCAAATCACTCAGAACGGATTCGTTCCCAATGGACAGACTGATCCAAGAGTGGCATTCTGGGAAGGTGCTGAAGAAGAAGAGTACAGAGTACCTGGAGGGGTAAGACCTTATACGTCTGCTGTTTTTTGTACTGACAGTATTTACTCAGAATGGTGGAACTCATCAATAACCGCTGAGGACCTGTTACACAAACTTCAAGATGTGATGGAAGATGCTAAAACTGGACAGCTAAAGACAGCAGCACTTCCGAAAGAATGGAATACACAAGGTGATGGTATGTTGTTTCGTGAACCTACAGCATGGGACACTTGCACTCAACCACGCTTTGCTACATTTACCAATACTACATACTACAGCCATTCATGTAAAGGTTTCAAGAATGCGTGTGGTATCACATTGGAGAAATTGATTAATGAAGGAATCTGTGATAATGACACTACAGTATTCAAATACGGTTGTAAACCGTGTTCCTTTTATTACAATCTCACGCAAGGCTATTTTAACTGGCAACCAAAAATGATTGATCAAGGATTTTTACATTTTTCTGGGTTACGAGGTTTTTGGTGTGTGGAGCGAATAGTGATTATGAAACCTAATTACAAAGTCTACTCCCTGTTCCAGAAATGTCTCAATGATAGTTTGCATATGAATGTTGACACGGTAATCAGGGCGATGAGCGATTTGATGAATGTTCAAATAGCTCCAAATGATAAACCCTGTGATTATGATACGTGCACCACACATAATATTGTTAACATGCCCTACTCAGAGGCAATGTGGGGTACGAATGCAACGATTAATGCCATAGTGTATTATGAAAATGACACAGAGTTCATGAATGAATGTAAAGTTTCAAGTAAAACATCTACAAGAAAATTGTTTACTAACGATGATGTTCTTATAACCACAGGACACCTGCTGAGTGATTCTGTTTCTGTTATAAGTCAAATCTCTGACTCAAATGATGAAGAATTAAGGAGAGGTATTTTGGTGTTAAGAGATCACATGATAAAATTTGCTTCCTACACAATTTCAGATATAACAGTGTTATCTGAAGAAATTAAAGCTTTGGTTATTCTTAATCATATTACTTCTATCAGGTTAACATTGCAAAGTAAAAAGGTTGACATATCACTTTTGAATCTCACTTTGATCACACAGACTCTCAATTTAAGTCCGAAAGAATCTGAAATCCTGGCATATGTTTCACAAACCACAGTTTATGACATACGAGAAAGAAACCACAGACGGGTTCATAACCCTGATGACTCTTTATGGGAAGTTTTTTTATACTATGAATTATTTATTCCAGGAGATGTGTATACAACAAATTGGGAACTGCTTAATTTTGGACACATAACACACACAGGTTCTTATTTCGCAAGGATGCAGGTTGCTCAACCATTTCAGTACATGTCTGTGAAATGTGATCGTGAATTTTTCATCAGCACTATAAGATGTGTTGATAGAGGTTATTTGATTTGTGATGACATTATACAGCACATGCCTTGCAATGATCAAATGCAAGGTAGCAACTGCCCGATAACTGCAATGCCTATTCAAATCCCTTTTACATTAATTCACAGCCTAGATAATGGGAGTTACATAGTATTATCTACAGAAGAGGATTGCGATATTCCTCCTTTTCAGGCATCACTTGTCACGGTTAATGGGAGTATACAGTGTTATGGTACTACACTTATTCCACCTCTGTTACATCAGACATTCACATCTGGAGTATATTTCCAGGTACCAGCTATCACACTGATCCTTCCTCACATGACAGCCTATTTGGCACATTTAAAGAAAATGAAGGTTACTATAGGGTTCACACATGATATAGTACATACCCTTTTACAGAGAGTTCACAGTGAATTACTACGTGTTGATTTGCACCCAGGTGATTTCCCCCAGTGGTTAACTACACTTGGTGAATCATTGAAAACTTTTTGGCCAATGACAGGTAATTTTTTGACAAAAATAGGCACTAGCCTACAATCTACAGGTAAAAGTATTTTTAGTGGACTAGGAAATGCGTTTGGAATCCTAGGTTATTTAAAACCACTATTGTTTTTTATTTTAGGGATAATAATCCTTGTTATTTTGCTTCGTATTTTCTCATTTCTTCCGAAGATGAAGATGAAGAGGCGTTCAGCTTAATCACATTTTGCTTTCTAGCATATATTCTTATATTTTTACCTAGATACTAATATACTGTTTTAAGCACACAGGTCAAATCTAACCTGCTGCAGTATGCTTTGTTGCAAGGACACAGACGAAAAGAAAGATACTTCACAAATCTTGCGTCTACCACGTTCCTATCAAACTTCCATGAGGATGTACTTAGATGAACTGGTTTTGCCACATCGGAAACCCCGCAAAGTGCATGCAGTTCACGATACGATGAGAGACTTTATGTATCAGGACTCTCTTGCTTCCTCTGGACCGTTTTCAGTTTTAACACCTAATGGGACATTGCTACCGCGTAGCTTGCTAATGTTATGTAATTTTTGGCAAGTGAAATCTTTGCTATCTCTTGGTGATCAACCCAACTTCAAGTGTAGAGACATTCACCGTCAAATATTTCAAATGTCTTTTTATACAATTGAAGAAGGTCATATTAGCATTGTTAGCCACGGGTCATATAATTGTACCACTTTGCTTGCATGTTCAGGTAATAAACATCAACATTGTTTTGGTGCCCGTTGGAATACTATGCTCTTGAGTGTGTATGAAAGTCAACATCAACCCGCTTTACAATTGGGCGATTTTTACAAATTGATACCTTCCCATCGTGGAATAACTTGTGCACATATGCGCAGTTGTGGGTGTTTTGGCGATCAATCACATACTCCTGTGAGTTCAAGCTCATCAACATCAGAGAGCTGTGACACTGTCTTCCAAAAGTACACATAATGAATATTTTCTGCTTTGATAGTTTTTTTCCTGCATTTGCAAAAATATGATAATTATGTGTAGGAGAGGGTGTTATGGATTACAGGTATTTTCTGGCATATAACGCATAATGAATACAGGTCACAGGTACATATATATACATAGTATCATTGTAAGGCCTAGTATAGCTTAGAGTATACTGTTAAAATCCTGGTTTTCTTGTCTTAGAAATAATAGCTTGTTTTGCTCAGAAGTGGCAGGATATTGGGACATGTTACATAGACATAAAAGGGGAACTTATAACGGTAAACACGCCGTGGTTTGAACGGTAACTTATGAAATATCATAGGTTACTAACTGTAAGTCCTAAGATCGTAAACATCATACGTCACTAACTGTAATTTCTGACTCGTAAACATCATACGTCACAAACCACAGAGTATGGACACATGACACGTGACACACGTACGCAGTAAACAATACACTCTATAATAGGTTTGCCCGATGTTAGACCAGAGAGAGAACCGAACTTAAGTGTGAAGTCACACAGATGAGACTGGGACTGGCGGACCTAACGTAATATCTTTTGGTTTGTGAGTATTGACAATGCATATCTAGTTATAATCTCTGCATAGTTAGGAATGGATTGGTAACATACTGTAACTGCTAGCCATTAGCTTATAAGAAGCTTGTTCTGATATTTTCTGAATATTGTTGTGATACAATAAATGATAAACCTTTTCTTATACAAACTCTGAGTACCCTTTCTTTATAAATAATAATCTCACGATACCCTCCATATCATAATATGTGAGAGTGTGGCCGAGACTTTTTCAAGTGCAACATTGTGGTTTGTGTTCTCTGCTTAGTGCAGGATATAACTCACCATAAGGCGACACTCGATAAAGGAAGGTAGGATTGAACCCAGATTATATGGATAGACATACAGGGATAATAATTGATTGTTTTGCTAATGTTTATGTTCTTTTCATGTATGGCTAATGTATGTACACTACCGACACACTTTATCACACTGCGGCCAGATCCGCAAGCCGGGAGATTTCCCGGCTTGCTAGTGGCCGCCCCTCGGCGTCATCGGGAGCCTGCGCCCCCTGCACGCACGTCCAGGGCTCCCCGAGGGAGCCCTGGTGTCCCGCGATCGCGGGACGGCGGCAGGGGGTTCCGGGGGACCCGGCGGACCCGGCAGCGGTAGGGAGAGCGCCCCAATCGGAGGGCGCTCTTCCGCTGCTTCGGCGCGCGCCCGTCACCCTCCGGCGCGCGCCAGGATACTGCTGCGGCCAAGAACGGGCAAATGCTCGAATAAACTTGGCCGCAGCAGTATCAGCTTTATTTTGTCATTGTTGTGAATAATGTAATTTGTATTTAGTTACAGGTTATTTGTAATGGCTTATTTCTGTAGTTAGATTAGAATGATGGTGGTTACTTTAAATTAGAATTCTTTTGGCAATGGTTTGGCTTTAGGAATTGAATAGGGAATTGTATAATTGATTTGTATTGTATTGTAATTGTTTGATGAAATGGATTAATTGATTGATGCTAATTGTATTGATGTTGCATAGTTTCTATTTGATTTGCATGATGGCATTGGTGGTTAGGGGACATTGTTCATAATGTATTTTATTGTTACATATATTTTGAATAGTGTTACATGATGCACAGATTAATTGCATCATGTACACACTCAATGCAATTGTGTGACATTTCGTATACATTTGTGTAGCTGCTGGTTTGTTGGTTTATATTTACAATCGATGCTGGATTTATTGTAACATGCAATGTGGTGATTTTAAGATTAAAAATTCATGTTTTGATTTATGCATGTTTTGTGTGTTTCATACTGGGCAAATAATCTATTATCCAAATCTGGATAAGTTATTTTGCACATTATTGTACTGTATGTGTTTGGGGGGGGGTGGGGAGGAATTGATGTATTGAATGTATAGGTCCGGTTTATTTTTTTTACATACAAGGTTGGTTCCTTTGGTCTGCGAGAGACCTCTGGAGACCAAGTGAGGTATCCTCGGGCTTCTCACGGGTACCAGGCTGCGTGGTCCACGGGGGACACCTGCGGGGAAGAACCGGTGGCCACACATCTGTGGGGGCACCGCGGACCTGTAGGGACCACCCGTGGGTCCCCAGACCCCCGTGGCAACCACCCGAGGCCCCTCAGACACCTGTGGGTCTGACCCGGGGCCCCAAGACATCCGCGGGCCTACTGTGGGGACCCAATTGTGGCCCACGGTGACCCACGGACACCACCTGGTGGGCCATGGCACCTGGCGGGACCCACCAACAGGCCTCCAGACCCTGTGTGAAACATGTTGCTGGTAACCTGTATGTCTGTGAGGTGACCCGTCAGGCCCACCGGGGACTCACGTGGGCCTGGGGTATAAACCCTGTATGTAAAAGAATAAATCATGTATTTATGGGGGGTTAGTGGGGGAGGGTATGTAGGCATCCCGAGTGGTGGGTGAGGGTGGGTTAACCCCTTAATGACTGTAGCGGTTAATAACCGCTATGGTGATTAAGGGGTTAGGGGACATTACATTGGATGTTTTTATTCTTGTGTATGTTTTGCAGCATCGGAGGGAGCATGGGCAGGATGAAGATGAAGACGGCCTTCATCGTGGGTGCCTGTAAAAGGTAAGTGTAATATGTTTTTACTGTATTTATTGAAAGTTATATGTATTTACAATGGGCAAATGCATTATTATCCATATGTGGATAATAGTAATTTTGCCCATTACTGTATAGTATGGGTTAGGGGGTGTATTTAGTTATAAATATTATTAATTATTTTTGGAGGCGCAACATTGGTATCGCAGGCCCGCGGGGACCCCCGGATGGCCGCGGGGACCACCGCACTCCCGCGGGGACCCCCGCTTGGTGAGCCGGGGACCCCCACCTCCGGACCCCCGCGGGGTCAGCCGGGGACACCCACCAGCCTGTTGTATGGGTTTTGCGCATGCAAAAATATTTTTTTCTAGGTCCAGCTTTTTTTGCGTCTACCTCGAGCTGACGTGTTCTGATCAACGCAACTTTCGCGTACGCTAAGGTTGCGTTGCTTAGTGCATCCCGCTTAAGGGCAGAATTTAACGCAAACAGGGTTACGAACGAGCAAATTTGGACTTAGAAAAAATTCCTGAAAAAAGTCAGTTTTAGAGCGCAAAGTGCCTGTTTGCGTTGCTTAGTGCATCGGGTTGAGCGCAACATCACGTTCTAAGAGCACTTTGCGCTTTAAAAGTGACTTAACGGAGATTAGTGCATGACCCCCATAGATCTTATATTTGTCTGTGACGATGCCTGAAGAATATTTTTGTTACCCAGAAAATAATCAATCCTCGAGTAAGTCTGATGTGGAGCTGGGAAAAAAAGTATAATCTCTCTGACCTTGATTTTGGGCTCTCCAAATATCTGTAAGCGAAAAATCTTTTATTATTTCCCTGAATTTTGTAGAGTTTCTTTGGGTTTGTTTAGAGTGATCAGCCCCAATCATTATAGATTTATCTAAATCTGGGTTGTAGACTACATTCATATGTCCTGCTACAATTATGGAAGATAAAGTCTGTTGGTCAAGTGTATCTAACACGTCTTTCAAGAATTCTGTTTGGGAATCATTAGGAGCATATACTGTATATTAAGGAGCGATAGCTGAATTCCTAACAGAGATCCTTGCACTAATAAGTATCTTACTTCTGGGTCTGTAGTAACCTTATTAACTGCAAATGGGGTATTATTTCTTAAATAAAATAGCTGCTCCTCTTTTTTTTTGCAATACAGTATATAACGAATAGTATGCCTGAGGAAATATTTGGCTGAATGTATTTGGGGGATTATTAGTATTAAAATGAGTTTCCTGTAGAAACAGTATATCTGCTTTAGTCTTTTTTAGTTCTTGTAATGTTTATCTTCTTTTTTTTATTTGAATTTAAGTCTTTAACGTTTATTGATACTATTTGTATTGAGGCAATGTTGGCCATAACTCTTTTTTATTGATAAGGGAGGTCTGATTAACCACTTTCCCAAGGTGGTTAGTTTGGCCCTGATCAATTTAATCCCTTGGGTAAGAAAAAGGGTGTGAGTAGAAAAGGGATATAGAAAGGGGAGTGAAAAAGAATTGGTTTATCAAAGAAAACCCTAATGTGCATTCCATGATCACTTATGCGATCAGGAATGTGGGGTTATTGCCCTTTGGAGTCAACTCTGAGTACTCCACCCGATAGGCACCCAGAACCACATCCTGAACCCTCTATCTTTTATAGGCAAAACAACTTTTTTTTAAAATTATTATTTACTAACTAAATGTATTTATAAGACCTCTTATCTTATGACAAACCTCTTTTTTTTTCAATTTGAAAACATAAAACATTTTCTATATCGTTAATAATATATAGACCTTCATAACACTGTTCATGGTACTGTAAACTCTCACAAGGTGAGAAAGATATCACAATTAATAAGTCGTATATCCTGTTCAACAATCTATTACTATTAAAAGTTATTTGGTCAATCTGACATAATCTAACTCAAACTATACTAGATAAATTAGAACGAAAAGGGGAGAAAACATTATATCATATTTGCATAATCTAAGGCATTAGACTATAATTGATTATTAACCTTATACATCACTTATACTGTAAGTGAGTGGATTATTATCCGTTCTTACTTCGAAAGTGACTCCATAGAGGTAATCATGGAGTTTGTCCACGATTGCCCATTTGAGAGCGAGAAACTCTAATTTGTGCACGGGATTGTTCTGTTCACTGGGAGTCAGACTGCGGCTGACATAGGCTACGGGACCAAGGCCCTCTGGATGTTTCTGATGTAGGACTGCCCCATGTCCATTGAGACTGGCGTCCACGTGCAGGACGTAGGGCTGTTCTGGGTCAGCATAGGCAAGAACCGGTGCCTCAGTCAGGCTTTTCTTCAGGGCCCGGAAAGCCTGTTCCCACTCTGGCATCCACTTATCGCCGAACGGCTGACGGGCCGAGGTGGCCTTTTGTCCCGTATCTTCGGGATATATCTTTAAGAGGTTGTTGAGGGGCTTGGCTCTATGGGAGTATCCCTCCACAAACTGATGGTATTAGCCACAGAAGCCAAGGAAGGATCGTAGCTTCATAACATTCTCAGGACAAGGCAAGTTCACCACCGCTTCTACTTTGGCCGGATCAGTAGCAATTCCTTTGGCAGACACGATGTGTCCCACATAGGTCACCGAGGTGTGACAGAACCGACACTTGTCGAGTGACAGCTTCAGCCCTTCTTTACCCAGACTGTCGAGCACCTTAAGCAGTCATTCTTCATGCTCGTCCAAGGTCTTACCAAAGACAATAATATCGTCCAGGTATACCAAGCACTCCCGAGGGTTCATATCGCCTATAGTTTTCTCCATTAGGCGCTGGAAGGTTGCCGGGGCCCCACAGATGCTTTGGGGCATGCATGTGAATTGATAGAATCCCCGGGGGCAGACGAAGGCGGTCTTTTCCTTGTCCTCTTCACTCATTGGCACCTGGTAGTACCCGGATCGTAAGTCTTGGACACTGAACCATTGGCTTCCGGTTAGGGTTTTTAGGATCTCTTCGATGCGAGGAAGAGTATGCCGATCGAGTACCATGCAGTTGTTTAGAGTTCGGTAATCGACACACAGTCTCACGGACCCATTCTTCTTCCATACCACCACTATGGGCGAGGCGTAGGGACTTCGAGATTCGGTCACAATTCCGGCTGTCTCCTTCTCTTTTGCAAGACATTCCTTACATCATCCACATCCCTTGGGGCGATGCGACGAGAGCGTTCATGGAAGGGAGTAGCATGCCTGAGCCGGATAGTGTGGTGGGCACTTCGGCTGCAGCCCACATCCATCTCTCCCGTTGAGAATACTGCTTGACGTTCGGCCAACCTGGCCATCAGTCGATCTTTCCATTCGGCTGGCAGGGTGGAGTCTCCGAAATTAAAGGACAGCTCTGTCGGAGGTTCTGCAACCTCTGCACTACTCACATGAGGCATAGTCTCTACGGATGTGACAGGGTATATTCTCCCCAATCGTCGACCTTGATCAAACTCCATAGGGTACGGCGAGATATTGTGGACCCATACATCAATTTGCTTTGGAATCATGGAAGGCCATTCCCGTACCTCTGGTATTAGCTTGTATCTGTGCTGAGCATCTGCTTCCGGCGTGCTCTCCAGGGAGGATATGGTTGGACTCATCTTGATCAGGATAGCAGCACCAGGTGGCCATGAGCTGCACTCCCCCTGATAAAATCGTTGTCAACCCTGCTCGGCAGTTGAAGAGGATGGTCTAACAAAGCTATCCTGTTGCACTCTTCCCGCAGGATAGGAGGGAGGTTTTGAATGGACATGGACAGTTCATTGGTTTCTCGTAGGTAAGCCCTGACTATTGCTCGCACTATGTCGGTGTAAGTTCCCAGAATAATCAGGTACCTGGACTGTTCTTGGGGCTCGGGACATACTATCACTTCCACATCCATGGGGTGCTACTTGCCTGTGTTCAGATGGACTATCTCCAAATGTACTCTCACGATCCCATCAATGGGGTAATCCTCATTGCTAAGCCCCCTCAACTTCATGTGCTCCGCCGACTGGAAGGGGCAGTGTTTGAGATGCTGATCATAGAACTTTTGGTATATGATGGTCACCTGTGATCCAGGATCCAACAAGGAGGATGAGTAGACTCCCTCCAAATAGAACTCACACGATGGCGGAAGGGCCTACCCGACTGTAAGCGTCCAATGGTGGAGTTTTTCATCGCTGGGGCTTGGTTCAGGGGGAGTCTCGGAGGGATCAGAAGGAGTTCCGGAGGTTTTGGCATCTGCTGTCTGTACGCGGCAGACCATGGACCGAGCCAAACTTCTTCTACTGGTGGATTTTTTCTTCTTGGTCGTCCTTCTCTGGACAGTCCCTGGAGAAGTGGCCCTTCTGACCGCAGCCATAGCAGACGACTTCACTGCATTCAGGGCGAGCCTTGTACGTGGGAGATGCTCTTCCTGATGGTCTGGGCTTGATGGAGGGTGACTTGGGTCGAGCCTCCTCCTCCCGACTTGGAGGTTTCTTGACTTTTGGAGTGGATGCTCCCTGGGTGTCGCTCTTTAGGGATTCTTTAGTCTTTTTTGGGTCGTGGAAATGTACCTGCACCTCATGTCTTCTGATGTGCTGCATTAAGTCCATGTAGCTGGGTGACACTGCAGTGATCGGGCGGTTAGGCAGCGAACCCTTCAGTAGCTGTTTGAATCGGTATCGGTCCACTTCTGCGGCCAATACAATGTTCTTGGATAGAAGGGTCCCCAGGGACAGCTGGTTCCTGCGGACAAAGGCGGACAAATCTTCTCCTTCTTTTTGGTGGAGAGCCTTGAATTGCGCCATTAGCTCGTCTTCATCATCCACGCGTGTATAGGACTGAGTTCGCATCTCCACCTGCTCCTGTGCCGTAACTTCTCCTTCTACGCCTCTATACATTCTTACCAGCTGTGTGGCCGGTGGTCGAAGACATTCGACCAGTCTCTGTTGCTTGACGGCTTCCGAACACGACCACTCATCTAACACGTGGATGACATGTTCCCTCCATGTCTCAAACCCTTCTTCTCTGGAGGGCATTGGCAGTATCCCGGAGAAGGCCTTGAGCTTCCTGTAATTCTGTGCTTGAGACGACATAGGGCTCTATCTATGCAGTAAGCGGCGAAAAGCCGTTTTTCGCCATTTATTCGCCAAAATTGCCTTCCCGATTCAGTAAGCGCCGAAAAGTCTCAAAAATCGGCATTTTTTGTTCCCGATAAAAACTTTTCGGCATGCGGGTGCCGATAAGACACTTTTTGTCACCTTTCACCACTTTTTGAAATCGCCTGTATTCTAGTAGCCCCGATCAGCTTATCACTGCTGATCGGCACTCTAGATTTGAGATTTGTACGCCAAATCGTCCCGCCAACTAAAGTTGGCAAGTTGCAGGGGAGAAGGATCGGCAAGGTTGGCGGGACGACACTTAGAAAAAATATCTCATCTCAATATCTATGGAGCGGAGACGTATAACTTTATATGTGTGTTTACGTGGTATATCTCCAAAGAAAACTTTACTTGACATTACAGTGTCGATGTAATTCACTTCATCGTGTCACCGCTTACATTCATTATTGTTAGAACATCTTAGTTGTGAATGTTATTAGGATTTGTGTGTCCCATGACTGTTTATGTTATGATGTGTGAAGGGAAAGTCCTATAGTAAACTCTTAATGGAACAGTTCATATCATGTGAAACATGTTAGTTAAGTGTCTTTGTTTTGATCATATAATGTAAAATAATTGACACATAATACTGATCATGCGTTTATTAATGTTGGTATACATTATGTATTGTTTTTAATGGCTAATGCATGATACAACTAAGATATAGCTGTTATTCGTTATGTTTACATGTTCTTTGTGACATTCCTGTTTTTATGACGTCAGCAATTGCACACTCAATAACATTGCATGTTTACATTTTTCACAATGCAGTGCAATCATGTCATCTTAAGTGCTACACAGATCTATAATAGGACATCTTTTACAGATTATTTTAACATAATCAATTGCAATTCTCCTGCTGCCTTTTAATTATACATATGCAAATTTTAATTAGTTCACGTCAACATGTGACAATACCATGCACACTTCAACATGTTGTAACGTTGTTTTGTAAAAGTTCATTTTATGTTCTTAGCAAATGTAGATTAATGAGTGTTGCTTAAAGAACTGGTATATGCATTGTAACCTCCATAAATCCTTAGTATTAATTATTTTTCTTCACCTTCAAGTTACATCATAGTCACATTTCATCATTGACTGCTTAACACACACAATTAATCCGTATTATTTGTAGTGGATACACGCTTGCTATTCGCAACTGCAATATGTTTATTTTACATCTTGCACGGATTCAAGTCACGTGACATCATCACATAGGTATTTAAAGGAGGGCAATTACCTGTGCATTGTTAGCTACAGACTTGAAGATGCTGCGATTGTTCATGAGAAGGCGGAGAATTCTATTGGAGGAGGGGATAGCAGAGGGCCAGGATGTCACAGGGCCAGGAGAGGACAGGGACAGGGACAGAGACAGGGGAGCGGAGTGGAGAGGGAGAGGACAAGTAGACGAGAGGAGAAGATAGAGGAGGGCAGTGGTGGCTCGTCCACGTGTGTACCATGAGCGTACCATTTTAGATGGGATGAGTGAGGATGAGATCATCCGCCGTTATTGTTTAAGTTCAGCAGCAATCTTATCTCTTTATGAAGAGATACATGTAGATTTAGATTTTGTGACAGCCAGAGGTCGTGCAGTCTCTGGGCTTGTTAAAATGCTGTTCTCATTACATTATCTTGCTTCCGCGTCATTCCAGACAACTGTGGGCATAGTGGGCGGGGTCTCGCAATCGTCATTCTCGCGGGGCTTGACCCAGTTTCTATGTGCCCTGAATAGACGCGCTAGGAATTATATTCATTTTCCTACAGAGCACACAGAGTGGCTGGAAGTGAGAAATGGCTTTTATACCATAGCCGGGAAACCATGTGTGATGGGTGCAATCGATTGCACCCATGTTGCCTTGATCCCGCCTAGTCAGAGTGAGCATGCTTACCGCAATCGTAAGCACTACCATTCCCTGAATATACAGGTGGTATGCGATGCCACGATGAAGATTATGCATGTGGTAGCCAGATTCCCTGGTTACAGCCACGATTCCTCTATCCTGAGAAACTCATCAGTTTTCCATGCTTTCGATCAAGGCTATTTTGGAGCTGGTTGGCTGGTGGGTGAGTACATATTATGATGTGTTAACAAACAAATATTGTTTTTTTCTTAAATGTTGCATGTAATAATGTTTACACAAATTGTTTCCTTTTTGTGCACGATGGATTATAGGTTACTCAGGATACGGAATTAGGCCTTGGCTTTTGACACCGGTGCCAAACCCTCAATCTGAAGCAGAGGAGAGGTATAATGTAGCCCATATATCTACAAGATCTGTCATTGAGCTGACATTTGACCTGCTCAAATCGAGGTTCAGGTGTTTAGATCGTACTGGTGGGTCACTCCAATACAAGCCTGAGAAAGTGTCAGATATTGTAATTGCTTGCTGCATTTTGCACAATCTGGCACTCAGACATAATATGGAAAGCGAGATACGTCAGGGCTTGGAGGAGGAGCCTCCCGTGAATGTAGCAGGTGACAGTGAGCAGACAGCCTGTGGTGTGGAGACACGGCGTAATGTGATCAACACATATTTTTCATGTAAGCAATTAACTATATTGTCATAATACTAAATAGATGTATTCATTAATGTTTGTGATAAAAACATGTGTCCACATATCATTCACCAAGGACACGGATGCATATCGTACTACCACCTTTATCTTCTCTGCTGTGTGTACAATTACATCTGGCACCGGTATGTCACTCATCACCAGGTTGGATGAAAAATGTTCCCACCAAATATTTGTTGCTGTACCTGAGGGAATAATGTGTAGCAAATCGAAAATTGTGTGTCACATTAAAATTATTTTAGGCCTTCAAAACATGTAAAATATGTTAACACCCAATAGTTACTGCAATCTTTGTAGATAATAATGTTCAGTTGTTGTGTGACATGTGTGTGTCAATGATGTGTAGCATATAGCGTATTTGAGCTCACATTCTTCAGATATGTTCTCCTTTTTAATATCACATTGAAAATTGAAACATATTTTTTATAATAATCAGAATGAACATGTGATGAAAAATAATAAGATGTTTATTCTCAGTGTAAATTTGCAGTCATATAACTCCACTGAGTGTTCCTGTGATTTTTTCCCATGAACATCTGTATCAAGAGGGACAAACATCGCTATAGGTATTGTGATACGATTTTTAACCATAACTTCATGAATAAGTTGTCAGGTTTTAATTATGTCCTTCGTGTATTGTGTCCGTGTTGTTGTATAGACGTTTGCAACACGATGTGTACGCTGTGCGTACAAGACATGTCCCTCCATGGTGCTGCAGTTGATCGCGTAACATACATATATGGTAGACAAACAAATGCACTTCTCCACACGTATATAGATTAACGTTGACAAGTGACGTGTGGCCACGCCCCAAGCGGACGATCAGCCAATGCGTGTAAACAATACGCGTGAGGTCATGTTCACGCACCATGAAACTCACGTAAAACCCAACCCACTGACAGAACATTCTACTACAGCGCTGTGCAAGCAACGCCCCACCGGCGTGCGCGCATGACAGACTGCACTGACCGTAACACTAAGCTACGTTCAAATCCAATACTGTGTCACGTGCGCACGTCGGGTGGGGGGGGCGGAGCATCAGTAAACATTGGCAGGATGCATTGGGACATGACCACCTACCCACGTCACATGTCAGCGACACGTACATTGATTTGATATGTTGAAGGGTAAACAATGAATTGTGTGTGTGTTACTTACTGTTACAATTCGCAAATCTGTTTATCACTAAATTATAATAATTTAATTATTACTCCGGCACTAAAGTGTACTCATATATGTTAATGTAGTCATTTTGTATCGGACTTACTATATTTATCTAGTGTATATTTCACCATGTATGCAATATAACGCTTCATCCAGTAATTTGGCTAATACATAGTGTATATGATGCAGATGACGTAGTGATATTGTGACCATATATTATGAATGTAAATGCAAAAAATAATTTTTATTTACCATAATTGTAGAAGTCAGAACTCTATTTGCTGCAACAAATTGCTCCAGTGAGGTACAGCAGGATCATCCATGGTTGAGTCAATCGTTGAATCCTGATTCATACAGATCTCCGGGACGTCCTCATATGGATCCGCACTGTGTTGTTGAACCCAGATGGGCGGAGGTAAGTACACATCTTCTCTGTTTTCATCTACACACTCGTATTGTGGCTGTAAGTTTTGACTAATACCGTTGTAGTTTTGTCCATCTTGCATCTCGTCTTGTGTAAGGCAGGGTGCAGGTATTGCAGCTGACGCTGAAGTCTGTGAGCGTTCAATGTTACTGGTACTAGGCAAGAATAGGCTATTTAGTAGAAGATATGTTCCATGTTCCATGGTAATTTTAAATGAGGGAGCAACATGCAAGCAACTGTATCGTTCACCTTTTCGATGAGGTACACGCTCAAAACATTGATTTGCAGATAAAGTGAAATGGACAGAAGTTTTCCATTTTCTTTGATTTGGTGTTTCTTTGAAGTATGGATATTTGTCCTTGATAAAGGCATAAATTTGACCGACTGTCGCCTTTTTGTCGACATGAGACTCGATGGCTTCATAAATCATAAATTTGAATGTTTTTCGACTTGTGCTCTGCACTGTAGAAGCAAGTGCCATATTTTCTCACTTCGAGTGTACAGTGTAGAACTTTAACGCATAAGCATGTCTGATGCATTTGAGAATGTAACCATTTTATCTCTGCGGTATTTTTCAAGGTTACAATACAATTGACCATTTCTACGCCTCGTGAATCTCCCTCAAGAAATTAGTGACAATAATTGGTTGAGAAAATTCTTGCAAGATACAGTATTTTCACATGAAACGAAACTTAACTTTGTGGTTAGACAATTATAATGGTAAAAACAAGTTGCATAATTTCATTCCAATAACAATGTGTGTGAAGTCATCAACATTGCTCTCATCAACATATTTAGCCATAAAAACATTTGGAGATACACACATTATATCTCTCTCTATATATATCTCTATATATATATGTTTGTCTCAACACAAAAATATATCTCTATATATATATATATATATATATATATATATATATATATATATATATATATATATATATATATATATATATATATATATATATATATATCTATATCTATATCTATATATATATAATCAAAAAATAAATAGATGATACCGTTCTGTGGCTAACGAAATGCTTTTATTTGTGCGAGCTTTCGAGATACACTGATCTCTTCTTCCGGCGATGTTACAATGAATGAAGCAAAAGGTATACATAAAAACAGTTTCTCTTGGAATGTTATCTGTGCTGTTCCTTCCCCCGGTGTGGATGTGTTTTATGGCTAGAGGTGTTAAATGGTTACTGAAAGCAAGTGAAGAAAGTGTGTGTATGTGTATCAGTGTGAATAAAAATGAATGGAGAGACCACAGTATATACAGTGCTTTACACAAGGTGTGTGTGGAGTGGGACTGGATATAAATGGTGTGGGTGGGTGTGGAAATGTGAGAGTTTGTAGCACAACTAGAAGTGCGTGTGGATACTTAGTGGTCCCTATTGGTTTATAGGGATGGAAAAACAAGGAGTATTAGTATGTGTGAGAGACAGCTGTGTGTGCATACATATAGCATAGTATTTACAGACATGGCCTTTAGCGCTTATGGGACGAGAGTTCACAACTGTCAGTAATGACTCATAAAATTTCGATCTCTGTTTAGGCCACTGCTAAGTGTCCCGAACAGTTGCATAAATTTGTATTCATGCAACCGTCTCTCTTTCGGGGTTTTAAGATTACCTTTGAGTATGGCAACCTGAGTTAATATACAGAGTTAAGTTATGGTGAGTAAAAAAACCATGTTAAAAATGGTTTTTGAAGCAAAAAGTGGCACTGTGTGCTCATTTGTATGTCATTTCCCAGAATCCCTTGCTGCAGTGGAAGTGCTGTGTGCTGGGTGATAATGGTGAAAGGCGGGGTTGCAGACCTGCCTAAGACATGCAGATGAACATACAGTTGTATTTACATATATATATATATATATATATATATATATATATATATATAGACAGAGACAGAGACATACACACAGAGTGCCAGTGTATGTAACTGTCTCTGTGTGTGTGTGTGTGTGTATATATATATATATATATATATATATATATATATATATATATATATATATATATATATATATATATATATATATATATATATATATATATGATATGCATGTGTATATATATATATATAGAGATATATATCACTATATATTATATATATACACATACACACGCATACACACACACACACACACATATATATATATATATATATATATATATATATATATATATAAATAGAAGAAAAAGAAGCGCCAAATCCTAGTGCATTACTGTGCAAAATTGATATATTTAATTCCCAAAAATCTCAATAAAATGAACTCACAAACATAGAACAAATAAAAGCATGTTATGAGATATACTCATGCTCCTAGGACCAGGAAACACTGCTTTGCTGCTGAGATGAGTCCGTGACACCACTGGATCCAATGCTGCCTTTGTTGCTCACCGCCTGCAGGAACTAACGTCATAGGCACTCCGCAGATGATCTCTCCCAGGGTACAACACCAACGATGATCTTTTGGTTCCCACCGGGGATGGTAGATGTGGCACACCAGCGGATGACGTCATATAGATAGTAGATGATACCGGATCGGTATAATGTCCGAGCAGCACCAAAGCAAGTGTCTAGGAAGATACACTGCACACCTTCCCTACGCGTTTCATCAGATGGACTGACTTCTTCAGGGGTTGGGCTCTGGGTGTGTAGTATGGCATATATATACACCCACGAGTCCAATTAGCTGGATTGAGTAACAGGCAAACATTATCACTTATAATATTCATCAAATACAGTGGGGAATTTAATTAATATAACATCCACTAATAGTTATACACATAACTATATATTATTCACATATATATTTGAGCACAGTGCCCTTTGGGCTCATTTAAAAATTAATATTGGGGAGTGTCGAGAGATTGGCTGAACCATGCAATCTTGCTAGGCTGGTTATGCATGTGACCTAGAATACATGTCCGGTCTAAACTTCCAAATTTATTTCTAACTCCGTACTAAATTTAGTTTGGATTATCATGTTGCTCTCTTCCACGCTGTTTCTATTGTATAGGGAGATCCATATATTTAGAAGATTTCCCTTTTTGGAGGAATTCATGCAAATTAGCAAACACATTAACCTCTAATCTATGGGGTATCTGATAAGCATGCCTAGTTATTATACTCATTATCCAATTTTGCTATATAAATTTCATTGATAACATAAGAATAATTTGTAATGGACCATTGCTTAAATTCAATGATAGATTTTTTGATCCACAAACAGCCCAATTATGATATATTCAGTTTATTTATTTATCATACCAATATAAGTTAATCAATTGTTCAGTAACTATTCAACTCTTCATCATTAATGTTTGTTATTAGATCTACCCTCCTCAAGCCATACCTATTAAGTGTTAACTAGTATTAATATCATCTCTGTATAATCAGTTCAATTGGGGTATTTTGATATCCCTAGATACACCCTGTGGTCCGTATAATCAAGTAAGGACACCAATTGTAAGTTTGATTTAATATTTTAATATATAAATACAAATATGAATGTCATTAATTTTACACTGGCGACACACTTTATTCGAGCTCGGCTAGTCCCACGAATTCGGGTATACCCGGGTGTATTGAGGTTTGTGACTGTTTTCTGCCCGAGTATATTGGGTTATTTTCTAGGCAGGGATTGAAGCATTTTATTCCCCCTGGCTGCAATACTGCACAGTATATATATATATACTGCATTACAATTCATGAATTTATGCCATCTGGTAGACACGCGAAGCATTGCAGCCTATTAAATCCTAATCATTATCATTTAACAAATCAGCCGCCCATCAGCCAGGCATGAACCCAGGCTGGGAAGGCAAATGCAACGGGGCTTGTCAGAGGTGAGGAGCGGCGCATTCCAGGTATCTGCCAGGTACATACCGGGTATTTGCTCGAATAAAGTGTGTCGGTGCAGTATATTATGTCATTGTGTGTTGGCAAATATCTATTTGTGGAGATCTATGATTAGGTGTTCACGTATGTACACAATTTGATTATTTAGTTATGTAGATTGCCTACACACTGTTTGCCTGTTCTCAATCCAGCTAATTGGACTCGTGGGTGTATATATATGCCATACTACACACCCAGAGCCCAACCCCTGAAGAAGTCAGTCCATCTGATGAAATGCATAGGGAAGGTGTGCAGTGTATCTTCCTAGACACTTGCTTTGGTGCTGCTCGGACATTATACCGATCCGGTATCATCTACTATCTATGTGACGTCATCCGCTGGTGTGCCGCATCTACCATCCCCGGTGGGAACCAAAAGATCATCGTTGGTGTTGTACCCTGGGAGAGATCATCTGCGGAGTGCCTATGACGTTAGTTCCTGAAGGCGGTGAGCAACAAAGGCAGCATTGGATCCAGTGGTGTCACGGACTCATCTCAGCAGCAAAGCAGTGTTTCCTGGTCCTAGGAGCATGAGTATATCTCATAACATGCTTTTATTTGTTCTATGTTTGTGAGTTCATTTTATTGAGATTTTTGGGAATTAAATATATCGATTTTGCACAGTAATGCACTAGGATTTGGCGCTTCTTTTTCTTCTATTTATATATATATGTGTGTGTGTATGTGTGTGTATGTGTATATATATAATATATAGTGATATATATCTCTATATATATATATACACATGCATATCATATATATATATATATATATATATTTATATATATATATATATATATATATATATATATATATATAAATAAATATACTCAGAGACATATTTTTTATTTTTGAGTTGTTTGTTTATTAGACATTGATTTTTATGCATTTTTGGTATTTATCCATTTTTTAATCATAAATTTGATCAAATACATATTTTCATTAATTTATATTTATTTAACATTTAGTTATACCATTAATTTCTGGCAATTCACACAATAGCGCAGTCCTCTATTGTACATATTATATATATATATATATATTTTTTATATATATATATATATATATATATATATATATATATATATATATATATATATATATATACTGTCCCGGCTAAGCTCAGTGTAAAGCTTGCTGGGAGCTGGCCGGGATTGTAGCAGGCTAGCCGCGGGTCCATTCTCCGTTTGAAAATGGAGTTTCCCACGCGGCGGCCGCTTCAATAGATAAGCGCTAATGGCGCTTACTATTGAAAGCGCCCGAGGCGCGGGAAAACCGGCCGAAACCGGCCCGGTTTTGGCCGGAGACAGACCGCGTGCCGCCCGCGCTATTTCAAAACTGCGGTGGCGGCCGCATTAGAGTCAGCTCGGCCGCCACTGTATATATATATATATATATATATATATATATATATATATATATATATATATAATGTGTATATCTCTATGTATAATATATAGAGATATATATATACTGTGGCGGCCGAGCTGACCCTAATGCGGCCGCCACCGCAGTTTTTACACATACATCTATATAGACACACAGAGAGATAGTTACATACACTGTCCCTCTGTGTGTCTGTGTGTATATATATATATATATATATATATATATATATATATATATATATATATATATATATATATATATATATATATATATATATGCAAATACAACTGTATGCTCATCTGCATGTCTTAGGCAGGTCTGCAACCCTGCCTTTCCCCATTATTATATATATATGATATATATATATATATATATATATATAAACTGTAAATATTCCTGTATATTCATTTGCATGTCTTAGGTCTGCGATCCTGTCTTTCACCATTATCAGCCAGCACACAGCACTTCCACTGCAGCAAGTAATGATTATGATTACATATGAGTTGAAGCTGTTTTCACACACAGATACTTGATCGTAATGAGTATATTAAGCTAGCTATATGTTAACACTATTTAATTATAAAGGATACATGTTGGTATTTCTGCTCACATGAGGCAACATTAAGCAAAAAAATAACATTATGAACCTATAATGTAATGTCTGCGTGAAAGTTCATAATGTTCGGCTTTAAATTCTAAATATTACAGGCAACACTTTCTTATGCAGTAAGGGCCTGTTTGGAGGTGTTACATACATCAACAAATATAAACATATATTATATGTATATAATAGACACATACATCAAATAGTGAAGTACAGTTTGTTTTAGACATACACAATAGAACCAAGAACAGTGAGATTTCACACATGAATGTGGCAAACGATGACTGTGGGTGTGTTTAGTGGGTATGCATGTTAACCCTGTGTGTGCTACAAGCTCTGACCATAGTGGAAGCGTAAACCTATAGGGGAAAGATGTAGAATGTTTTATAAAGTAAAAGGTGGCACTGTGTGATATTTATAATATCATGACACATAATCCGTTCCTGCTGTTCAACTGGTGTGTGCTGGCTATTAATGGTGTAAGTGATGATTGCAGACACAATACATGCAAATGAGCATACACATATAATATGTATATATAATATCTATATATTTATGAATTATCATCACCAAGCTGATTATATATATAGAGAGAGATATAGAGATATAGAGATAGAAAGAGAGAGAGATTAATAAAAAAAAATTGTGTACATTTTTTTGGATACATTTATATATTTATTTTGATACGACACGTGTAGTACAGTAAGATTTCTCACCTTGTGGGAATTGATGTTGGTATATACCGATATCTCTGTCCCCTGGCAAACCCTCCACGACGACCGGCAGAAATTTGTCACGCAGCTGCTCCTCCAATGGAGTTAGCGTTAGAGCTGCTGATGGCGGCCCGCCTCCAGTGCCAGAAGCATGCATCTGTTGTGCTTGGATTTTTTAAAGTCGCCTTGATATCATCAAATCTCTTCCTACAATTGGTGCGGTCCCTGACATGATTCCCACACGCAGACACAGACAATCGAATTTGATCCCACATTTCTTTCTTCACGGCTGAACTTGTCCATCCTTGAAATACATAAAAATAATGGTCAGTTTATATGAAATTTAATGACGAATCAAGACAAAAACTGTTAAAAGAGATACATAACATGCTGGTTTATGTTGAATATGTGTGGCACATGAGGATTACATTTATGTGGAGACATACTGTACAAAGCTAAGGAAACTTGCGTCAATGTTCAATGAACATAAAAAATATAGTTTAATGTATTCTTATTCTTAAACAATGAAGGATAATGTGTGTAACAATCAACAATAAATAATAGATATAATAGATATTACAGATTCATAGATTTCAATTAACACATGTGACATCAGATACGAGACAAAGTTTATGCACAATGAATGCAAACATTGACTTAACTACTAAATGACCATACAGATGGTCATAGTGCTCCAAAATCCCTGTGACAAGAACTCTGTTTTCCTCCTCATTGAAACGAGGATTACGTGGCCGCTCAACACGTTTCTTCTGACCACGTCCAGCCACAGAGCTTGGCTGCTGCTGACTGGACTCTCCTTCTTCCAATGGAAGAGCCCCCAAAAGCGCTCCACCACCAAGCACCCCACCACCAGCACCACCAGACACCCCACCACCAGACACCCCACCACCACCAGCACTCGCACTCACAGCAACACCACTCGCACTCACAGCAACACCACTCGCACTCACAGCAACACCACTAGCACTCACAGCAACACCATTGCACTCACAGCAACACCACTCCCCTGACTCCCACGTTCACTCATACGCGTACTCACACGACTACCAGTACCACTCACACCAGCATCACTCCTCACACGCCTCTCAGCCATACCTATAGCAGTCACAAAGAACAGAAAAGAAATGTAAACACAATCACACTCAACACTTACAAACTGACAACAACAATAAGATGTTAACAAAACAACACAGGACAAACCAATCACAATACACAGCAACTCTCTCTCTGTCAATATAATATATTCAAATCGCCCAGCTCTGTGTGTGTGTCTCTCTCTCTCTCGCAACAACACAGAGAATGAATATAAAGAAATGCTGCCTTTAAATGTTGCGCTCAATCAAAAAAATGCTAGCATCGCCAGATTCAGAAACAAGTTCAATTGGCGAACATAACACGCCCTCGCCATGCTCGCCGATACACCTGTGTCTGATCGGCAATTAATCGGCATAGTGGGAACAACTGTTTTCGGCTTCAATCGGAAGAGATTCGGACCTTATTGCATAAGGCGAGGGAAAATCGGCAAAATCATGCCGATAGGGAACACTTGGCGATTGCACTTTTTCGGCGCTTACTGCATGAGGCCCATAGTTAGAGCTTCTGCTAGTTGTGGTAATGTCACGCCCAATATAGAGCCGACACTGGCTGAGCGACTATAGGTGCCAGGCCCGGTACTAGGGATTGGTGTAAAACTTCTGGTTAGTTTGTCAGGGGCGGGTGACGTTGGTGGGCTCCCGGCCCAGCTGGTGCCCCCCTGCCGGGTATCAGAAGTGAATGTTACCCGATGTAGAGGTACGTCCGGTCTGACGGGAGTATTGGTGGCCATATCTTTGCCTCCCAAACCCTCATGTTTGGAGGGGGAAGTGGGGCCCGCCATCAGAGGAGTGGCGTAAGTAAAGGCTGCCCCAGGGTAAATGAGAGGACACCCTTGCGGTAAGGTCTCGGGTAAATACACCACCTGAGGGGCTCTGTCAGGGCATAGTTCTTGTTCTATGGCCAGTAGTAGGGTGTTCTCGTGCTGGTCAGGGTGGTAGTCCATACTGATGAGTCGGGCTCCCCCTAGACCATTTAATGTCTTTACTGCACTGCAGACAGTGAACATGGATACTTGGGCGGGAACACCTCCTACAGCGACAACGTGTCGCAGGGGTTCTTGGAGTCTGTCGGCCCAGTCGGCCACTTGTTGTGGCGTGGGCATAGACATGATGACTTGGATAGTATACTAATTGAACTACTGAGTATGGCACCCCAGGGCTGATCTCAACAGCACCTCCAAATGTAGCATTGTTTTCCCCTGAACACAGAAGCTACTAATGCTGTTCTATACCAGTTTGGCTCGCAGGAGCCTAAGCCTCCACCACTGGGAGCCAGGGGTGATATACTTACAATGCTCTCGGTGCAACGCCTCCACCTGAGAGAGATCCCAACCGAGTGGGAGGAGCCCCTCATAGGACACAACTCAATAATACACACTAGGTATAAAACAACAATAATCTTTACCGGCATATGAATACTCTTCACGTTCTAATATAGTAACAACTGATACAACTGCCCACGCACCATACAAGGCGTACCTCTCCACCGTGTAACCCACACCATGTCCACAGTCTGTGTAAAGCCCTTGGGCACTCTACCCTTGTAGTGTCCACAATATGACCCCCACCCTTGTCCTGTGGTCAGCGCTGCCACTATGTGTATGTACTCTGGTGGTGCACTTATAACGATACCTTCCGGGCACTCCTGCACCCAGGAAAGCGCAGACAACTTCAAAAAGTATCTGCCGATCCACGATCTCATCCGCGACGTCCTTCAAACCCTGAAGACAGTCTCACAGATTTGGCCTGGTCCCAGACCTCCCTCGTCAGGATACTCAGCGTCCGCTGTGTCCCTCACTCTATGCAATACTAAGGGGGCAGGATCCCTATCTAAGGGCCTGTCCCTAAGCAGCCACAAGCTACTATGTTGACTCAGGGCCTAGCTGGGGCCTCTGGGGGTTCTGACCTAGTGCAGAGGGTCACTGACCCCTGCACCCAAACAACCTTCCCTTAGCCTCTCCTGGCGCCGACTGGTGTGCTCTCCCAGCACGCGAAATGTATCTATCTTGTGAGCAGGGGATTCTGGCAACCCTATTGGTTCCCTGGCATCATGTGTCTGCTTGCCCCTGTGCATGCTGCTGGCTTTAGTCCCCGCATAGCCCCTCTTCCTAATGGTTGTCACTCATGGGGTCCCCCTGCGCATGAGCGAGTCTTCCGTTAGGGCCGCCATACCTCCTATGGCCGCGCATGCACAACTACAAAGAAGATGGCGGCGCCCTGTAAAGGGAGCCGTCGGGAGTCCTTGGCAATGCAGTCGCCCCGACGCCGCGCCGGCACCCGCCGTTCACACTGCACGCTCCCCCTGCAGTGGAGGGGAAACTCTGGCACGGGGGGACTCTGCCACACTCCTCGCCACCCGCGGAGGTAAGGGGCGCACTGAAAGCCCAAGGGGGACCCGGGGCTACAAAAATATAAATAAAAACACCGCGATCGCCTGTGAGAGTTGTGCAGTGAGAAGCAGCTCTCTCTGTGCAGCTCTTACAGACTGAAGGCAGATCGCAGGGTCAGAACTTAGAAAAAAACTAAGCTAAAAACACTGCTATCTCCAGAGGTATGGAATATTCCTCCCTCACGGTTTCTGACTTGTGATAACTCTTTTCTGAGGTAGGGTCATGCCAAAGCGTTAGTTTTGGCAGTGATTTTATCGAAGCTACTAGAATGAGGCCCAACTGTATGTGTTTTGTCTTATTATCATTCCTTGTTTGCACTTTTCTAATCTAGGTTTTATATTAAAAACGAAATTTTAACCACTTCAAAACATTGGATCCGAGTGCTTATTAAAGGGAGCTCTTTTCTTGCAGTATTGGTTCTCTATGAAATAAATGCTCCTTAGAGCACCTCTCTTACCACATTAGACTGTAGCAAGAACTTCTTATCCTCGCTTTCCCCCCTCTTTCCTGTTTATACGCATGATTAATTATTGTGTAGAAATTATATATGTTCTTCTGTTTCACAATATGTGTTCGATTTAGGGATCATTTCCTTATTGTACCCCTGTGATCTATTGTTAAAATAACTCTAGGCATAAAGTATTAATTGATGGGGGTTTCTTAGCAAGAAGATGCTAGGATTATCCACCTGATGAGGTTGCCTAGGTGCTAGGATTATCTACTTCCTGGCTCCGTGGGGAATGCATTGAAATATCTGGGTGGAACACATACTGTACTGGCATTTAATTATGTCATGCGGGCGATATATAAATAGCGACAGTCGGGGAATTGCTCCCCGGACAGGTGAATGGTCAAATAGGCTTGAGGAATTAGTGTATTTAAGTTTGTTGTGCCGAAGCTGGATATGTTTTTTCTCTGATGCTTTTTGGAGAGTTAGAGAATCATCTGTGTTTTAAAGGCTGCAATGGTGCATTAAAAAAAAAAGAAATATATTGATGATAATCAAGAATATTGCAACCAACATTTCGATTTACTACAAAAATATGAATTACTATATTTTAGCACATACAACTGACCCAACAAGCCTGCAACCCCAACAACCAACACCCAAATAGCCAACAGGGTTGAGACATGGCCCACCTTGAAAATGAGGTGGCAACGAGGCCTCCAGAGTTCTACCACCACAGCAGCCAAGAATAAAATAATGGGTTAACAGATACAACTAGAATCACTAATGCACACTAATTTGGCATTAAAAAAAAGCGTGACTAATCTGACTTTTTATAACAAAGTAGCATATAATACCTTCTTGGTTTGTAATGCTTATTTAAACAATTACTGCTTTTGTAAGGAGCTCTAGGAGGTGTATATCTAGACAATATAGACATTATAATATCGTATTACAAATTACAGCAAGATGATAAAACCCCATATGGGGGGATCCAATGAACAAATGCCAGGATGAGTACAAGGCTGCATGAAATCAGGTCTGAATTCTTTTTTTTGGGGCCATACAATAGTGATTAACCAAGGCTGTCACAACATAGTTGACTATGTGCATGAAATTATGTAAGTAAAACCACATTTTTATGGAGCTGTCCCTCATTAAATGTTATAGTATTGCGTGTCATTTTACTAAGTGCTATGAATGAGGACATGAAAGAATACCATGTCTAAAAATGCAATATCTCCCATCTATTTATGGTTGCTTTAATTTTATTTCAGCCACGTGCTCACCACACCATTCCGAGAATGGTTACTTTGTGAAATAATAGAAAATATAATGACTTAGGGTTGTAGCTGTATTTTTTTGTATAATTGTTCTCTCTTTCGGTAAAGTTGCGGAAACTAGACATTAATGTGGGAAAGTTGTCACTCAGCTGGCATTTGAAATCATCATATTACTTAATGTATGTAACCTTTGACCTTCTGAGCAACCGCCACATCAAAAATGAAGCTGCTTCATATGTAGGAGCTGTGAAGAGATGTGCAAATGTATTCAAATGCAGTTCGCAAAATACTGTGGGGCCTATTCTATAAGCCTCAATAAGCCACTTAGAGGCCATTTCGACCAAAATGCCTACTGCTATTCAGTAAGCCTCGCTTGATAAGTGGGCATGACTCGCCAATTTTTTCTACCATCCAAAACACATCGCTGGGCGAGCGACGATAAGCCATTTATCGGCAGGTTTTGATATTCATGCAATTCTAGTAGCCTCGATTAAGTTATCGAGGCTAATCGCAGCTCTAGAATGGCGAGGTTCTCCCTATATCCTCATGGAAGGAAAAGTTGGGGTGAGGCTGGTGAGAACCTGCTATGAAGGCAGAGAGAGAGAGGACTTAGAAAAAAAATGAATTTTTCCTGCATTGGAATAATGCCGGGGGTCCCGGAGCTTATACACATTAATATCAGCTCTCTCTCTCTGTCTCTTCCACTCTCTCTCTCTCTCTGTCTCTCCCACTCTCTCTCTCTCTCTGTCTCTCCCACTCTCTCTCTCTCTCTGTCTCTCCCACTCTCTCTCTCTCTGTCTCTCCCACTCTCTCTCTCTCTGTCTCTCCCACTCTCTCTCTCTCTGTCTCTCCCACTCTTTCTCTCTCTGTCTCTCCCACTCTCTCTCTCTCTGTCTCTCCCACTCTCTCTCTCTCTGTCTCTCCCACTCTCTCTCTCTCTGTCTCTCCCACTCTCTCTCTCTCTGTCTCTCCCACTCTCTCTCTCTCTGTCTCTCCCACTCTCTCTCTCTCTGTCTCTCCCACTCTCTCTCTCTCTGTCTCTCCCACTCTCTCTCTCTCTGTCTCTCCCACTCTCTCTCTCTCTGTCTCTCCCTCTCTCTCTCTCTCTGTCTCACCCACTCTCTCTCTCTCTGTCTCTCCCACTCTCTCTCTCTCTGTTTCTCCCACTCTCTCTCTCTCTGTTTCTCCCACTCTCTCTCTCTCTGTCTCTCCCACTCTCTCTCTCTCTCTGTCTCTCCCACTCTCTCTCTCTCTGTCTCTCCCACTCTCTCTCTCTGTCTCTCCCACTCTCTCTCTCTCTCTCTGTCTCTCCCACTCTCTCTCTGTCTCTCCCACTCTCTCTCTCTCTGTCTCTCCCACTCTCTCTCTCTCTGTCTCTCCCTCTCTCTCTCTCTCTGTCTCTCCCACTCTCTCTCTCTCTGTCTCTCCCACTCTCTCTCTCTGTCTCTCCCACTCTCTCTCTCTCTGTCTCTCCCACTCTCTCTCTCTCTGTCTCTCCCACTCTCTCTCTCTCTGTCTCTCCCACTCTCTCTCTCTCTGTCTCTACCACTCTCTCTCTCTCTGTCTCTCCCACTCTCTCTCTCTCTCTGTCTCTCCCACTCTCTCTCTCTCTCTCTCTCTCCCACTCTCTCTCTCTCTGTCTCTCCCACTCTCTCTCTCTCTCTCTGTCTCTCCCACTCTCTCTCTCTCTGTCTCTCCCACTCTCTCTCTCTCTGTCTCTCCCACTCTCTCTCTCTCTGTCTCTCCCACTCTCTCTCTCTCTGTCTCTCCCACTCTCTCTCTCTCTGTCTCTCCCACTCTCTCTCTCTCTCTGTCTCTCCCTCTCTCTCTCTCTCTCTGTCTCTCCCACTCTCTCTCTCTCTGTCTCTCCCACTCTCTCTCTCTCTGTCTCTCCCACTCTCTTTCTCTCTGTGTCTCTCCCACTCTCTCTCTCTCTCTGTCTCTCCCACTCTCTCTCTCTCTGTCTCTCCCACTCTTTCTCTCTCTGTCTCTCCCACTCTCTCTCTCTCTGTCTCTCCCACTCTCTCTCTCTCTCTGTCTCTCCCACTCTCTCTCTCTCTGTCTCTCCCACTCTCTCTCTCTCTGTCTCTCCCACTCTCTCTCTCTCTGTCTCTCCCACTCTCTCTCTCTCTCTGTCTCTCCCACTCTCTCTCTCTCTCTGTCTCTCCCACTCTCTCTCTCTCTCTGTCTCTCCCACTCTCTCTCTCTCTGTCTCTCCCACTCTCTCTCTCTCTGTCTCTCCCACTCTCTCTCTCTCTGTCTCTCCCACTCTCTCTCTCTCTGTCTCTCCCACTCTCTCTCTCTCTGTCTCTCCCACTCTCTCTCTCTCTCTGTCTCTCCCACTCTCTCTCTCTGTCTCTCCCACTCTCTCTCTCTCTGTCTCTCCCACTCTCTCTCTCTCTGTCTCTCCCACTCTCTCTCTCTCTCTGTCTCTCCCACTCTCTCTCTCTCTGTCTCTCCCACTCTCTCTCTCTCTCTCCCACTCTCTCTCTCTCTCTCTCTCTCTCCCACTCTCTCTCTCTCTCTCTCTCCCACTCTCTCTCTCTCTCTCTCTCCCTCTCTCTCTCTCTCTCTCTCTCCCACTCTCTCTCTCTCTCCCCCAGACACTCTCGCTCTCTCCCCCACACACTCTCACACTCTGGATCTGGATGTCTTAACTGCCCTATACTACACCGAAATAACCTATACTGCTTACTTCCAGATCTGACTCAAGCTTCACACGGAAGACATCGAACCCCCCCTAACCCAGAAGACAGGTAACGAACACCTCCCCTCCAATGTATAACATTGCGGGAATGAGGGTACCTGGACTTTGAGGGTCTGCGGATCAGGTAAGATCCCAGACGGGATTGCTGCTTTAAATATTGTGAAGCGGGGACATCCAGACACTAGTTAAGGGGTGCAGGAAACTAGTCATTCACATCTGGCTTTTTTTTCTAGATTCGACATTTATATACACACACACACACACACACACACACCAAGGACTAATTGTAGTATAATGTAATACAATAAATAAACTAATATCAAAAACGAATGTTCTCACTAGGAATTTATTCAATTTATTTAATTTATGGCTTTTTTTAAAATGCGTGGCTGGGGGCGGGACTAGAGGCGGGGTTGGGGGCGGGACTAGGGGCGGGACAAGGTGGCGAGTAGATTTTTTGGTTCGGCGAGTAGATTTTTGGGTGATTTGTCAAGCACTGTATATATATATATATATATATATATATATATATATATTATATATATGTGTGTGTGTTTGGAAACATGTATTGGCTCAGCTATCGTAGATGACATCATTATGAGTAAACATACACAACTTGACCTGCATGAAGGGATTATGGGCCTTATTCAGAAAGCCTCGTTATCGAGCACTTATCGACCAAAATGGCTACTGGTATTCAGATAGCCTCGATAAGTGCTCGATAACGGCCTGTATCGACGCAAAATTTTATCTCCGTCCGAAATTCGCTGACTGAGCAGCGATCAGGCCCTTATCGACCATTTTCAGAGGGTTGATAAACTCCCGCTATTCAGAGACCCGCGAGTCGGGTATCGCGGCCCATCACAGCCCATCGCAGGCCTAAAAAACGATTTTCTCCCCAAATCCAATTCCCCACAAAATTGTTGGACAATTGGTGGGGAGATGGCCTCGATGAGCTGCGATGGGTTGGGACTTAGAAGAAATCAGGCCCCTTTCCTGCCTCGGATTGATGCCGGGGGTCTCCGGAGCTGATAGCCATTAATAGCAGCTCCGGACCCCCCCGGCATGCATCCGAGGCAGGAAACATGAATGTACAGCAACTTCATTAACTTAGAGGCTAACCGCTAAGGCAATGAAGGGGTTAAACACCCATGCCAGGCTTACTGTAAGAAAAATACAGTACAATGCAATACTGTGGCTATCGGGGGTGGGTGAAGGGGGAATTTGGCCCTTAGTGGCTGTTTAGGCATTGCGGGGGGGTTGCGGGGGGAGTTAACCCCTTCATTACCTTAGCGGTTAATACCGCTATGGTAATAAAGGGGTTAACCCAACCGCTACCCCCCCGCAAGGTCTAAACACCCATCCTTAGGGCTAATACCCCCTTCACTCACCCGTGAGGCCTAAGCACCCACCCCAGACTGACTATACCCACCCTGTACCCATTGAGTAGTATAGTGGTACATCATACCCATATAATAATAATATGGGCATGATAAGCCTCTATAGCACTCAATGGGCAGCCTAATAAAAATACAGTAATACACAAGACACACAGTAATAAAACCTAACTATACTCCCCAAAAACACACTTCACTAAATAAAATCAGTAGCCAGCTAATCCAATCAATAGAAGCAATTACAACATCAACAATGAATTAATTAAACCATTACCCAATCAAACCAATTAATCGCTAAAGCAACTCAAAATGAATAGTAACACTAATCAATGTAAACAATGAATTAATCCTACATTAATTAATGTAACCATTAAAAGACAAATAAATAAATTAAAACAATCTCTGAAGTATCCATAAAACACATTAGCTAACATAATATAACTTTAAGTACAAGCAAACACCAATCGCAAACCTTTTCTTACATTAACCATAAACAAACAATCACATCCAAATCAATAACTGCAATAACAAGCGAGAAATGCCCCCCAAATATTGGCATAATAATGTATTAATCTGTACCCTAAAGAGGTACCGATTAATATATTATCAGTCAATGTGCATGACACAGCCAACCAGATCGTGGGAACCAATTCCACAAGCTGATTGGCTGAAATACCTTGTGACACAGCAGCCATCTTGGATTTACCGACGTCATGTTAAAGGTAAATGAAGCACAGCCATTCTGATTGGCTGGCATCATTCCCTTTATGTGACGTCACAGCAAAAAAAATTTTTTTAAGTCTGCACATGGTTTTAACAGCCAATCAGGTGGCTGTTAACCATTGTGATGGTAAATGTGATGTCACAAGCCATATTTAAGGCCGTGACGCCTCATTTGAGCCCAAGAAGCCGACGAGACAGCATCGGCTGGGATTTAACATGGGGTTTTATGGATTGACAGATGAAGAAAGAAGATAAAGAAGAACAAGAAATGGTTACAGATGAAGATAGAAGATGGTGAGTAAAGAAAGAAAAATGAAGATTGGGGTACCTGAGCCGGATCCTGATGGCGGATGTCATCGGATGCTGTTGGAGGCCTTCAAGGTACGTGAGCTTCCTGTTACCCCGGGAGTCGGAGGGCCACCGCTTCTAATGGTAAGTAACATATTCAATGTTTGTAAATGTCTCATTTTACAGGTTTATTCTTTGGATGTGTTTTTTTATTTTCTGTGTCATGCACATTGACTGATAATATATTAATCGGAACCGCTAAGGTGATTAAGGGGTTAGGGACCATTAGAATGTATTTATTTTCTATATATGCTTTCTGGCAACGGAGGACAGAGGGACCTGCTGTTGTGGTAAGTATAACTGAATTTATTTATTTTATTTATGTATGCTAATGCAGTGTTTAATAATGGGCAAATAATCTATTAACCATATCTGGATAATAGTTATTTTGCCCATTACTGTACTGTATGGGTTTGGGCGGAGGGGGGGCGTGTATTGATCTGTTTTTAAATATTTATTTAAATATCCATTCCTTTAATAGTGTAGAGGTGCAGGGGGTCTCCGGAGCTGAACCACATTGGTTTAATGTCCGGGGACCCCCTGCTTCCCAAGATACAGGCCCCTTTATGGGGTGCCGGTATCTCCTATGCATTGAAATGTCCCGCGTCACGTGACCGGGACATTTCCTTGCATAGGAGATACCGGCACCCCATAAAGGTGCCTGTATCTCGGGAAGCAGGGGGTCCCCGGACATAAAACCAATGTGGTTCAGCTCCGGAGACCCCCTGCACCTCTACACTGTTAAAGGAATGGATATTTAAATAAATACATTTTGGGCGACATTTCCGCTGTGAGAGGCGGCTCTCTCAGAGCAGCTCTCCTTGCAGCAGAAATGAATCGATGGTTTTTGCCTTTTCAGAAGGTTGATGCTCTCGCTGGCAGCAACTCGCCAGTTGTGGGCATTCTGCTATCACAGGTATTCGAGCCTTTCTGAATACCGTGATAGCAACGGCCAAAAAACATTCATTTTAAATTCTCTGGCGAATTTTTTTATGAATGTTCTCTGAATAAGGCCCTATGTGTAATGATCTTCCAAATAACACACACTGCAACCTTCTACCTTACAAAGCATTCAACATCTTTGCCCTATAGTTCAAAGCTGAATGTATGTGTGAATCTTTGTACAAACAATGGGTTAACATGCATAACCACAAAGCACACCAGCATTCATTTTTTTGTCACAGTAATGTATAACTTTGTTATACTGTGTCTGTGCACACAAATGCATAATTCACTTTTTCATGTATGTGTCGATACATATATACATATATACCGATACATATATACATATATATACATATATACATATATATATATACTAATATATATACATATAATATATATATATATTAGTGATAATCTATGTTACACCTATAAACAGGCCATTACTGCCTAATCAAGTCTTACATGGAATATTGTGCATTCAAAGGCAAACATAAATAATTTGCACAAACACATTTCGTTATGTTTTATTAAAGCTCTTTTTTCGCTTCATGTAGTATAATGTGAGCATAAATAGGAAGATGTACCATATAGTATTTAATTGTGTTCATACGTAGCTCAATTCATATTTTTATTTCGCTCATGTACCGGTGTGTGAAACCAGCTGCAATTCATATGTGATCACAAAATAGAGGTGAACAGAGGGGGTGGGGTTGGGCACAGAGCCAGATCACAGGGTCATGGTAGGGTCAAGTCTTGTGGGACGGCTTCCAGGTGGTAGAACCCAATAAAAGGTCAGGGTGGTGTCACGTCTTGGGGGAGGGACTACAGTTGTTACAAGCTGACACGGTGAACAGAAGTTCATCACATTCATTTGAAATGGTAATTATCTGGATACTTTCACCCAGCAGGCCACTATATATGAAAACGTACGTTAGTCATTCGTTCAGTCATATCTTCTTTTTACCTTATAGATACGCCACCTTATCACACCAGTACCATCTGTGAGCGACACACTGCATGTGTTGCTGAGTGTCAGCCACATTGAGCGCTACACCTGCTTCTCTTAAATGTTCAGACAGATCACTAAAAACATTCATTCACATTTCCACAAGTAGGTACTGAATTATAAGCAGAGTCAACTTTGCTGTCATGGTAGTGATGTACATTATTATTGTTAGATTACTACACAACATATGCAGTGTATGTACAACAGAACACTTAATTTTACAACGCATTCATGCATCAACATTGTATGTTGTATGGTGTTTAAAATAAATGTGCCGATTAGGTTCACATGTACATTTATGTTAAGATGGATAATATACAGATTGGTCGAACCATATCATTGTGATTTCGTTATGTGATGCTGATATTTAGCCATAACTACTCCCACTACAGATACTTCATGTTAATTATGTACACATGACAATTAAATGCTGATGTTATTCTTCTATATAGTTGCTCCTGCAGCTCCTGGGTCACCTGACACTGAACATGTCTCATCACCTGTCTCCTCAAGGTCATCATCAAGAATGGAAGGTGAGTGTATGAGGTGCAGCACATATAATGTGTACATTTGAAGAATTTCATTTGCCATGCAAAATAAATGCCTTTCACATGTAATGAACTTCACATCAGTTATTGTCACAGAAGATGTAGTGTTTCCTGACAACATGTATTGTGTGTGTTTTAAACTATCAGCTAGGAGTTGTGAGGTTACAACAACCTTTAATTCATTCTTCTTTCACACTGAGTCGAAACATCATTGTTACTTCAAGCATCATCTTTTAATTGGACACAAATTAAAAATTATGGAAACATGTTTGTGTGACACTATGAGAACAACTATCATTATAGTGAAAACAAAGTGAAAGTTCCATGGCAGTTCATAACGTCTTTCTTTATTTGTAGAACCAGATGTTGCCGCTCAAGGACAAATTCACTAAAGTGACCATGAAGATGTTGACACTCCTGGATTAACCCAGCATTCAAGTCCTCCTGCTCGTGACACATACTTAGCTATTGCAGCTTCTGAAGAACGAATCTTGGGTGAAGAAAATTCAGAAATGATGTCAGTGCTTGAAAGGATGCTGTCACTGCATGAAAGGATGCATGAAAGGTCAATATCAGAAATGTCACAAATTCAAAAAGTCATCAGCCAAGTTCCTAAAGAAATCCAAAATGTAAACAGGATATTACAAGCACTAGTTCTGAATGTAAGCCAAGCAAATCAGTTTTGTTGTACAGCAAGAGAACAACAATTCCACTTTACCCCATCAGAGGATGGATCTTTACATGCTGCTACTTTTTCTCCAGAGTCATCAGTTCTTCATTCCCCAGTTCTTGATGATATCAGTACAGTAGGTGCAAGTTCTGTGCAGGTCCCTGTCAACATCGAACCGCTTATATCTGTTCAAAATATGGAACCGACACCTACAAATGAGACACGCAAAAGAAAGTTAGGGCAACATTGTGTGTGTGTGTGTGTGTGTGTGTGTGTGTATATATATATTAACTGATAAATATATATATATATATATATATATATATATATATATATATATATATATATATATATATATATATATATATATATATATATATATCACTGTTGTCAGCAAACAGGCCTTGTGTTAATGACATATAAATGTTAGGACACTTGCTAAAATTATGGTATCAGTATGATTGAGCCCCTAATTCACTCAGCTGTATTTAACTTTGAATATGATTACAACAAGGCCTACTTACACACATCAATGCCTTTAGTTTAGCACTCTATATATGACCCCTCTCTCTCTTGGGCTTCCTGCCTTCTTTCTCTTACCTCTTCTTTTGGCCTTCAACAGTGGACTGCAGCTAGCACCCTAGATGGCCACTACTTAGACCTGGTTTTCACTAAAAACTTCTCTCTCTCTGATTTCTCCATTTCCCCTTTTCCTCTCTCTGACCATCATCTCATCTCATTCTCTTTATCTCGCTTCTCCCCTTCTCCACCTCCATCTACCCCCCGGTTCTGCAGAAACCTGCGCTCTATTCACTTACCTGATTTTGAGTCCACTTTACGCTCCTCCCTCTCCTCTCTCAGCTCTGCTACAGCCCTGACAACCTGGTCAGAAAGTACAACTCTGTCTTATCCTCGTCTCTTGATCTACATGCCCCGCTTTCTCTCTGCCGCCCTCGCCCTTCTAACCCTAGACCCTGGCTAAATTCCCACACACGCATGCTGCGTTCCTCCACTCGTTCCTCTGAACGCCTCTGGAGGAAGTCTCACACTCTCGCAGACTTCCTTCACTACAAATTTATGCTATCCTGTTTCAACTCTGCCCTCTCGCAAGCTAAACAAGCCTACTTTTCTTCACTAATCAACATGCACAAGTCTAACCCACGCCGACTGTTCTCTGTATTTGATACTCTACTCAACCCACCCTCAGCTGCCTCTCCTTCCTCCATCGCCGCTCAGGACTTTGCTGACTATTTTAAGGAAAAGGTGGAATCCATACGGCAGAACATCCCCTCTGTTTCTTCCCCCCATCCTACACCTCTCCCTAACTCTCCTCCTGCCTTCCTTGACTCTTTTTCCACTGTCTCAGAGGAGGATGTGTCGCTGTTGATCGCCTCTTCTCCCTCTACCACTTGCCCTCTTGACCCCATTCCCTCCCATCTCCTAAAACTTCTAGCTCCTACTATAATCCCTACGCTTACACACATTTTTAACTCTTCCCTCTGCTCTGGAACCTTTCCATCCTCCTTCAAACATGCAACAGTCATACCATTACTCAAAAACAGCAAGCTTGACCCTACCTGTCTTTCTAACTATCGACTCCCTCCTGCCTTTTGCCTCTAAACTCCTTGAACGTCTTGTATTCTCTCGCTTGCTCCATTTTCTCAACACCTATTCTCTCCTAGACCCTCTACAATCTGGCTTCCGCACTGCTCACTCCACGGAAACAGCCCTCACTAAAATAACTGACGACCTCCATG
Organism: Ascaphus truei; assembly: GCF_040206685.1. Lineage (NCBI taxonomy): Eukaryota > Metazoa > Chordata > Amphibia > Anura > Ascaphidae > Ascaphus > Ascaphus truei. The sequence continues at coordinate 251,167,354 of NC_134486.1, forward strand.
CTGCCAAAGACAGAGGTCATTACACTCTGCTCATATTACTCGACCTCTCTGCAGCATTTGACACAGTGGACCACCCTCTTCTTCTCCACATTCTCCATACTCTAGGTATTCGGAACAAAGCTCTATCCTGGATCTCATCCTACCTCTCCCATCGTACTTTTAGTGTCTCTTCTGCTAACACCTCCTCCTCCTCTATTGATCTCTCTGTGGGGGTACCCCAGGGCTCTGTCCTGGGACCTCTTCTCTTTTCTCTGTACACACACTCTCTAGGTGACCTAATAACATCTTTTGGGTTTAATTATCACCTCTATGCCGACGACACACAAATATACTTTTCAACACCTGATCTTACACCTGCTGTACAAACCAAAGTTTCTGAATGTCTCTCTGCTATATCATCCTGGATGGCCCTCCGACGCCTTAAACTCAACATGGCTAAAACAGAGCTCCTCATACTTCCTCCCAAACCTGGCCCTACTACCTCCTTCCACATTACTGTTTGAACTACAATCATTCACCCAGTAGCCCAAGCACGCTGCCTAGGGGTCACACTCGACTCCTCTCTCACATTCGCCCCTCACATTCAAAACATTTCTAAAACTTGTCGCTTTTTCCTCCGCAATATAACTAAGATACGCCCTTTCCTCTGTTGTTCGACTGCTAAAACTCTGACTCAGGCCCTCATTCTCTCCCGTCTTGATTACTGTAACCTCCTGCTGTCTGGCCTTCCTGCCTCTCACCTGTCTCCCCTACAATCTACCCTAAATGCTGCTGCCAGAATCACTCTACTCTTTCCTAGATCTGTCTCAGCATCTCCCCTCATGAAATCCCTCTCCTGGCTTCCGATTAAATCCCGCATCTCACACTCCATTCTTCTCCTCACTTTTAAAGCTTTACATTCTTCTGCTCCTCCTTACATCTCATCCCTAATTTCTCGCTATGCACCATCCAGACTCTTGCGTTCTTCTCAAGGATGTCTTCTTTCTACCCCCTTTGTATCTAAAGCCCTCTCCCGCCTTAAACCTTTTTCACTGACTGCCCCACACCTCTGGAATGCCCTTCCCCTCAGTACCCGACTAGCACCCTCTCTATCCACCTTTAAGTCCCACCTTAAGACACACTTGCTTAAAGAAGCATATGAATAGCACTGTGGATATTCTGAACACAGGATACATAAAGATTGGCCCCCTGCAGACGCACTTACCAGAACTCACTCCTACTGTCTCTGTACGTTCTACCTACCTACCAATTAGACTGTAAGCTCCTCGGGGCAGGGACTCCTCTTCCGAAATGTTACTTTTATGTCTAAAGCACTTATTCCCTTGATCTGTTATTTATATTATCTGTTATTTATTTGATTACCACATGTATTACTACTGTGAAGCGCTATGTACACTAATGGCGCTATATAAATAAAGACATACAATACAATACAATACAATGATCTTATCTCGAAATCCTCAATGCTAGAACAATTTCTACGAAGGCGTAAAAATTGGCCCCGAGGTATGCCTTTAAAAAGATTCCTATCATGGGAGCTTTTTGCATGTAATAGAGTGTTATGAGCATTGGGCTTTCTGAAGATGTCTGTATGTACTCTCATATTTACATCAACGTAAAGATAAAGGTCAAGATAAGAAATGTGATGGTGATGATGCTGGGCTGTGAAAAGTAAATTGAAAGAATTATAATTCAGATGTGCAATGAAAGCATGCAATTGAGTGATGGTGCCCTTCCAAACTAAAATAAGGTCATCTATGTACCGGTGGTAAGTCACTATTAAATGTCTGAAAGGGTTTCTATCCCCAAACACGTGGCTTTGTTCCCACCAACCCATAAATAGGTTGGCATAAGAGGTGGCAAAGCATTGCTGTGCCACATGTTTGGAGATAAAAACTACCTGCAAACATGAAATAGTTGTGTGTTAAAAGAAATGAAATACTATCCAACAAAAACGTGATATGTGCTGGTGAAAGATCAGACTGTGTTTCTAGGAATAACCGTGCTGAATTAAGACCATGTGCATGTGCAATACTAGTGTAAAGTGAGGTCACATCTAATGTGACCCATAGGTAATGAGGTGCCCAGGTGAAATCTGAAAATATAGAGAGTACATGGGATGTATCGAGAAGATAAGAGGGAAGGGTGGAGACCAACGTCTGTAAGTAGTGGTCAACATAAATTGAAAGATTCTCGCCTAGAGACCCAATACTGGACACGATTGGCCTGCCCGGTGGAGCCTGGAGAGACTTATGTATCTTCGGTAAATGATGGAAAATTTGGATAACAGGACACTTGCATCTCAAAAAATCAAACTCATTAGCTGACAAAACTTGAAGTATTTTACCCAACTCTAAGAGTTCATGAAGCTCACGTGATAAGGCTATAGTAGGGTCAGATTGTAACAATACATATGAATCTTTATCGCTCAGTTGGCGCAGAGCTTCTGTGATGTAGTAATCATAGTCGACCACTACTACAGCACCCCCCGTCAGCTTTCTTAATCAAAATTGCATCATTGTTTTGAATGCTTTTAAGTGCGTCTCGCTGAGCACGGGTGAGGTTGGTAGTAGTTTGTCTATGAGTACTCATGGTAGAGATACCTTGTGATAAAAGTCTCAGATCCCTCTGAACTGAGGCCTGGAAAACATCTATAGCATGCCCTCTAAGGAAGGTGGGACAAAAGGTAGACTGTCTTTTAAAACCAGAGTCTTTTCTTCCCAGAAAATTCTGACTGGTATCCTCACAACTGGGTTCTTGTTCACGGAATAACTCCGAGAGATCTTGTAAGTGGCACTGTTCCTTGAATGACAACTGTGCATTAACGTCAAAAATAGGCAATGTCTTAGGTTGATGGCTGTCAGAAATACTTTGTTTGAAAGACACCCTTGCATCGACATTTTCTTCTTTCTGTCTAAAAAATATTTTTAGAGATAATTTTCTTGTGAACTTATGTAAGTACACAATTGTAGAAAATAGGTCGAAGTTTTTAGTGGGTGCAAATGTGAGTCCAAGGTCGAGTACTTCTATTTCTGATTTAGTAAGCGTGTATTTAGAAATATTGATCACATTGGTTTCCTCTAGTTCTGGTACCTCATTTTCTTTGATGGAGCTGACCACCAGTTTATGTCTGAGTCTTCTCCTTCTTCGTTTTTTGGCTGTTGTTTTGTGATCTTTTGTTGAGGGACAGGATTGCTTCTTTCATCTGCTGAGGAAACTGCTGACTCGTTCTCTGAAAAAGAAACACTCGGACCCACAAGATCATTATCGGACAAATCAGACTCAAAACTCTTGCCTATTTGATAACCAGTTTGTGAGTTTTTCCTAAGGATAGACTTCATAGGTTTGTTAGTCTTGTTTCATTGTTCTTGCTTCTTATTATTAGGGTTATTGCTTTTGTTAGAAGATTTAGACCTCTTAGGTCTCTGCCACATATAAATTTGATTTTAAAGATAATCAGCCTTATCACGTTCATATTTGTTCTGCTTTGCCAGCATGATTCCATTTTCTATGTTATTAACGCGTTGGGCTAATTTTGCATCCATCTCATTGAATTTATCAATATGTGTGAAAGCAAGTAATTTTGTTTGTAATTCTTTAACTTGTTTCTCTACAATAGATTTTTCTTTTAATTTACGTTGTATGATAAGTTCAATGAGTTTGAAGGAGCACTGGTCCAAGATCTTAATCCATTGTGTCTCAAAGTCTCTGTCATCAAACCCAAAAGAAGGTGCTTTTTTAATTTGTAAACCACGCGGTATTCTCTTGTCTTTAGCATAATTTTCAAGTGATATTAAATCCCACCAGAGTCTTATGTCTTGTGAAATAAAGTTTTCGAGTCTGAAAAAATGTGGTTTAAGATCCTCTGTTGCCTCACATACAAGTGCACAGTCTTTGTCAAACACTGAACCAGCTTTTTTGACCTTATAGTAGTTGGCCAGGGCTTGGGACTGAGTAAGTACTTTTGTCCCTTATATCAATAGCCCTCTCTTGCAACACCCGTGTACTGTGCTTTTATTGCCAGCCTTTTATCCCCTTATTCCGGTGTCAGCTCCCATGATTGCCCTGCTTGGCATTTATCACATATATACACTTGCTCTTGGAGCTTATACACGGTTGCCGTTTTTCTTTTCTAATCGTGATAGTAGATGAATCTGACGCCTAGCGAACAACTATTATAATAAATATGTAACAATGCTTTCAATGATTGGTGCGCAGATTAACAATCACTACATAATGTTATCCTATTGTGCAAATATTTACTATGCACTTAATTATCATAATGATGTTGCTAAGCACTGAAGTTAGAACTTATATTGATATTTTTTTATTTTCTACTAACATTATATGTATTGCCATGTGATATATGCAACCAACATTATCACTCAGCAAACACATTAATCTACTATATATTATAATCTCACGTGTGACTTGTCAAAGAATGTAAATGCTACATACCAACTCGTACACATTGTATCTGATCGTATACAATAACAATAGGGAGGTGATAGAAACTGTTTAGTCGTGTGAATGTTATATTATCAACTAAGTTGTAGTGGTAACCTAACATGCCTGAGCTAATGAATGTTAGGTACAGATCATTAAACCATGAACATTTGTGTGTACATTTAATTCACACGAGTAACTATAGTTTAGTGTTATTAGTAAATGTTCAACACATACATAGCTAAGTGAAGCAGATGATAAAAGCAACATTATTATGTTGCTTTATATTATTTCTGGTCGAAATACATGCATCACACAAAAACTACAACACACACACACACTATGTTGCTGAAATGTGTGCATATGCAAATGTCCACTTCATTTATGTTCATATGTTGACAGTAGTTATAAAGGATCATGATCATTATGAAGAACTAACGTGAATGAAATAAAAATTTTATTAACTACATTGTCATTGTGTTTATTGATTTAGGAAAAGTTGAGCATCCAAAGAACTATACTTTGGAATGGTGTTAACATTTTGACAAATGTTAGATGAACGTCAAATCAACACACATCTTTCACTTATACATACACATGTGACAATGTAGTAATTAACATGAAGATGAAGTGAGACAAGAACTAATCACATACATTGCAATGTTAATGATGTTTAACACATTTGGGTCTTTTCATACAAACATGCATTGAGTGTTAACATCGCTCATGTGCATGAATGAATGTTATTACGTTGCCAAAATTACATGTTATGTCATGTACGTAAGGATTTGAAAACACACTGCACAATAACCACCAAGTGTAGATAAACGCACGGACACAATACAGAAACGACATGTTTCAATTGTCACATCTTTTTCATTACGTTCTCTTTATACATCCTGTAACTATACTGTACCTGTATCGAGGTTTGCACATCTTATGACAGATGTGAATTCAAATACATACCATGAGCAATCCTTGGAGTGATATACCTTGAAAAAGAAAACATGAATGAATATAAATCATTGTCAGGACATGTTCATTAAGGTAAGCAACACACAGAAGTGACAATTTTGTATGTGATATGAAACAAAATCTAGAATACGTCAAATATGATCTTAAATACACAATAGTCTACACATCACTGTGACACACATGTCACACTCCAAAAGAAAAATTGTATGTAACCATACTGCACTAGCTATTGGCTATCGACATAGTAGTTTTATTGTGTATGCATAACCAAAAAGAGCATGTACAGAAAAAATAGATTTAGTACACATTATTTCCTCAAGTACACACAACACCTTTTAGTGGTAAGAAGTATAATACAACCTGTTGATGAATGACATACCGGTGCCACGTGCAATTGTCCACACAGCAGAGAAGAGAAAGGTGTGAGAACCATATTCATCTGTTTCCTAAGTGAATGGTATTTGGGCACATGTATTTATCATTACAATGAATTAATACATCTATGTTGTACTATGAACATATATGTATTTGCTTACATGAAAAATATGTGTTTATGACATTCCGACGTGTCTCCACACCACTGGTTGTTTGCTCAGTGTCAGCTGGTAAATGTACGAGATGCTCCTCCTCCAAGCCCTGATGTATGTCGGTTTCTAAATTATTTCGGAGTGCCAGATTGTGCAAAATGCAACATGCAATTATAATATCTGACACTTTAGCAGGCTTATATTGAAGTGCCCCACCAGTTCTATCTAAACACCTAAATCGTGTCTTCAGAAGCCCAAATGTTCTCTCTATGACGGATCGTGTAGATATATGTGCCACGTTATACCTCTCCTCTGCTTCACATTGAGGGTTTGCCACCGGGATCAACAGCCACGGCCTAATTCCGTATCCTCAGTCACCTATAATCCATTGTGCACAAATATGATACAATTTGTGTTAACATTATTACATTCAACAGTTCATAGAAAAACTAGAGTTGTTTGTTAACACATCATAATATGTACTCACCCACCAGCCAACCAGGTCCAAAATAGCCTTCAAAAGCATGGAAGACTGATGAGTTTCTCAGGATAGAGGAATCGTGACTGGAACCAGGGAATTTGGCTACCACATGCATAATCTTCATCGTGGCATCGCATACCACCTGTACATTCAGGGAATGGTAGTGCTTACGGTTGCGGTAAGCATGCTCACTCTGACTAGGAGGGATCAAAGCAACATGGGTGCAATCTATTGCACCCATCACACATGGTATCCCGGCTATGGTATAAAAGCCATTCCTGACTTCCAGCCACTCTGTGTGCTCTGTAAGAAAATGAATATAATTCCTAGCGCGTCTATTCAGTGCACATAGAAACTGGGTAAAGGCCCGCGAGAATGTAGATTGTGAGACCCCGCCCACCATGCCCACAGTTGTCTGGAATGACGCGGAAGCAAGATAATGTAATGTGCACAGCATTTTAACAAGCCCAGGGACTGCACGACCTCTGGCTGTCACAAAATCTAAATCTCCCCGTATCTCTGCATAAAGAGCTAAGATTGCTGCTGAACTCAAATGATAGCGATTTATAATCTCCTCCTCACTCATCCCATCTAACATGGTTCTCTCCCTGTACAAACGAGGACGAGGCACAACTTCTCTCCTCTCTCTTCTCCTCTCATCTCCTTGCCCTCTCCCTCTCCTCTCCGCGTCCCTGTCCCTGTTCCTGTCCCTGTCTCTGTCCCTGTCTCTATCCCTTCCTTGGCCTGTGACATCCTCTCCATCAGCAAGCCTCTCCTCAATAGAATCTTCCTCCGTCTCATAAACATTCGCATCATTTTCAGGTCTGTAGCTGCCAATGCGCAGGTAATTAGCCTCCTTTAAATACCTATGTGATGATGTCATGTGACTTGATGAAGTGCAAGGTGTTACATTAACATATCCAAGTAGTTAACTCCAAACGGGTATCCAGTACGAATTAAACGGATTATTTATGTGTGTTCACCAGGCAATCATGATATTTGACAATGATGTAACGTTAAGCTTTGTACAACCATGTATTCGCAAGTATTTATGGAATGTGTAATGCATGTACCACTTCTGAACGCAACACTCAGTCATCTCATTAGGATACAACCATGACATTGACATTGAAAAAGTACGTTGCAACATGTCTAATTTGGCATGTTATTGTCACATGTTCACATTAACTAATTTTAGTGTGCATATGCATAATTTAATGCCATCAGGATACTTGCTATTGATTATGTTTCAATCGTGTAAAAATGAGTAACTATTATAGATGTGTGTATAAGTTAGCATGAAGTGATTGTAATGCATCGTGTACAATGTAAACATGCAATGTTATTGAGTGTCCAATTGCGGACGTCATCAAAAGAGGGAGGTCACAAAGTACATGTAAACATGAAAACAAACAGCTACATTTACATTTGATCATGCGTTACACATTCAAAGCATTCTCTAATGTATACCAACATTACTATACGCTGGATCTGTTAGATGTGTGAAATCTGTAACATCATATAATAATTTGAAGCACACTTAAGTAACATGTTTCATATTATGTGACCTGTTCCTTTAAGAGTTTACTATTGCAGTTTCCCTTGACACATCATAACATTAAGACTAATGTGACACGCAAATCATCATAACATTGAAAAGTACCATGTTCTGCCAATAATAAACGTAAGCGCTGACACGATGAAGTGAATGACATCGACACTGTAATGCCAATCACATTTTTATTATGAGCAATAGAACGTAAACACTCCTATAATGTTATAAGTCCCCGCTCCATTGACTCCATTGATGTAGAGATGATCTATTTTTTCTAAGTGCCGTCCCGGCAACCTTGCCGATCCTTCTCCCCTCCAACTTGCCAACTTTAGTTGGCAGGACAAATTGCAAATGAAATCGCCATTTTTGAGTGCCGATCAGCACCGATAAGCTGATCGGGGCTACTAGAATACAGCCGATTTGAAAAAGTGCCGAAAAGTGCCGATAAGTGGGTTATCGGCAGCCGCATGCTGATAAATTTTTATCGGGAAGAAAAAATGCCGATTTTGGCCACTTATCGGCGCTTACTGAATCTCAAATCCAATTTTGGCGGGAAAATGCCGATAAAAGCCTTATCGGCACTTACTGCATGAGGCCCTAAGACGGTTAGCCAATAATTTGGAAAATATCTTAGTATCCGAATTTATGAGGGAAATGGGTCTGTATCTTTTACAATCTGGTGGGTATTTCACTTGTTTGTGGATAACCGATATGGACGCTTGCAACATTTGGCTCGGGATAGGGGCAACCTCGAGAAATGCGTTATATAGTTTTAGTAGCTGGGGGGCCAGAATTTTCCTAAATTTTTTATAATAGAGGTTAGAGAAGCCGTCTGGTCCTGGGGCTTTAGCTGCCTTGAGTGACTTTAATACCTCCGGCAGCTCCTCCATCAAGAAGTCTTCCTGTAGCGCCTCCCTTTCCTCTCTGCTTAAGCTAGGTAGCTTAGCCTCTTCTAGAAATGTCTTTAGGGGTTTACTAGTGTTTGGGCCCTGAGTGACTTTAGCCCCATCGTAGAGTTTTTCATAGCACTTTTTGAATTCAGTTACTATGAGTTTGGGGTCTGATGTGAGATCACTCCTTTTGGTTCTAATCGCCTGAATGTGGAAATTTTGGGCTCTAGAATTGAGTTTTCTGGTAAGGGGAGTATCCGGCTTGTTCGCCTTCTCGTAAAATTTCCGCTTGGTCCAAGACAGCTCCCTCTCAGCTCGGGAGGCCAGCAGCAAATTTAGCTTGGTTTTGGTGTCTAGCAGTGTCTTTAACGATGCCGCTTGTTTCTTATCTTTATGTAAGGAGCTAGCGGGATGTGGGTGTGAAGAGCACACAGAAAGATCCCCAAAAGGGCGCACTGCAGACCTGAGTGGTATTAAATCATGGTCCTTGAGTACGCAAACATACAACATATAAAAATGTATTAGGACATAATAGACCAAATCACTACATAAATAAATATTAAAATCAGGAACTCCTGATGCCTCACTAGTACTAAATAAGACTAGCTCGGGATGTATGTCAGATAAGGAAAGTATATACGAGGGTGATATAACTATAGTTCATAGCGCTAGGCCCATCCCAAAGAAAGACTCCTCTTGAGGACTCATGGGTTGGGGTATTAATATACCTGTAATAGAACCCAGTATAGATAAGAGGAGATATAAAAGGGATGTAACACTTAAATGTGTACTTGCTGAACACCTATATGTGTCCCAATCTACATGTAGATGTGTAAGGTAGAGATCAGGTGGATTTCCTAGCTAGTGTGGTGATTGAACAGTTATATTCATAGAGATGATGATGAATGGCTGGCCTTCATCGGTGTGATGCTGATGGGTATCAAGAGTATATAGCTCAGGCTTGATGACTCATGTGGTATACTACAGTAATTAGAGTTGCTGCATACTTAGGTATAGAAACCCTATGTGGTTGTTGTCATAATAGACATCAGTACTCTTAGGTGAATATATGTGTCAGTAACCAAAGATGCCGAATCAGTGCAGAGATATGCAGCTCTGAGTAGTAGAGTTCTGATACTAATTCCTTGCCCCATATATACTGAGTCATAGAGACACCCTATCAGCTTTAAGGTAATGTGTTCCGCAGACCACCGCTGGAGTGTAGCTCTAACGGCTTTATCCCAAAGATGCCACTGATTGTACTCTCAGATGGGGTGTCTATACACTGGCGCACTGCCACATTCCCATACAAATGTTACGGTGGGTATCTAAGGTAACGTTGTAGACTGTAGGTGGCAATCAAATTATTCACACTGTGGCCAAGTTCTGTTAAAACATCTAAGGATATAAGAAAGTGGGCGAAATTCAATATCTCCTGGATAGGAAAAATATATAGCATAAAAATGAATATTCTCCCACGCATCTTATACTTATTCCAAACCCTCCCAGTGCCGTTAAATTTGAAGGAAATTAGAGAACTGCAATCCGCCATTTTTACATTTATATGGGGGGGCAAAAAATCTAGAATTACTAAACAGACCCTATTGAAACACCCAACAGAAGGGGGCTTAGCAGTACCTTGCTTGATTTCATACTATCGAGCGGCCCAATTATATCAACTCTCCCAATGGCAAACACACCCTGATTTGAAGAGATGGGTAGCATTGGAAAGCAAAGCTTGTTCCCCATTGGAACTAAGCAACCTATTATGGACCCCAAAAATAGCAAGAAAATCCGCTATACAGCAGCCGCTATCCTCAATGACCAATTCATTAGCAATCTGGGATGTTACCAAATTTAGATGCGGACTTACGTCCAAACAAACCCTGATGACACCCCTATGGGGTAACCCACACTTTGCTCCGGGTATGCCTAGCGCTAACTTTCAAATTTGGAAACAGCATAATATTATGAGATTACAAGATCTGGTGGTAGACAACAAACTTATATCATTTGCACAAATTAGAGAAGAGAAAAATATCCCACATTCTGAATTTTATAGATACCTCCAGATCAGAGCCTTCTACAATAATTCAACCCCATACCCACCTTTGACAACATTCGAAAAGCTCTGTTGGAATGAGACTAACACGAAGGGACTCACATCGCAGATGTATAGAGAAGAGATCGGTTCTGGAATTAAAGTCACCCACAAGCTAGGTTACATGCTAAAATGGGAAACGGACTTAGGGGAGACCCTAGATTTAGACGAGTGGACCCAAATAGCAACAGCAGCTGCTAAGAGTTCGATTTGCACAACATTAAAGGAGAACGCATATAAGGTCCTAATGGTCCTAATGGTCCTAAAGGTACCTCACCCCACTTAGATTATCCAAATTTGTAAACGGTAGTTCTCCACTCTGTCCTAGACAATGTGGAGAATCCGCTGATCTGTTACATATGCTGTGGTCCTGCCCCCGGCTGATTCCATTATGGAAAAAAATCATTAATTGGCTTCAGAGGCTTTTAGGCCTCGACATCCCATTTGATCCCGGTCTCTTCCTTCTGGGAAGAGCACGACAGGGCCTCTCGAAAGCAACTCTTAAACTAATAGCACATTTTGCTACAGCCGTGCGGTGCGAGATTGCAGCATTATGGAAACAAAGTGAAATTCCTGTTATCCCCAAAATCCGGAATAGAATTTGGTTCGTATGCCAGATGGAAAAATTGACAAGTTTAGTCAATGACACTGGCGACAATTTCCTAAAAGTCTGGACGCCTTGGCTGGCCCAGACAGACATCCCTGGGGTGGAGAGATCCAGCGTTTTGCTTTAATAGTAGTTAGATGCGTTCTCCGGTAATGGAATAGACCTCCCAGCAGCAACAAATTAATCCAGACATCGGTCCCGGAAGCGTTGATCAGTGCCGCGGCCTCCCACCCTTCCTCTCCCCCTCCCCACCCTCTTCCTCTTACCCCCCCCACCTAATTTTACGTTATGTTTATTTATTATTTAAGTCTATGTAGTTGCTTATAACTCTGTTTTTATGACAATGTTTGTGTACAGCTACCATACATAAGAGATATGAATAATGCATGTCACAGTACTGGAAATAAGATGTATATATGCTGTATTTTCACAAAAATAAAAAATACAAGTTATAAAAAAAAAAAAAAATACATTAATGCTGCTTGATTACCATAGCGTATAGCTGCTACGGTAATGAATTATTATTTATTGTTATGTGTGTTTTAATACTAGTATAGATGTGCAGGGGGTCTCCTGAGCTGAACCGCATTGGTTTCAGGTCCGAGGACCCCCTACTTCAGAGATATATGCCCCTTTATGGGGTGCCGGTATCCCCTGCAGAGTGTAAATAACCCGGTCACGTGACGCGGGAGCTTTAAACTGCAGGGGATACCGGCCACCCATAACGGGGCCTGTAACTCCTAAAGTAGGGGGTCCTCAGACCTGAAACCAATGCGGTTCAGCTCAGGAGACCCCCTGCTCATGTACACTATTATTAAAATGTATTTATTTAGTTTACGATCGCCTGTAACAGTCTTGCATGGAGATGGCAAATCTCCATGCAAATGTTACATGCGGCTTTTTTTTCTATCAGCTAGCGAACGGAAAGGTTAAGAACGCTAGCAGGGGGAAAAAAAGCAACACATACGCTGTGGCTGTTCAGAGCTATTTTGAGCAGGTACGTTAAAAAATGGCCTCAAGGCCTTAGTGCATCGCGTCCCCGGCTTCACTTTTTAACGAACCTGCTTTTTGGCCAAATCAGAACGCAAAGCCATTGAGCTTAGTGCATAGCCCCCAGTATGTCCGACTTCATCCAGTTTAGTGGATATATAACACTTGGAATTCAAACATGCTTTGGTTGGAAATAAGTTAGCTGTTTCCAGCTGCATATCGCAACCATACATTTTAGTTAGTGGGAATTTTTTTCCTGGAAGATACCAATTTGAAATGAAACAAACATATTTACAGCGAATTAATGTCACACCGCAAGAACAAAAATGTATGTAGCATGGCAAATCTATTGCTGTAATATAATTTACAGAGGAAGATTTTACCCTAGTCTTTGCTTTATTCTAGATGTGTCCTAAAAACTACTGTACTTTGCTTTTTTTGACACAAGACAAGTAATTTAAATGCTAGTTTGGTTCGAATTTGAATGGTGTGGGAAAAAAGCCACAACATGAATAAAATCCAGTCTAAGGAACATTTATAGTATAAATTTTTTCATTTTCACATGCGTAAAACACATTTACACATTCACAAATTCAAGGTAGTGTACGGTCAACCCATGACCTTTAACTCCCAATCAGATCTTACAACTTTTTAGACTATTACCAAGATTCTACAGACTTTGATAGAAAGGATCCCTTTGCGTTGCACTAAAGAAACACTCTACATTTAAATGAAATGCTTTATTAGTATTTGTAACAGAGTGCTCACCACAAACAAGGCGTGCTCGCGAGGCCAAGGTGGGGATAGATATATAACAGCAACCCACAGCCGCGTTGGCTCGTCTGGGGGGTAGATATGTCGAGGTAGCTGGGTCGGGGTTGGAGGTATGGATGTTCAGAGATACTTGCCGAGGTCGGGGTTGGCGAGGTTCGGATCGTTGAAGGTACTTAGCCGTGGTCAGGATTGGAGAGGTGTGGATCGTTGTGGTACTTTGCCGAGATCGGGGTTGGAGGGTGCGGATCGTCATTGGTAGCCGGGGTCAGCAGTTTTGGGGAAGTAGTGGCTCAGTGAGTAAAGACACTGATTGGCACTGAGTTTGAAGCAGGGGAGCTTGGTTCAATTCCCCGTATCAGCTCCATGTAACCTTGGGCAAGTCACTTTATCTCCATGTGCCTTAGGCAAAGGTAGCAGTGAACTCTTCGCACATAGTAAGATTTATGCTCAGACGATTTGCCAGTGGGCCGGCTAAGCATATATAGGACACAGGAACAAATGAGGTAACAGACTGGAGGAGGTGCATCAGTAAGACTAATTGTGATAGGAGGATAAGGTGCAGGAGACAGAAGTGGGGAGGGTCCCAGAAGCAGAAAGATGATACGGCCTGTGCACGCTGACCATACGCTACTATAAACAAATGCCTATTGGCTCTACTCTTGGCTTTGATCCCATGGCTCTACTGATAGGTCTAACACACTGTTCTTAGATCTGGAACATGGTACTCAGAATAGCCAAGTTGTAAAATTCTCATTAAATCATGGCCATATAGGTGACCTTACTCAGTTATATAATATATTAAATTAAATAGATTATACTAATACATACTGGAACGGGGGGAAGCCCTTGCCTAGCCAGATATATTATGGCTCAGTGGTTATCATACTGGTACTTGATGAGGAGTACTAAAGACAGATTTGTGTGACGTTGATTACATGACTAAACTTTTAATCTGATCACAACAACATTGATGTAGTTACAACTAGCATACATGCATTATTTCAAACCCTGACTGAACATTAGCATTCATGTATTGCTTTTAGTTTTATACAAATAAATGAAATGGGAAGAATTCTCACATAGATGCATGATTGCAAATATAACCATCCAAATAAACCTAAAGCAAATGTGTATACAAGATGGTCCATATTGTAATTGAAGACAGATTAATTTGACTGGGTTTCCCGTATTGTAAAATAGACATACAAACTAAATGCAAGGGCAAGAGTACAGAGATTGAAGATGGCTGGCAGAGTCATATATCTGAACTAAACATGTTGAAATGTTCAAAAGTAAGATCAAGAGATACCCTGGCTTCAAAAGAAATTTTAAACCATCATGTCTTTATAAAACTTTTCTGATCAATAATTCTTCAAAGATCAAAAAAGTAAACTGAGCACAAGTCTCAGAAATTACTGTACAGTGCATTGTAGATTTCATTTTGATGTTATTATAGTCCGTTCTGTTGTGATGGACTTCAACTTGAATAGAAAACAAACAACAATGTGTAATACCCACGTGGAGTGAAAACAGTCACAGCTTTATTAAACATGGCTTGCAACCAGTACAAACATCCAAACAGTACCCGAACCCAACATGGATCCCCCTGCTAGCTTTCTTGTCCCACTGTAACATAAGAGTCTGTAGGATACACGACTCAAACCCTATATCTCCATCTGCTGTTACAAGCCTGATGACTCAATAAAACATAATTTACTGCGTGAATTAAATTTCCATACACGCTGCATTAGCCTATATACACAGACCTCAGCAAAATTGATCCAATACTAGTGTAACACATGCACCCCCCCCCCTCTGGGAGACTGGCTACACAGTGTGGTGTGGTGCATACCTGCTGGCTCACAGTTGATCCGAGTCTCCTGCGGTGTGGTGGAGGAGAACAGGACAGGCTTCCTGGGTAGTAACTGATTCGTACTCAAGGCCCTAGGGATGTGGAGACAATCCCTGCAGGAGAACTTACTTCCACTCCCCACTGATAGATTGCAGTCTCAGGCAGGAAGGTATATATCAGACCTCACTGTGCGGCCCGCGGCGGCTGCTGCTGCTTCCCCCCCCATCCTCCTCCCGAGCCCCCTCTCCCTCCCCCCGCAAGCCGAGCCCACTCTCCCCTTCCTCCCGCGAGCCGAGACCGCTCTCAAGTGCGGCACTTCCGGTGCCCACTGCTTGCGAGCGCGCGCAGTCCCACCGTGATCGGAGGTGATGTGAGGTCACTAACCTCCAGATTATCCCCAACCCTAGACAAATGCGGAACTGCCACTTGTTTTGACAACTGCATACCCCGTAATTGACATGCCGATTGCACTCCCCATGCAACTTCCCACACCTACACAGCCCCCTTCAACCCACACCCTTGATACAGTATATAACTCATTTACCCAACCTGGGCCACACGAACAGGCACAGCCTCACCCCCAGACTCTGGTGCCTCCCTCGCTTCATGTACTACCTGTCCTGATCACTGATGGCCCCAGCATCCAGTCTACACAAAATCTGCCTGCACTCTCCCCTACATCTCTGCTACCACTGCACCCCTCTTCAACACTATTTCCAGCGCAGCACTCACCAGTTCTATAACCACCAGGTGGAAAGTAATGATGCTCCTTCAGCCCAAATCTGCTTGGGAGATGTCTGGACCCTCCACCTGCACCGAAACATCATCAAAAGTAGAAACCATTATCGTCCGACAGTCGGGCCTCCATCAACCCCAACCCCCCAAGGTGGGGCCTATCCTTCTACAATTGGGTCCCCCTGGAACCTAAACACCTTAAAAGCACCTCGAACCCCCTGTCTCAGCATATTCATAACCCTCCTCACTCCATACTGTAATTTCTCGGTCCAAGCTCTGCACCCTATCCTCTTCTGCAGCTGTCTGCAGCTCCAGTGGTTGCCTCCTTTTCTTCCCTCATACCAGCCGAGGCAGATCCCCGCCTTTCCCAAGTCCACCGCTCACCCAAGAGGCTCAGTCAAGATCCTACTACAACAGAGACAGGAATGCTGTCCCTCATGATGCCTCTGCCTGTACTATAAGAAGTCCCCACCTCCAATGATCATCTGGGTCACAATTGACTCACCCTGCCTGTCGCACTTGAAGGCCCACTCTGACTAGTCACTTCCTCAGCGCTCAAGCATGGCTCCAGCAGCCAGCCAGGGCAATTTATCGCAGGTACTCTGAATTCCGCTATTGCTTCCAGATACCCCCCATTATATAAACGAGTACCCTGGAAACCCCACCTATTCCTCTCAAAGGCCAACCACCCCAACACCTCAAACTATGGAGGAGACACTCGGCAAGAGGTCATGCCACTCATCTATTATGTAGTCCAGGACTCATAATTTCAACATACTGACTACATGACTACATGTGCTGCTAGTGCAGAGATGATTAAATAAAGCCTTAATGCAGAAATATAACCATGGATTTATCACAATAAAAAAAAGATATTTGAAGAAACAATTACATTTTTTAAATATAGAATCCATACAAGGAGCTTGGTAAATTATTATACAGGGTCTTGATTTTATTTTGTCCAGAACAATTTTTACATTTTTGCAATTTCTTATACTTTGAAACTAAAATGGTACTTTTTGAATATGTGGAGTTTCAGTGCAGCTGTTTTAATAAATAAATTGTTTGTTTAATGTAGTTTAACAAGTAGCAAATGTGGAGATAGGAAATGACATCGGGAGATGGCAACACAGCACAATTACTTCTGACATAAAGGTGAAAAGGGTGAAAAAATAAGTTGGAATTTTAAAACGCGCAAACATCAAACAGATGGACACAGAATCAGAAAATATGGATTTAAGCTTATTATTTCAACACAGATTTGTTGGAAAATGTTCAAGGACGCAGTTTGAGAGGCCCATGCAAGATACAGTACATTGTGCAAAGAACAACCAAATTTCAATCTCAATAGCATATGCCTACAGTACTTACAGTACCGACACACTTTAATCGAGTGTGGTCGGTACCGCAAGCCGGGAAATCTCCCGGCTTGCTAGTGGCCGCCCCTCGGCATGCCGCGCGTCATAGACGCGCGGTCACGCGTCTTCGGGAGCGTGCGCCCCCTGCACGCGCGTCCAGGGGCTCCCCGAGGGAGCCCTGGTGTCCCGCGATCGCGGGACAGCGGCAGGGGGTTCCGGGGGACCCGGCGGACCCGGCAGCGGTAGGGAGAGCGCCCCGATCGGAGGGCGCTCTTCCGCTGCTTCGGCGCGCGCCCGTCACTCACGGGCGCGCGCCAGGCTACTGCTGCGGCAGAGAACGGGCAAATGCTCGAATAAACTCTGCCGCAGCAGTAGTTTACTAAAAGAGTCACAGTACCAGTGCTATAAAAGGTACAGTTACTGTACATAGTTACATAGTAGATGAGGTTGAAAAAAGACACTGTACAGGCATACCCCGGTTTAAGGACACTCGCTTTAAGTACACTCGCGAGTAGGGACATATCGCCCAATAGGCAAACGGCAGCTCGCACATGCGCCTGTCAGCACGTCCTGAACAGCAATACCGACTCCCTTACCTGTTCCGAAGCTGTGCGCAAGCGGGGAGACTATAAAGCCTGTTACATATGCGTTAATTACATCAGTTATGCACGGATATGCACGTATATGAAGATTGCAGTACAGTACATGCATCGATAAGTGGGGAAAAGGTAGTGCTTCACTTTAAGTACATTTTCGCTTTACATAAATGCTCCGCTCCCATTGCGTACGTTAATGCGGGGTATGCCTGTATGTCCATCAAGTTCAACCTATGCTATATTTTGACAACACATAATTATCCTATATTTGTATAAAAAGTATTTTGATCCAGAGCAAGGCAAATAACCCCCCCCCACCCCTCTCCCCCCAGAGAAACGTCATCCAATGATATCTCATAAGGGGAAAAATAAATTCCTTCCTGACTCTAAGCGATGGCAATCAGATTTCTCCCTGGATCAACATCCTTCCCATGTTTACTTATTTGGTATATCCCTGTATACCTTTCCCATCTAAAAGATGTCCAACCTTTCTTGGTAGATATCTATTGTATCTGTCATCACAGTCTCCATAGGTAATGGATTCCACATTTTAACTGCCCTTACTGTATGGAACCCTTTCTTTTGTTGCTGGTGAAATCTCCTTTTCTCCATCCTTAAGGTATGACCCTGTGTCCTTTGTACTGCCCTTGGGATGAATAGTTCATTTAAAAACTCCTTGTATTGTCCCTGAATATATTTGTATATAGTTATCATATCCCCTCGTAGACACCTCTTTTCTCATGTAAACAAATTAGAGTAACACTTTAGTTGTTTTTAATACACTGTTAGCTCCAGAAGTTTTTGCAGATAGAAAGAAAATTGTGAGCACATACAAATGGGGCTATAGGGACATTGATGTTCCCTAGACATTAGATTTTGTCAGTCTCTGTAGTATGCTGTACATTATGTTTATTAACATTTAAAGGAGAAAAAATGGGGGAAGAACGTCCAAGCTAATGCTACAAATACTGCGGTGTCCATATGTAGAATAAATGAATATAATATCAAAAACCGGTAAACATAAGTAATGAGCAAGTGGCCTGTAAATAATAGCCAATGATGTGTGTGAAAGCGGTACAGCCACCACCTCACCTGGACTCCGTCGGGATGGCCCTCAAGCTAGGGTGACCAGATTTTGAAAATGAAAAACCGGGACACAATTATTTTTTTTTACATTAACAGTTTATATATTGTATTACACTTATACTTTACTACCATTAGTCCTAGTTACGTGTGTGTGGTGTGGGTGTGTGGTGTGTGTGTGTGTCTCGGATGGCCTCACTATTCGAACAAAAAAAAAGCCAGATGTGAATGACTTCTGTACCCCTAAACCATTGTCAGGACGCCCCCTCTTCACAATTTCTAAAGCAGCAATCCCGGATGGGATCTTACCTGATCCGCTGTCCCTCAAGGTACTATACTGGAGGGGAGGTGTTCCCTACCTGTCTTCCGATGTCTCCCGTGTGAAACTTGAGTCAGATCTGGAAGAAAGCAGGGCGGGTTACTTCAGTGTAGGTATACGGCAGTTAAGATGAGACAGAAAGGGAGACTGGGGGAGAGAGAGGGGGAGAGAGAGAGGGGGAGAGAGAGAGAGGGAGAGACGGGGGAGAGAGAGAGGGAGAGACGGGGGAGAGAGAGAGGGAGAGACGGGGGGAGAGAGAGAGGGAGAGACGGGGGGAGAGAGAGAGGGAGAGACAGGGAGGGAGGGAGAGGGAGAGACAGGGAGGGAGAGACAGGGAGGGAGGGAGAGGGAGAGACAGGGAGGGAGGGAGAGGGAGAGACAGGGAGGGAGGGAAAGGGAGAGACAGGGAGGGAGGGAGAGACAGGGAGGGAGGGAGAGGGTGAGACAGGGAAAGAGGGAGGGAGGGAGAGACAGGGAGGGAGGGAGAGACAGGGAGGGAGGGAGAGACAGGGAGGGAGGGAGAGACAGGGAGGGAGGGAGAGACAGGGAGGGAGGGAAAGACAGGGAGGGAGGGAAAGACAGGGAGGGAGGGAAAGACAGGGAGGGAGAGACAGGGAGGGAGGGAGTTAGAGACAGGGAGGGAGGGAGAGACAGGGAGAGACAGGGAGGGAGGGAGAGGGAGGAGAGACAGGGAGTGGGAGAGAAAGGGAGGGGAGAGACAGGGAGGGTGAGGGAGACACACACCCACTGATACACACATACATACACACACACACACACACACACACACACACACACACACACATACACTGACACACACCCCCACCCACTGATACCCACAACCACTGATACCCACACCCACCCACTCATACTCACACCCACCCACTGACACCCACTGATACACACCCACCCAACCCACTGATACACACCCCCCCCACCCACTGATACCCACACCCACCGATACACACCCACACACCCACTGATACACACACGCACTGATACACACTGATACACACACCCACCCACTGATACACACACACCCACTGATACACACACACCCACTGATACACACACACCCACTGATACACCCACACCCACTGATACACACACACACCCACTGATACACACACACACCCACTGATACACACACACCCACTGATACACACCCACCCACTGATACACACACACCCACTGATACACACACACCCACTGATACACACCCACCCACTGATACACACACATCCACTGATACACACCCACCCACTGATACACACACACACACACACCCACTGATACACACACACACCTACTGATATATACACACACACACCCTGATACACCCCCCCCCCTGATACACACACACCCACTGATACACACACACCCCTGGATACACACACACACACACTGATACACACACACACCCACTGATACACACACACACCCACTGATACACACACACACCCACTGATACACACACACACCCACTGATACACACACACACCCACTGATACACACACACACACACACTGATACACACACACACACACAAACCCACTGACACACACACACACCCACTGATATACACACACACACACACGATACACACACCCACTGATACACACACACACACACCCACTGATATACACACACACACACACTGATACACACACACCCACTGATACACACACACACTGATACACACACACACACACACACTGATACACACACACCACTGATACACACCCACCCACCCACTGATACACACACCCACTGATACACACACACACACACACACCCACCCACTGATACACACACACACCCACTGATACACACACATACACCCACTGATACACACACACACCCACCCACCCACTGATACACACACACACACACATACACCCCGCCAGCCCCTGCACCGCCCGCACAACGCGCAGCCACCACTGCCCGCCCCCGAGCCTATCTCCCACACCAAGTGGACGGGGGGAAGTGAGCGCAAAGGCAGGCGCGCGCGCCGGGGGGCAAAGGCAGGCGCGCGCGCCGGGGGGCAAAGACAGGCGCACGCGCCGGGGGGCAAGGACAGGCGCACGCGGGGGCAAGGGCAGTAGCACGCGGGGGCAAGGGCAGGCGCACCCCTGCTACCACCTCCTATTGCGCACCCCCCACCCCCCGGCTGGGACCCGGGACAGAAGGGGGACACTCACCGCGCACAGAGCAGAGGAGCCGGGAGCGGGAAGGCAGTCAGTCACGTGTGCACTTCACAAAGCGGAAGCCCCGCCCCCGGCTTCCTCTGACATGCTGCGACCAATCCCCTGCGGGCCGGCCGGCATTCTAAGTCCCACCCCCGGCAGCATCATTCATCCAATCCCCTACGGGCCGGCCGGCATTCTAAGTTCCGCCCCAGGCATTCTCCTGCATTCAGTCCCCCCGGCAGCATTCACACACACATATAAAATACTTACCGGCCACCGCATTCTCCTCACCGCCGCTGCCCCGCACTACCGGGACCAGGGACAGAAACCGGGACAAAAACCGGGACAGACTTAAACCAGGACAGGCCTCAAAAAACCGGGACTGTACCGGTAAAACCGGTACGAATGGTCACCCTACCTCAAGCCGGCTCGTTGGTTCTCACCCCCAAATGGACGGAACTCAGAAGGAGCTGCCCCTCCGTCCTCGGATAGCGGGGATGGGCACCCGGGATGCAAAAAACAGCTGGTTATGGTAGAGACCTGTGTGAACAGAGCCTCCAGCTATCTCACCGGGTGCCTGCGAATCCTCCCGCGTAGTTGTTGCAAGGTTCCGTAAAGAGGGTGGCGGCTGATGTGAGACCGGCAGGCGATCCACACCTCCACGATGGTCGTCTCCGGCAGATGTCTTCCTGTCGTTGTGTACAGGTATGTGGATGGGGTCCCGTCTTCACACTGGCTATACCGGATCCACTAAGCAGCTCTGGAGGATATTCTCACGATGGAACTGCTGCTGTGCGTCTGCATGAACCGGATAGGCGTGCTTCAATACCGGTAAGTGATGAAAGGAAAAAGGGGTAGAAAGTAGAGCACTGCAAAAAGGCAAAGGGCTGGAGGCAAAAAATAACTATTTATTGGGCATATTAGCCAAATGGACAAACACACAACCTAAAAAAACTCAGACGCGTTTCCTGCTTATATAATGGTCAGATGTAGATGCACGCCCTCTGAATCTGAAATCTTTTTGATTTGAATCAGAAGCTGCTGCATAATTACCTAATTAGATTCAAGCTTTCAGAGGGCGTCCATCTACATCTGACCATTATATAAGCAGGCATTGTATGAGCCTCAGTACTCTTTGATAAAGCGCCTCCACGGCGGGAAACGCGTCAGAGTTTTTTTAGGTTGTGTGTTTGTCCATTTGGCTAATATGCCTAATAAATAGTTATTTTTTGCCTCCAGCCCTTTGCCTTTTTGCAGTGCTCTACTTTCTACCCCTTTTTACCTAACATTTAAAGGAGCAACTACTAGGAAATTCTAGGGGGCTTCATCATTTTAGAAAAAATAAGTCACTTGTCATCTACCAAATCAGATCAATTTCCGAAGCAAGGCCTTGATTTGCCGTAGGTGGCCACTATAGATATAGATTTTGTTTCTCATGATGAGTCACATGCATTTATAACTGTCAGATGTTGGGCTTAACATAAACGTTTGTAAATTGATTACAATTGGCATGTACTGTATGTTGTTAAGACTTTTTAAATGACACTTCTTTGCTGGCACTGGCATCCACAAAAATCTGGTAAGGAAAAATACTCAGAATGGTCACGAAAACAGTAACAGAAGTGAGTGACTGCACATGTGCAGAATCATACTCCGCGTATGTGCAGAATCGTACTCCGCGCATGTGCAGAAGTGTCCGCGGTACTCCGCATATGCGCAGAAGCTGCCTTTATACTTAAAGCATGTGTACATGGCTCCGTTGCTCTCCACCCGGCGCTGTATGCATGCTCTTCAGCTGGCGGCGCGACGTGCATGGGCAGCAGCGGCCAGCGCCACGTGCATAAGTGGTCTGATTGAGTATTAATAGTAAACCCAAACTCTGTCAAGTAAAACTCACAGTACATTCTTTAATGCCAGATGCATTGAGGGAGGCCTGGATCATTAGGTTCAATGGATCGACGC
The DNA here is from genome assembly GCF_040206685.1 of Ascaphus truei. Classification (NCBI taxonomy): domain Eukaryota; kingdom Metazoa; phylum Chordata; class Amphibia; order Anura; family Ascaphidae; genus Ascaphus; species Ascaphus truei. The sequence goes on from NC_134486.1 coordinate 251,190,794, forward strand.
CTGTTTTTTGAGTGTTGCTATAATGGAATTCAGAAAGCCTTGATCAATGGTACAATGGTACCTTTTATAGCAAAAGTCACAAAACGGGCGAGTAGACGGCGATGGGAAGATCGACCCTCTGAAAGACCTTACCCGGCAAGTTCTTTCTGCTGCACAGAGAGAGAGAGAGCCGCCTCTCACTGCACAAATCTCGCCCTAAATAAATGGTTTTTCATTAAATTTTTCTTACTAGTGTAGATGAGCAGGGGATCTCTGGAGCAGATCCGCATTGATTTCAAGTCCGGGGACCCCCTGCTTCCCGAGATACAGGCCCCGTTATGGGGTGTCGATGCCTATGCATTGAAATGTCCCGGTCACGTGACAAGGGACATTTACAGACATAAAAGATACAGGCACGCTATAAGTTGGCCTGTATCTCGGGAAGCAGGGGGTTCCCGGACCTCAAATCTAACAAGGTTCTGCTCCAGAGACCCCCTGCTGATCTACACTAGTAAGAAAAATTAAATTAAAATATGTAGTAAAAAACAATACACTACCCACCCCCTGTGCCCCCACATAAAACCATTATTTATTTTTCTAGACACAGGATTAATACAATAGGCCAGCAGGAGTCCCCGGTTGTCCCTGTGTGTGTCTGAAGGCCCCACTGGGCACCGCAGGGGGATCCCACGGGTGTCTGGGGGCCCTTGAGTGGTCCCCGCTAGGCTCCGTGGCCTCCAGGTGGTCCCTTCGGGTGTCTGGGGGTCCCTGTGTCGTCCCATTTTGTTTTTCCCACGTGTGTCTTGGGGCCCTCGGGTGGTCCCTGTGGGTGTCCAGGGGACCAACAGGAGTCCCTGGGTGGTCTCCCCAGGTGTCTGGGGGTCCTCAGGTGGTCCCCGTGGGCATCTGTGGGTCCTCGGGTGGTCCCCGTGGGCATCCGTGGGTCCACGGATGGTCCCCGTGGGTCCCATCTGGCCTGTGGTACCATTCCTGTATTTAAAAAAAAAACCATGGCCTACCTTTCAATAAATACACCTTAACCCCACCCCCTACCAAACACATACAGTACAGCAATGTGCAAAATAACTATTATCCAGATATGCACATTATTAAACACAACATTAGCCAGCATAAATAATGTAAATAAAAACTGTTCTACTTACCCCTGCTAAGGGGTGTCCTCGTCAGCATACTGCAGGACCATGTCCTCTGATGACAGCAACAATACATAAAAAAATACAATCTAATGGCCCCTAACCCTTTTATTGTATGTCTTTATTTATATAGCGCCATTCATGTACATAGCGCTTCACATTAGTAATACATGTGGTAATCAAATAAATAACAAATAATATAAACAGGTCATGGGAATAAGTGCATCAGACATAAAAGTAACGTTAAGGAAAAGGAGTCCCTGCTCCGAGGAGAACATACAGAGACTGTAGGAGGGAATTTTGGTAAGTCCGTCTGCAGGGGGCCAAGCTATATGTATCATGTGTCCAGTAAAATCCACAGTGCTATTCATATGCTTCTTTAAGCAAGTGTGTCTTAAGGTGGGTCTTAAAGGTGGATAGAGAGTGTGCTAGTCGGGAATTGAGGGGAAGATTAATCTGGTCTGTAACTGTTTCATACGCTCATAATATATATTTTCTTTAACTGTGCATGCAATGTCTTGTATATAATGTATAACCTGTTCATTTATGTAACTGTATTTGTAACCATGTATTATTTTGTTTTACTCTGTGCCCAGGACATACTTGAAAACGAGAGGTAACTCTCAATGTATTACTTCCTGGTAAAATATTTTATAAATAAATAAATAAGGGCATTCCAGAGGTGCGGGGCAGTAAGTGAGAAAGGTTTAAGGCGGAGAGGGCTTTAGATACAAAGGGGGTAGAAAGAAGACATCCTTGAGAGGAACGCAAGAGTCGAGATGGTGCATAATGAGAAATTAGGGCTGAGATGTAAGGAGGAGCAGAAAAGTGTAAAGCTTTAAAAGTGAGGAGGAGAATTGAGTGTGTGATATGGGATTTGATCGGAAGCCAGGAGAGGGATTTTAGGAGGGGAGACGAGGAGACAGATTTAGGAAAGAGTAGAGTGATTCTGGCAGCAGCGTTTAGGATAGATTGTAGGGGAGACAGGTGAGAGGCAGGAAGGCCGGACAGCAGGAGGTTACAGTAATCAAGACGGGAGAGAATGAGGGCCTGAGTCAGAGTTTTAGCAGTCTAGCAACAGAGGAAAGGGCGTATCTTTGTAATACGGCGGAGGAAAAAGCGACAGGTTTTAGAGACGTTCTGAATGTGAGAGGAGAATGTGAGAGAAGAGTCGAGTGTGACCCCTAAGCAGCATGCTTGGGCTTATTGGTGAATGATCATACTTTCAACAGTAATGTGGAAGGAGGGAATAGGGCCAGGTTTGGGAGGAAGTATGAGGAGCTCTGTTTTTGCCATGTTGAGTTTAAGGCGGCGGAGGGCCATCCAGGATGATATAGCAGAGAGACATTCAGAAACTTTGGTTTGTACAGTAGGTGTAAGGTCGGGTGTTGAAAAGTACATTTGTGTTAATAACCCCTATAGTACTTAAGGGATTAACCCACCCTCCCCCACTATACCCACCCTGTACCATTGAGTGGCATAGTAGTAGATCATACTCAAATACTATGGGCATGATAAGCTACTACAGCAGTCAAAGGTCACCCTAATACAAAAGCATGAATGCCAAAAATACACAATAATAAAACAGATATAACAAGCACCTAAACACCCATAGACAAAAATTTAAAGCACTAGCCAACCAAGCAATTAACTAACTAAAACCACTAGCCATTAAATTAAAGAAATAAAACCACTAGCCAATCAATTCAAGAAATACAACCACAAGGCATTCAATAATATAATTACAATCACTATGCAATCAATTATATAAATCATACCACTAGCCAAAAAATACATTTAATACCTAACAGCAGTAACCAACACAAAAATTAATTCATACAACCACTAGGCAACACATTAATTAAAACCAGTAACCACCAAAATACATCATTAAATAAAATCACTAACCAATATGTAAAAAGAAAAAAACAAGCCATGACAATTCAAATCAATTTAATCTAAACAATAAAAAGACATAGAAAAAATTCCTCATGATTCGGAGAGCCAACGCTTCTAAAGGTGAGATAAATATTGAATGTATGTACTTCTATTTTTACAGGTTTTTTGATTGGATATTTATTTTTTTATGTTTTTCATTGACTGCTAATGTATTAATCTGTGCCTGTTAATGGGTGCAGATGAATACAGTGGGAGTGCATTTTTTTGTCAAATGCATTTCTTCTATTGACTGTTTTATTTTCTCTTTTTATTGTTTAGATTAAATTGATTTGAATTGTCGTGGCTTGTTTTTTCAATTTTACGGATTGGTTAGCGATTTTATTTAATGATGTATTTTGGTGGCTACTGGTTTTAATGAATGTGTTGCCTAGTGGTTGTATTAATTAACTGTTGTTTTGGTTACTGGTTTTAGGAATTAAATGTATTTTTTAACCAGTGGTAGGATTTATGTAATTGATTGCATAGTGGTTTAAATTATTTTATTGAATGCCTAGTGGTTTTATTTCTTGAATTGATTGGCTAGTGGTTTAATTTATTTAATTGCTTGGTTGGCTTGTGCTTTTAATTTTTGTTTATGGGTGTTTAGGTGCTTGTTGTATCTGTTTTATTATTGTGTATTTTTGACATTCATGCTTTTTTATTAGGGTGACTATTGTCTGCTATAGCAGCTTATCATGTATAGTAGCTTATCACCACCGGGGACCCCCGCCATCCTGTGGTATTAATCCTGTGTGTAAAAAAAAATGGTTTTATGTGGGGGCACAGGGGGTGGGTTGTGTATTGTTGTTTATTACATATTGTAATGGTTTTTGGAGGCCTAGGAGGTGGCTAATAGGGCTGTTGTGTGTATTTTTTTGTATTGTGGTTAGCGGTGGTGGGTGTAGGGGGTATTAGCCCCAAGGATGGGTGTTTAGGCCTACCGAGTGTGTAGCGGGAGGGGTTAACTCCTTCATCACTTTAGTGGTATTAACCGCTAAGGTAATGAATGGGGTTAAATCAATCCGCAACGCCCCCGCAAGGCCTAAACACCCACCAAGGGCCAAATACCACCTTGACCAACTCCGCTACCCACAATAAGCATGGCACTGGAGGTTAACCCCTTCATTGCCTTAGCGTTTAGCCGCTACGGTAATGAAATTAATTGTTAATGCATTTTTATTGCATGGGATTCATGCCGGGGGTCTCCGGTGCTGCTGTTAATGGATATCAGCTCCAGAGATGCCCGGCATCATTCCGATGCAGGAAGAAAGCATTTTTTTTTCGAAGTCCTGTCTCGCCGCTTTTATCAGGTTTCCAACACCCTCCTGCCAAATTTTCTGGCGTGATGATTTGGACTGAAATTTGCCATTCTAGAGCCATGATAGGCGTCGATAACCTAATTGCTGCTACTAGAATTGCATGAGTTTATGAACCTGCAGAAAAGCAGTGAAAAGTGGCTTCTCTCCGCTCACTCAGCGATTTTGTTTTTTTTTCAACCAAATTTTTTGGGGCGATTCAGTCTTTTATCACCCACTTATCGACGCTTACTGAATCGGAGTAGGCATTTTGGGCGATAAGTGCTCGATAAGTGAGCTTTTGAATGCTTAGTGCATAGGCCCCATTGTCCTACCGCCCACATTGTACTGCTCTGTGGAATATGTTGGCTCTATACAAATAAAAGATAATATTAATAGAATAAATATAAAATAATACAATTACAATTCAGGAAATTACTGCATCAATGTTTTTTTTTCTGGGTGAACAATGAAGCCTGCTACGTGTGTATCTCTATCAAAGATGTTTGTTTTAAAGGAGTATTCTGCAGAAAAATGTATGTTACAGTGTATACTGGATACATGACCCCTTTTTGTAAATAAAAGTGTTCACATAAAGTCCCCACTTGGTCAGTATTTCAACAACTGATTTGAACATCTTAAAGCTTTTCTCGGTGTGCAAACCCCAAAACAGTGCATTTATTTAATCTATTGGGATGCTAGACATACAGTACTGTATTTGTTTGACGTTTTGTTGATCCTATCCTGCCTTTTCAACTCAAAAAGCCACTATGATTATTACAATTCACGCAAAGTATCATTTCCTTCATAGAATATTGTTTTTGCTTTTAGGTGGGAAATAAAAGGTAAAATAAACCAAATTGTAGATTCAGATGGTAAAACAATATGAACAAGTTTCAAAATTAAAAATATGCCAGACACACATGTATTTGTTTATATGTACTGTAGGTGACACAGTAAATCATGAACGTACTGTAAAAACAGAAGCCTCAATTGAATACTGTATATCTGTAAGAATATACCAACAGCACAGGAATGCTCTTTAAGAATTGTCATATTTCACATGATGGCAGAGATACTGTAGATGTCTTAAAATAAAAAATATACCTCTTTATTTTGTAATGTAAGGCTTTTAACCCTGACATTTTTCTGCTGCCTATATGTTAGCTTTAAAGGATGTCTACTTCACATTTAAACTCGTACCTATTCCTAAACCCTAATAACTGACACAGTAGAGTATACAAGCATCAGGATTGGTGACAGGTTATTTCACAACGCGTTTAGAGCAGGTCAGTGGGTCTGACTTTGGTTTCTTCCGAGTAATCAGATCCAAGTGAATCAACAGGTGATAAAGGATAATTCATTCCCAAGCCTCTTATGTGGCTTTCTAAAGCACTGGGTTTGTTACCTCTACTAGAACCTGGCATGAGGTGAGGACAGACAAAGTGAGAACTTTATTGACTGATTTTTTTTTTGTCCCAAACTTTGAAATTTAATGTTGCAGATAACCTGCAGGTAGACCTAATGATGAGTGCTCTTCACTTCAGTTTCAGTTTTCAATAGCAGGTGTGTTGTAATTTAAGGCAATAGAAAGAAACCCATCTAATTCTCTACATGGCTTCTTCTTATGAATTGGGAAGAGCTCTCTTTACGATTTTGCAATAGTTGTCTGTTAGATAGTTAGGGAATGTGATAAGGTACAAACTGCCAGAGACTTAGGACAGCCTACAGAGAATGAAATGATATTACAGTGTTGATTATAGAGGAAGAGGTCTATGTATCAAAACAATTTGGGAGAAAAATTGGTGCATTTTCACTCTACAGTATATAGCACAGTACTTTGCTCCAATATACTTCTGCTCTAAATTTCAACATGGGGAGTATCAGTAGGAAGATTTGAGGGAGAAATACATGCTGCACACAATACAATGAGATGTATCAAATTGTGTTTCTCATTGATCTTGCCTTTTATTTGCTCACCCCCTACCGACTCACATATAGAGCGTAGCTCTTGTATTTCGCACACATAGTGACATGGTTATCCTGTACCCTTTTCACTTTTTGACTGAGAAAGTAGCCATGCTGCATGCAGTTCGCTCCCAGAGAGGGGTGTATGTGCCCAAATGTGAATCTATTGGGCATCACAGCATATATATGTATGTATATCATATACAATTGCCTATATGATACAAGATACCTGTGCCATAAGGGCTAAAACAGTATGTATCTATCATACGCAATTATAAATAGACAAAACATCAATATGAGTGTGTTTAGATTGTATCTCAGGTAGTATGTTTACCAGATGGAACCTCAATGTATGTGATATGGGCCACTGATGTAAGGTGGACACGCCAAACGGACGGTACGTGTACCATGGCCAGGGAAAGCACCCTCTTTCCCTCAGCCCCCGCGCACCTCTGCACGGGAGAAATTACCATAGATGCATCCTTAGTCAGACGGTGAAAAGGCTACAGGATTTCCATGTCACTATGTTTGCGAAATACAAGAGCTACGCTCTGTATTTGAGTCGGTACGCCAACTCACCAATGGGGATATTATTTTATAATACTATTTTGACTGTATATATCCATTCACTATTGTGCTTTATTTATGTAATAAATGTTTTTGATTTTTCATTAGTTACTTTGGAGACTTCGATTTTGAGCTATTCATCATTTGTGACGGCCTTATAGGGAATATTGATACCCCTTGACAAATTGAGTCTTACCCCACTCCTAAGAGTGAAAACAATTTGGGACCTTTTCTTGACCTTTCGGGATCAATACTGTTTATAAGTATTAATGTTTTTCCTATATGCACTTCATTGTGATCTCTCTACTTTATCTATTGTGACGTATTAAGGCTGAGCGGTTAGGCACATATGTATTGCTTTCACACCCTACCTGCCAGATCTGAAGTCTGACATTCTTAAGTTTACGTTCTTCACCAGATTAAAGAAACTGTTCACTAAATACTGTATGATGTGACTGTGCTAACACAAAGAGAGCAGAGCTTTAAAATACACTTTTCTTTTCTCTGTGTTGATGCATTTAGCCCCAAATATGTTTAAACAAGATTACTACATATATTATACACTATATATTAGTCTGTTCAAACCATTAAGACCTTGCAGATTTTCCTCTTTTTATAAACAGAAATCTACAGCAGCGCCAATGTTTTGACTATAGTTTAGACAACATGATTCCATATTCTCACTTTGTCTAGTTTGTCCCTCATATTTTGTTATGCCAAAAGGTAAAAGTGTCTATTTTGGTATTTGTTATCAAGTTGAATGGTTATTTGACCTGGTGAAGGTTATGTAACTATAAGCTTGGAAACTGAAGCTCTCTGTTCATTCACAAGCCAGGTGTGGTGTAGACAGTCTCAATCTGCACATTTCCTCAGACTGCCCTAGAGTTGACCTTAGCCATGGCACAGTGAGAGGCTGTATGGGAGGGACTTTGGTTTTCTGATGACTCAATGAAATTGAGTTCTACCCTTTTAGACATAAAATATAAGATAGGATGTTACTTTCTCATAACAAACTAGTTTAACTCCCCTACCCCCACCCGGCTGTAGAAGATAGGGTGTACACGCAATCAGTCTCTCTCTTGCACTGCAAACAGGATTACTACCTGCTTCAGCGTAGTGTAGCTCAGTCAGTTTTACCTTTGGTCTCAGGGCTTCTCCAGTGGATCCAGGCCTAGGCTGTAGTGAGGAGTAGAATAAGTAGAAAAGGGCACCAGGAACTTTTAAAACAGGATGCTTGCTTTATTGTCAGCACACAACATAACAGTACAGGTTTTCAGTTTGTCTCTCTTGCAGCAGTTCCTCCCCCGCACCCCCTGCCTGCAGTTCCTCCCAGGACCCAAGTTAACCCTGTATAAGGCCGAGTTCAGGGTGGATGCTGCCGCCGCACGCTCCTGTAGCCCAGCGATCTGTGCCTGGCTGCAGGAGTTGAGTCGCGGCGTTTGGGGACGTGGCGGGGGCATGGCGAACATGTCACGGAGCTGGTTCGCTTAACCAGCTCACGTGACGTGACTGCAGCCCCAAAAATCATTGTGGGTTGTAGCGGCAAAAAGTAGCAGTGTCAACGCTGTACTTTGTTGCCGGTGGAGTTTTCAGTTTGAAAACTCCCACCGAACAACCCAAAATTGCGATGGACATGTGCGCGCATGCAAGCATGCGCTCGTCGCGTAGCATCCACCCTGAACTCGGCCTACGAATGGAGTGGGCTCAGCTCCAGGTCCCTACTTAAACCTGGCAATAGCAGTGCTCCCTGCAGCATGGGAACCTCTGTTGCACCAGGCACCTAACACAGTCTTCCCCAGCGCAATCTCTCTCTCTAGGGATGGTCCCCACCTCTTATACCCAGGGGGTGTCAACCTTTCCCCGCCTCTGTCTCTGGGCAAAACATGTTGTAGCAATCTGTAACCCCACCGTTCACATGGCCTACTAGAACTTTCCTAGCTCTGAGTCATGCCTCGTGCCTAGGATCTGCAACATTGTATCCTATCACTGGGCCAGCTCACATGCAGGACCATGTGTAATGGGGTTAACCCTTACACTGCCAGAGTGCTGCCCTAGCCTGCATCCTAAAATGGCCCTTGTTTTAGCAGAGGGCTACACTCTCCCCATGGCAAATAATCTCGCCACCCTTGAGTGAGGCAACGTGTGGCATAGCATCACAAAACATACCAACAGGGCACAATTATATAATAAAAATACAGTTACCATAATACAAAGGTACAACATCACATTACATAACATAACAGGTGCCTTCTCTAAGAAGAACCAAATTGTACATCAGCATATCTCAGATATAATATTCATCATCACAGTACACATATTAACAAATGTCACGAGCATTTGTGTGGACTATTTATTATACAATTTAGGATCCATTCATCCAAATGATCCAGGTTATTAAAGGTAACCTCCTAATAGGGAAACCATATTAACAACATACCTCAATTGTCACAAGCATTTGACTCTAGTATATACAGGTCTTATCTCACCAAACGATGCCAGTACATATTATAACCTTCAGTGATACCGTAAAACATGCTAATCACATTACAACAAATGACACGAGCATTTGCAGAAATATACACCGTGACTGAGGTAGTATAGCTGCAACCATTTATAATGCAGCTACAGTACTTCACACAGCTGTATCAACACGCAGCCCACAGGCTGACACATACCTGTAGGCAATAGAAACAGCTTCATAACTATCCTTCCCAGACTAGTAGGGCTTTATCTGATAATAAACAGGCCCTGGCCAAACCCAGCATAACACTTCTCCTTAGTAGTAGGAACATATGGAATATCCCTTACCACGGTTAGGGTAGAATAGAAAAGACAATCATTAATGGTCTCTAATCTATGTCTCTTTATGGTGAGTTTTCCTGGTTCCCACCATTTGAAATCAGGGACAATTTTACAGATCACAGATAATTCTGTCACCTCCCTTCAAAGAGCACTCGGCAACTCTGCATATACAGTACATTGTTTGAAAACTCCCACCGAACAACCCAAAATTGCGATGGACATGTGCGCGCATGCAAGCATGCGCACGTCGCGTAGCATCCACCCTGAACTCGGCCTACGAATGGAGTGGGCTCAGCTCCAGGTCCCTACTTAAACCTGGCTATAGCAGTGCTCCCTGCAGCATGGGAACCTCTGTTGCACCAGGCACCTAACACAGTCTTCCCCAGCGCAATCTCTCTCTCTAGGGATGGTCCCCACCTCTTATACCCAGGGGGTGTCAACCTTTCCCCTCCTCTGTCTCTGGGCAAAACATGTTGTAGCAATCTGTAACCCCACCGTTCACATGGCCTACTAGAACTTTCCTAGCTCTGAGTCATGCCTCGTGCCTAGGATCTGCAACATTGTATCCTATCACTGGGCCAGCTCACATGCAGGACCATGTGTAATGGGGTTAACCCTTACACTGCCAGAGTGCTGCCCTAGCCTGCATCCTAAAATGGCCCTTGTTTTAGCAGGGGGCTACACTCTCCCCTGGGCAAATAATCTCGCCACACTTGAGTGAGACAACGTGTGGCATAGCATCACAAAACATACCAACAGGGCACAATTATATAATAAAAATACAGTTACCATAATACTAAAGGTACAACATCACATTACATAACATAACAGGTGCCTTCTCTAAGAAGAACCAAATTGTACATCAGCATATCTCAGATATAATATTCATCATCACAGTACACATATTAACAAATGTCACGAGCATTTGTGTGGACTATTTCATAACTATCCTTCCCAGACTAGTAGGGCTTTATCTGATAATAAACAGGCCCTGGCCAAACCCAGCATAACACTTCTCCTTAATAGTAGGAACATATGGAATATCCCTTACCACGGTTAGGGTAGAATAGAAAAGACAATCATTAATGGTCTCTAATCTATGTCTCTTTATGGTGAGTTTTCCTGGTTCCCACCATTTGAAATCAGGGACAATTTTACAGATCACAGATAATTCTGTCACCTCCCTTCAAAGAGCACTCGGCAACTCTGCATATACAGTACATTGTTTTTCAACATTACATTTTCTGGCAACTGCGGGAAGTCAAACCCCTGAAACACTCTGTACTCCTGCTGCTTGATAGCTGCCACCTGTGTGGGTATACATTTACCTTTCTCCCACCACTTAAGTGCTACCTCCTTCTCACTCATGTCAGGTTTAGGATTAGCAGACATATTTTTAAGTATACATTTCAGAGATACATTGGGAAACACATTTTCATTCTCATGCATACATTTCTGAGACACATTTGCTTCAGCAGGCCCACCTTTACCCAGACTGTCCAGCTCAGCAATGCCCTGGTTCTCCCTGAGTGAGGTTACCTCCAGCACTGGAGTAACCAAAGAGTTCTGGCACACAGTCCCAGCAGCCTTTGCAAACAATAACTGTCCCACTCTCATACTCACTCTCTTGCGATCTGTCTTCTGGGATCACAGACACAAGCACAGCGTCAACAGCGCCAGGCTCACGGGCCTCTTTAACACTGCCAGGAGCAGGGGCCTCCTGGAGTGCTCTGCACTGCAGCAAAAATGGATTAGTATCAGCGCCGCTCACCACCAAAGATGGGATCCTCACTGGAACAAAAACAGGCAATGCCTCGGACGGCACCATCACCACAGGTAGACTGCCCTCTGCGACGGACGACTCTGGAACAGCAACCTCTTGGCGGAGAGAATCAGGAACCGCAAGTACCTTGTCATCTCGCAGGTTCCGTAGGGGCATAGTCACCGGTAGTAGCAGAGCATCTTCCCCGCCAGGAACGTTTAAAACAGGATGCTTGCTTTATTGTCAGCAGACACAGCATAACAGGACAGGGTTTCAGCTTGTCTCTCTTGAAGCAGTTCCCCCTCTGCCTCAGTTTCTCCCAGGACCCAAATTAACCCTGGATAAGAGTGGAGTGCGCTCAGCCCCAGGTCACTACTTAAACCTGGCTAACGCCCTTCTCCCTGCGGCATGGGAACCTCTGTTGCACCGGGCACCTAGCACTGTTTGCCCCAGCACACTCTCTCTCTCTCTCTAGAGTGGGTCCCCACCACTTATATGCAGGGGGTGTCAACCTTTCCCCTTCTCTGTCTCTGGGCAAAACATGCTGTAGCAATCTGTCACCCCACCAGTCACATGGCCTACTAGAACTTTCCTAGCTCTGAGTCATGCCTCATGTGCCTGAGATCTGCAACATTGTATCCTATCTCTGAGCCAAGAAAAACAATACAGACCGGCGCCTTAAAGTCCAAATGAAAGAACAAAGATGAGTCCAAAGAATAGCTGCAGTGTCCAATGGAGGATGATCCAATTTTAGACAGCAGACTCCACAGCAACAACCATGGTATATAGTGCAGGGGAGACAAGAGGGAAAATCATAGCGTAACAAGGTATGAACTGGACATATAACACATAGACATAGACAAACATGCACATACAACAATGACAGATAGGCTGACTAATATAATAGAGAATTTATTTAACACAATAAAATGCAATGAACCAGTGGAGAGCAGGTCTGGGATCCGGTGTGTAAAACCAGAATCCTACTTACAAGAAATACAAAAGTTACAGGCAGGTGTATGTTGTGAGCGTGGTCCGGCGGCAGCTGTTGGTGGACACGTGGCGCTCAGGGAAGACTGCAGGCACTTCTTCTGATCAATACCAGGCTGTGTGTCACTGCAGGCAGCTTCTCATGATGCCGTCTGTCCGCGACCGGAAACACGTCACTGTGGGCGGGACCAATTCCCGGAACTCACTTCTCCTGTTGCTGTAGCCCGATGGATTCTTGCAGAGGTCTGCTCTTACCAAAGTTCAATGCCAAATGCAACTCTCAAATGCCCAACGCGTTTCGTGCGCATGCGCACTTCCCCTGAAGTCTTCGCAACGTGTCCACCAACAGCTGCCGCCAGACCACGCTCACAACATACACCTGCCTGTACCTTTTGTATTTCTTGTAAGTAGGATTCCGGTTTTACACACCGGATCCCAGACCTGCTCTCCACTGGTTCATTGCATTTTATTGTGTTAAATAAATTCTCTGTTATATTAGTCAGCCTATCTGCATGTTTGTCTATGTCTATGTGTTATATGTCCAGTTCATACCTTGTTACGCTATGATTTTCCCTCTTGTCTCCCCTGCACTATATACCATGGTTGTTGCTGTGGAGTCTGCTGTCTAAAGATTGGATCATCCTCCATTGGACACTGCAGCTATTCTTTGGACTCATCTTTGTTCTTTCATTTGGACTTTAAGGCGCCGGTCTGTATTGTTTTTCTTGTGTTTTTCACTAATTGTGTTCGGGTTAGTATTCCTGGCAGCCTTGCCCCATTCAGGTAATAATCATAATTTTTATGGTTATTTATATTGATAATTATTGTTGTTGATAAGTATTGCACTCAATTGTTATTCGTTTGTTTTTAGCGCTATATACACCATTCTTTTTTTCCTATCTCTGAGCCAGCTCACATGAAGGACCATGTGTAATGGGGTTAACCCCTACACTGCCAGAGTGCTGCCCTAGCCTGCATGCTAAAAGGGCCTGGTTTTAGCAAGGGGCTACACTAGTATTATAATTGTGCTTAACTTTCATGCTGTCAGTGGGACCAGCAAAAAATTGCATTGTAAGCTGCTCTCCTGCCCCTGGTATCAAGATTGTTAAACTCTTTAATGTTCAATATTAAAGATATAATAATAATAATAATAATAATAATAATAATAATACATATAGATATGGTTGCTAACTGCATAGAAAGTTAAAGGTGTGATCTATATTGGAGCAACCCCTGTTAATAGAACCTTCACATCATACAGATAAAATGCAGCAGGAATTCAATCACTGCATTGTCAAGGAAGAGTTATAAAGCAGGTTTTAGAAAGTCACATGACAATCATATTAAAGAGTTCCCATAGACAAACCTTTCTACACATTAGAGGGTCAAACTGAAATACAGAAAGAAATTGCAGTCACCAAGAATAACAATCTGTTCATTAAGAAACTTTTTCTATCATCTGTACAGTTTTAGGCTCTTTAATACAGAACAAGGCTAATTCAATATACTCCAAAGCAGGAGATCACACTTTCGGAAGCTCCTACTGAAGCAACCTCTTCGGATTGTATTGAATCCGACCCAAACTCCGGCCTGCACAATCTAACTGTAATGTGTGAAGGGAGAAGCCCTGTTCCTCAGAATACAAGTGATGTAGTCTGATGTATTAAAAGTATTGCAGTGGAGCGAAAACTTTCTAGTGCTGTGCAATGAGGAGCATGTTGAATTAGCGTCTCAATTTTGTAAGATTTTACACAGAGTTAAGCAGGAACATTCAGAGGCAAGTTACATCTCTTTTCCTTGTCCTGCTCAGTCTTGTGACAGCGTAGGGAGCAAGCATAGAGGAAACATACCAACTATTTCTCAGTGTTTCTGCTAAAACAAAAACTATACATATGTAACGGGTGTTCCACCCCACCCGATCGCATATACATATATATGAATGTAAGGGGGAACCTATATGTTACCAGGTGTGGTGCGTTATACCTGTCAGGCTCACAGGAGGTCTGAGCCTCCGCCAGTGAGAGCCTGGGGTGAATCCTCTGGTCGTTCTTGGTTTCAGCGCCTCCACCTGTGTAGGGTTCTAGGGATATATAGAAGGAAGTCTACACAGGACCCACATATACAATTACCACGTACTCAGGAATATATATATATAACCAGTTTACTGTAACACAGAATATATATGCAGGCAATACCATACTCTTATACCGTACCCTACTGACACTTCCCTTCTAGGGGTTGTCTCCACCAGGAAACTCAGTCCTCTCAGTGTCTCTTACTCCACTAGGAGTATACTCGTCCACCACCGTGTATCCCCACACCGTGTCCACAGCCTGCCCCCTTTTGTCCTGTGGTCAGCGCTGCCACTATGTGAATAGATAATGTTAGAATGGTATAGGTTGGTGCACTTATGAGGTACCTGCCGAGCGCTCCTGCACTCGGGTCAGCAAACAACTTCGCAAAGGATCAGTCGTTTGGTGATGCTTCCTGATCCCGGGTCTCCTCGCACGGGGTCCGCCAGGGGCGATCCCACCCTGGATATAGTCTCTGTCTCTGTGGCGTAGGCCTGAGCCCAAGCCTACGTTCCGGGAGCGCAGCGCCCGCTGTGTCCCTATCTACCACTAACACTAAAGGGATAGATACTAACTTAGGGCCAGTCCCTAAGCACCACAAGCTGGGGGGTTTCAGGACCTATCTGGGGCCTAGGGGTGTTCTGGCCTATTGCAGTGGGTCACTGACCCCTGCACTCACCTCCTTCCCCTAGCTCTCCTGGTCCAGAACTGACGTGCTCCTCTCGCGCGAAATGTATCTAATTCCCTGCAAGCAGGGAGCTCCTGCAGCCCTATTGGCTCCCTGGCATCACATGGGGTCCCCTAAGGCTCATGGGATCTGTAGTCCCTGGCTATTACCTTCCCTGGTAGGCTAGGGCTTCGCGCGCTTATCCTGCGCATGCGCGAACTCTGCCGGGCCGCCGAGACTTACTGCGCATGCGTGATATATAACACGATGGCGTCGCCCTGTTCGGGAGCTTCTGGGAACCGCCGGAACGCTAACCCGCTCCCTGCACTGGCCCCCACCCTCCAGAAATGCCGGCGGGTCTATCGAGTGATCCCCGGCAGCGGAGAAAACGAGGGGGAAGGTCGCGGGGCAGCGACACGCAGAGGGGACCTGGCTACATCCTCCCCATGGTAAAAACCCCAACATCCTCGCTTGGGACACAACTGAATATAACTATGTACAGAAGTTATATAATGAAAATGGCATCACATCGTTATATAATAAAAATGCAATAATCAAACGTGACCTTACACTTATCAGCTCTAAATCAGATTGCATATTTCACTGAACATCACAATGACGGACTGCACTCTGCTGCGAGCCCACTGCTGAGCCTCATAATGGGGTGCCCCAATTTGATCATAGGTTACCCGATTTGGAGGGTACCTGACTCTTTGGCTCCTGCGGAGCTGTTCTTCAGCAACTCCCTCTGGGGAGTAACAAGCACCGTCCTGAGGCTCAGCCTCTTCCCTTGAGGGGAGAAATGTCTCTGAACAGTCTCTGTTAGGCACAAAACACGGGCTCTGTATATCCAAAGGCTGGCCTGTGGGTGCCACCTTTGTAGGCGTTGGCCTACGAGGCCCTTTACCCGTGGCTCCTCCGGGAGGTGCCCCTTCGGTGGAGTACTCCCTTTGAGAGGGTCCTTCCATAGGGTCTTCAAGAGTTTCAGAGTGGGTCTCGTTATCTACAGTCTCTTGACCCCTCTCTGATGAGTCTGACTCACCGTTGAGCGGTGTGGCCAGCATTTCAGCATCCTCATCTTCCACTTGGGGAATGGGGAGAAGATGGTTACGGTGCCATACCTTTACCCGGCCATCGGTGTCTTTGATGCGATATACCGGGAGGCCAGGCATCTGGGATTCTATCTCATATACACCGTCTCTCCATCGGTCGGCCAATTTGTGTTTTCCTGGGACTCCCAAGTTCCGAAGCAACACAGCATCTCCAGGACGAAGTTCCTGATACTCGACCTTATGGTCGTATCGTCTTTTATTTCCAGCGTTCAACTTAGCTGTAACCTTCTCAGTTTGCTGATAGGCCTGCTGTAAACTGTCTTTAAGTCTCTGCACGTATTTGAAATGGGTAGCATTGTGTATCCCATCCGTCGAGACTCTAAGACGTACGTCCACTGGCAGTCTCGCCTCTCGCCCAAACATGAGGAAGTATGGGGAGAATCCCGTTGACTCGTGCCTGGTGCAATTGTACGCATGCACCAGGGCCTCCACGTGTTGACTCCATTCAGTTTTCTGGGCACTCTGTAGTGTTCCGAGCATGTCCAATAAGGTTCGATTAAAGCGCTCGGGCAGTGCATCTCCTTCGGGGTGATACGGGGTCGTTCGTGACTTGGTGATGTTCAGCATTTTGAGTAGTTCTCTGATCAAAGTGCTCTCAAAGTCCCGCCCTTGGTCGAAGTGAAGGCAGTTGGGGAGACCATAGTGCACGAAGTACTTCTCCCATAATATTTTTGCAACTGTGATGGCTTTCTGATCTTTCGTGGGGAAGGCCTGGGCATACCGGGTGTAATGATCCGTGATGACCAACACGTTGCATATTCCCCGGCTATCAGGCTCAATGCACAGAAAGTCCATACACACAAGGTCCATGGGGCCAGAACTCTTTAGATGGCCCATGGGGGCTGCTCGGGTAGGCAGGGTCTTGCGTTGTATACACCTGGTACAGCGGCGACAGTGACGTTCAACGGCCTCTCGCATCTTGGGCCAGAAAAAGCGATCTCTGACCAACCCAAAAGTCTTTTCTATCCCAAGATGTCCATGATCATCATGTAGGGACCTCAACACCAGGTATTGTAAGTTCTTAGGGAGAACTAGTTGCCGCCTATCCGGGTGGTTGTGGTACTGCACCACCCGATAGAGTAAGCAATTGTCTATTTCGAATTTGTCCCATTCCCGCATGAGCAAAGCCACTAATTCATTCGGAGCATGCTTCTGAAGGGCTGGATTCTTCCTTGCAACGGCTTGTCGGATGATACTGACAATAGGATCTCGTATTTGATAGTCTACCAGATCTTTCCACCGTAACACCTTGTCATGCGTGATGTGCATCCCTTTTGGGTCGCAGTAGGTGGCTGGGACAGCCTGCGACCGGCATCCCAATGAATCGGCCACTCTTAATTCTGAAAAGGCCACTTGGTCGTTGACGATGGTGGCCATGCTACACATAGCTCACACTCCGGGTCCTGGGAGTTCCTCCCATTCCTCATCATCTGGAATAGCACTTAGCCCGGGTCGTCTGGATAGAGCGTCAGCCCCTATATTCAAAGGTCCCGGCTTATACTTCATGGAGAACCTGTAGTTGCTTAGGGCAGTCAACCAGCGGTGTCCGGCAGCATCCAATTTGGCCGAGGTATTGACGTATGTGAGGGGATTGTTATCCGTCCTTACCTCGAAGTTAACACCGTACAGGTAATCGTGGAGCTTCTCGGTGATAGCCCACTTGAGAGCCAGAAACTCCAACTTGTGGACGGGTACCTCTGTTCACTGGGGGTCAGACTGCGACTGATGTAGGCGACAGGCCTAAGGCCCTCGGGGTGCTTCTGGTGCAGGACGGCGCCCAGTCCATTGAGACTGGCATCCACGTGCAGAACATATGGCTGTTCGGGATCAGCATACGCAAGCACCGGCGCTTCGGTCAGACATTTCTTCAATTTCAAGTAGGCCTGTTCACACTCAGACGTCCATTTATCACCAAACGGTTGGCGAGCAGATACAACCTTCCTCCCGGTTTCCTCGGGGTATACCTTCAACAGATTGTTCAGAGGTTTCGCCCTACTAGAGTACCCTTCCAAGAAACAACAGTAGTACCCACAGAATCCCAGGAAGGATCGCAGCTCCGTGACATTCTCGGGACGAGGCCAATTCACGACTGCTTCTACCTTGGTGGGGTCGGTGGCGATCCCTTGGGCGGACACGATGTGTCCCACGTAGGTCACTGAGGTATGGCAAAACCGGCACTTGTCAAGGGACAATTTCAACCCTTCGTTCCCCAGACGGTCTATCACTTTAAGCAACCGTTCTTCGTGCTCCTCTAGAGTTCTTCCGAAGACAATGATGTCATCCAGGTATACCAGACACTCCCGCGGCTCATGTCTCCGATAGTCTTCTCCATCAGCCGTTGGAAGGTAGCAGGCGCCCCACATATACCTTGGGGCATACGTGTAAATTGGTAGAATCCCAAAGGGCAGACGAAAGCAGTTTTCTCCTGGTCTTCCGCATTCATAGGCACCTGATAGTACCCGGATCGGAGATCGAGCACGCTAAACCAGTGACTTCCATTCAGCGCATTCAGGATCTCTTCAATGCGCGGAAGGTTGTACATATCCGGTATCGTACGATTGTTCAGAGTTCGATAGTCGACACACAGTCATACGGACCCGTTCTTTTTCCGTACCACCACTATGGGAGACGCGTAAGGTCCCCGAGACTCCGTCACAATCTCAGCGGTTTCCATGTCTTGTATGGCGTTCCTCACATCATCCACATCCCGCAGGGCGATGCGACGAGAACGTTCCCGGAACGGAGTGGCATCACTCAGTCGAATGGTATGTTGGGCACTGCGACTGCACCCCACATCCATCTCACTCGTGGAGAACACATGTCGTCGTTGAAGCAGCTGGGTGGTCAGCCGTTCTTTCCACTCGATGGACAGCGTCGACTCGCCGAAGTTGAAGTCCAGATCGACTAACAGCTCATCCACGGCCGCCGCCTTCACCTGAGGCGTGTTTTCCACCGGGCTGACCGGATATATGCATCCAACTTCTGGTTGGCATCAAATTCCATCGGAAAGGGGGAGAGATTCTGCACATACACGTGGGTTCGTAGAGGGATCTTAGCCGTCCATTCCCTCACTTCGGGTAGTACTCTATACCCTCTCTGAACCTCTTCTTCTTCAGGCGTACTCTCCAGCGAGAACAGCTGTTCGCTCTCATCTCGGTCGGGATAACAACACCAGACGGCCATCTTTTGCACTCCCCCTGGTAATATGGTCATTAGTCCGCGTTGACGATTGTAGAGGTCCCCATGACGCTCCAAGACATATACCCGGTGGCACTCTTCTCGTAAGATGGGGTCTTTGAGCGAATTGGCCAGCGGCAATTCGTTGGTCTCTTTCAAGTAGGCTCGGATTACAGCTTGTACTATATCAGCATTGGTTCCCAAGATGATTGGGTACTTGCACTGGTCTTGTGGCTCCGGGCATACCATTGCCGCTACATGCATGGGGTGTTTCTTGCCTGTGTTCAGTTGGAGGATTTCCAGTTGAACCCTTAAAATCCCATCAATAGGGTAATCTTCATTACTTAATCCCCTAACCTTCATGTGTTCGGCCGGTCTCAGGGGGCAGTGTTGGAGGTGCTGATCATAGAACTTGTGGTATATTATAGTCACTTGTGACCCCGTGTCTAGTAGGGCCGATGCGTAGATCCCTTCCAGTACAACGGGCACGATGGCCACGGGGCCCACTTGACTGTAAGCTCCACTGGGTGAGACGTCATCTCTGGGGCCAGAGTCAGAAGGGGCATCCTGGATTCCAGAATGAGGGAGTTCTGGGTCAGATTTTGCCACTGGTACACTGCAGACCATTGATCGGGCTGATTTCCCCATATTGGGAGTGTGTTCTTCTGGAGGGTCTTCTCTCTTCGGACAGTTACGAAGGACGTGGCCCTTCTTACCGCAGTTATAGCTCACAACCTCGCGTCGTTCCGGACTAACCTTGGACGGGGAAGGTGGTCTATCGGTGGGTCTTGGCTTGTACCCCTTGGACGAGGCAGCAGACTCTTCCTTCTTTTCCATAGAGCCCTTTCCCTTTGAGGTGGAGGGACTCTTAGGTTTAGCGGTAGAGTGTAGCATAACATGTGCCTCCTGCATTTTCACTTGGCGCAGCAACTCGGTGAACGGAGAGGGACCCCCGTCCATTATTTTGCTGCGGAGCATGTTGGCTATGGGGTGAGTGGGGCTTGATCCCCGCAAGTACTGCTTATGGAGTGCTTCATCCATCCCAGAAGCGAGAATCAGTTTACGATTGAGTAGGATTCCCAAGACTAGCTGCAGGCGGTGAATAAAGGCCTACAAGTCCTCTCCCTCCTTCTGATAAAGATTGAAGTACTTCATCCAGATCGCTCCTTCGTCTTCGACTAGTCCGTACGCTTCCAACGGAACACCACCATTTCCAACGCCGTCAGCTCTGGGTGTTGGTCCCTGTGGATGGTCACAATGGTAGAGGCGGGAGGCCTGAGACATTCCATGATACGCTGCCGCTTTACTGTGTCAGTGCATTACCATTCCTCTACGACTTTTACTGCGTTCTCCCTCCAAAGGTCTATTCCTTCCTCCCCCTGGGGTATGGGAAGTACTCCCGAGAAGGCCTTAAGTTTCCAGTAGCCTTGAGACTGGGAGGCCATGGTGAAGGCTTCTACGAATTGGGGTAGCGTCACCCCCATTATGGAACCTTCGTTCGTTACCCTCTCTCCGATAGGCCGGGGTTTTGCCTCGCGGGGGGCTGTGTCGGGTGGAGAGGGCGGACTGTCAGCCCAACTAGTGGCTCCCATAAGGGAGCTTGGGGTAAAGGAGACTCTGGGTTGGGGACGGTCAACCCGGGTAGGGGTACTTGACACTGGTGCAAGTGGGGTCCAAGTACTGGTAGACGGTTCATCTGAAGCCTGCGGAAGGGCCTTTGGTGAAAACATTTCCCGTATTACTGGCAAGTCTGAGTATATAAGGGGGTAGCCTTCTGGCGGGACCTCGGGGGCTACTAAAGTGTTCGGAGCCGTCTCTTGACATATGTCCCGCCCCACAGTGAATAGTATGGCGCTCAAATAAAATTTAGTGTCGAACACCCTGCCCCGGTACCATACTTTATTTGACCCTATGAGCTCCTTCAGTGAGTCCCGGATGTCAGTCTCTGCTACTAAGGCTGGAACGTTCCCTACAGCCACGACGTAACTAGGGGGCTCCAGGACAGAGATGGCCCACGCATGGACCTCTGGACGTGAGGGGAGCACCATGTTGCTGCTCTTTATTGATAGTGATTTAATTAGGGCACCCCAGTTACTGACTCAGCAGCGCCTCCAAATGTAACAGGTGTTCCACCCCACCCGATCGCATATACATATATATGAATGTAAGGGGGAACCTATATGTTACCAGGTGTGGTGCGTTATACCTGTCAGGCTCACAGGAGGTCTGAGCCTCCGCCAGTGAGAGCCTGGGGTGAATCCTCTGGTCGTTCTTGGTTTCAGCGCCTCCACCTGTGTAGGGTTCTAGGGATATATAGAAGGAAATTTAAAATCAGAGACAGAACATAAAACACAGACAGAGCTCAGTTTTTAGCACATCCAGTGAAACTCATACACGGTACAGTGCCTAAATATATATGTATAAATATCAAGTAGAATGGTCTTTTAGTTTAACATTTTTGGCCAAAATTGTTGTAAGCCCCTGAGCCAACTGCACGGCAGACCACAATTCAGGGGATCTGCAACCACCTCCCTAACGCTAATATAAATTCTTAATAACCTGTGTAGTAACAGGAAGAATGATTTATAGTAAATCTGTCAATTTTAGTTGCAAAGTTCTAAGTCTGATTGAAGCTTTTAATAACCTGTACATTACCAGGAAAAGCACTCTGTATTAGAGTTGTCACAACCATACTGCAAGCCAGCAAGTTCCCCTGAGTGGAAGATGCTATGGAGTGAGCCCTTAACCATTTAAATGTGGGAGGGGGTGAGCTACAAGTAGGTAGGAGGTTGCCACCCTCCAATCAGCCAAGACTAGCTGAACAACAATTGTAAAATATACTGGACACCTAACAAGCTCCTATTGAACCCCCAAAATAACCACAACATATATATAAGCATATGAGTGTCACAGAGGAGTGCTACTGAGCATGGCAATATATATATTTAAAATCAGAGACAGAAAATAAAACACAGACAGAGCTCAGAGTGTTTTATGTTATGTCCCACATTTAAATGGTTAAGGGCTCACTCCATAGCATCTTCCACTCAGGGGAACTTGCTGGATTGCAGTATGGTTGTGACAACTCTAATACAGAGTGCTTTTCCTGGTAATGTACAGGTTATTAATAGCTTCAATCAGACTTAGAACTTTGCAACTAATATTGACAGATTTACTATAAATCATTCTTCCTGTTACTACACAGGTTATTAAGAATTTATATTAGCGTTAGGGAATTGTGGTCTGCCGTGCAGTTGGCTCAGGGGCTTACAACAATTTTGGCCAAAAATGTTAAACTAAAAGACCATTTTACTTGATATTTATACATATATATTTAGGCACTGTACCGTGTATGAGTTTCACTGGATGTGCTAAAAACTGAGCTCTGTCTGTGTTTTATGTTCTGTCTCTGATTTTAAATATATATATTGCCATGCTCAGTAGCACTCCTCTGTGACACTCATATGCTTATATATATGCAAGAGAGAAAGAGAGGACCCCGCATCCACAAGACATGTAAACACAACTAAATACCGACACTGGAAAAATACAAACTACAGTGAGTTGTCGGTGGTGCTGTAAGGGCAGTATAATAGATAGTGAGAGAGAAAAAGGCCCTAAATAAAGCACTCTAGTATTTGTATCAGTACAAATCACATAAGGTTTATTAATGTATTGTCACAGAACAAAAATAGTTAAAACAAAGCACAGAAATGTTTAAAATACAGCATGGATCCCCTGTTCATTACAAGGCTAAACAATTCCCTCAAAGAAGATGCCCAAGATACACTCAGATAGTATTCTGAAACACCTAACAAAATAAACCTGGTGTGACACCCAACAGACTCAATAGTCACGGCTAAGGCTATGTAATCATCTGCAAAGAAGTCTAATATGCCTACTAACCCCTGCAATATAGGGTTTGTCTGAAACGACAATAAGTGGCAGGTAAGTGACAGCAGAGATACACAGATTAAAGCCTGCAAAATACATGTAAGCCTATAGCTAGAGATAGTGATACATCACCTATGGTCAGGTACAGTGTGGTCGGTACATTCAGGGTGGAACAAGGAGGGATGTTAGAGCATAGTAATGTGACCCAAAGAGGGGACAAACCAGGGGATCCTGCCTGCTGGACCTGCTCCTACGCGTTTCGGCACACAGCCTTCTACTGGGAGTGGTGATCTAAGCAGGGTAACATGCAGGTTTAAAAAGGGAACTAATTGGGCTAGTGGGTGTAATCACCTGGCAAAAATCAGACTGACATAGATTAAGCAGAGGACAAACAGGTGTAAGCTAAGATTGAGGCTAATGGAGTCAGAGATGGTCATAGGTTATCTGCCAATGAAAAATTCTTATTGTAGGTGCACTCACACTCCTCCGAAATAGTCACTAATTACATGAATACCTGCCTGGTGTGTCCAATATATGGTAGTAGCAGAAAGCTTATCCTCAGGCTGTAGCACATAATGTACCTCAGAGCCACAGATGTAATGAATTAATGGCATAATGTGTTTAAGGGCAGAAAACGGGCCTCCATATGTCACTGCGCATGTCCGTGACGTCATAACGTCGCGTCTGGTAAGGCAGGGCGCCCTGAGCTTAGTAATGGGCACTAGTGAGGCAGAAAGTGTCTATGGGCAGTTCACTGCGCATGCGCGGCTCTGTGTCTGGTATATCCGTGTATTAAGCAGGCTGAATAAGCCCTGCATCACGTTTCGCGCATGCGCGCCTCTGCATAATGGTCTCAAATGTAATGAGCAGTCAAAAGAGCACACATATCCGCTCACCACGATCGCAAAGCGCCCACAAATATAGCTAATGTAAGAGCCAAGAACCATACCTTTAAAATAAGAGACTGTCTGGGATGCAAATCTAAAGGCGTCATTTATTGTGTCATCTGCCCTTGCGGGCTCCCTTATATAGGGATGACAACCCGTGAAGTAAGGTTTAGAATACTTGAACATGTAAGGAACATCAAAAACGCCTCAAAAGACCTTCAGGCGTTTAAGAAAATCACCTCGGTAGCCCGACATTTCTTTGAGGTACACATGTCAGACTTTAACCTCTTACAAGCATTTGCGATTGAGAGGGTAAGTTTGGGACTCAGAGGAGGCGACTTAGAAAGGGCATTATTACGCAGGGAGTCGAGGTGGATTGTACAGATGGATTCAATGATTCCCAGGGGTCTTAATGACTTCCTGGGTTTCGCAATGTTTATATAGGCATTGCACTATCCTGTACTATACCATACTGCCATTATCATCCTTTGAATGTTTTTGATATCCCCTGGCTTTTTAAGTACAAATTTAGTGATGAGAATCTCATACACTTCTCTCTGTCTCCCTTTCCCCAACCCCTGCTTTTATATCCACAGAGTCCTGGGTTTGCATATTACATGGCTGGTTCCCAACCATACACGACTGTCATCGCCTCACCGTTTGGATATTTCCATAAAGACTCTTGGCTGTCTTGTTCAGCACTGCTCCACACTCTACTTGAACCATTCAAGAAGGACTAATTTCTGATTTATGCATCATCATGACGTTTATCATCTTACGTCTTTATTTGAAGACTAATATCCTGAAGGACACCATCTGACGTTATTACAGCAAAAAGAAAACCACACACCATGTTTATTCTTCCAAGTCTGGACGTTAATTTGGGCATTGGAGCCTATGTACTTTCACTGATATGTCAATATCATATATACTAATAGTGATCTATTGGAGAACTCTATTGCCCCGTTCCATCATGTATGTGCTATCATACTGTTAGTCCACAGTTTTGTGGATGATTATTTTTCATTGAATCCCATTTGTGCACAAGTCTATACATTTATTGATGTACAGGTATGGAACATACCTACATGCACTTACCTGTTAATAACAATTGTACAACATTATATCACTCCTATAGCATCCCTTAATAGTTATCTTTGGATGTTATATGTCATGCCTTAAGCAATATGTGCTTCATCTATTCTTATGGCTTCCACAGTGATGCGGACCACACAATTGTTTGCCTGGTTGCCCTTCTGGGGGCTATATTTGATGAGCTTTTAATCCTTAGGTTCCCTTTGCACTTTGAATGAATTAGGCTAATCCTTATGTACATTGTGCTTACATTAGCTATATTTGTGGGCGCTTTGCGATCGTGGTGAGCGGATATGTGTGCTCTTTTGACTGCTCATTACATTTGAGACCATTATGCAGAGGCGCGCATGCGCGAAACGTGATGCAGGGCTTATTCAGCCTGCTTAATACACGGATATACCAGACACAGAGCCGCGCATGCGCAGTGAACTGCCCATAGACACTTTCTGCCTCACTAGTGCCCATTACTAAGCTCAGGGCGCCCTGCCTTACCAGATGCGACGTTATGACGTCACGGACATGCGCAGTGACATATGGAGGCCCGTTTTCTGCCCTTAAACACATTATGCCATTAATTCATTACATCTGTGGCTCTGAGGTACATTATGTGCTACAGCCTGAGGATAAGCTTTCTGCTACTGCCATATATTGGACACACCAGGCAGGTATTCATGTAATTAGTGACTATTTCGGAGGAGTGTGAGTGCACCTACAATAAGAATTTTTCATTGGCAGATAACCTATGACCATCTCTGACTCCATTAGCCTCAATCTTAGCTTACACCTGTTTGTCCTCTGCTTAATCTATGTCAGTCTGATTTTTGCCAGGTGATTACACCCACTAGCCCAATTAGTTCCCTTTTTAAACCTGCATGTTACCCTGCTTAGATCACCACTCCCAGTAGAAGGCTGTGTGCCGAAACGCGTAGGAGCAGGTCCAGCAGGCAGGATCCCCTAGTTTGTCCCCTCTTTGGGTCACATTACTATGCTCTAACATCCCTCCTTGTTCCACCCTGAATGTACCGACCACACTGTACCTGACCATAGGTGATGTATCACTATCTCTAGCTATAGGCTTACATGTATTTTGCAGGCTTTAATCTGTGTATCTCTGCTGTCACTTACCTGCCACTTATTGTCGTTTCAGACAAACCCTATATTGCAGGGGTTAGTAGGCATATTAGACTTCTTTGCAGATGATTACATAGCCTTAGCCGTGACTATTGAGTCTGTTGGGTGTCACACCAGGTTTATTTTGTTAGGTGTTTCAGAATACTATCTGAGTGTATCTTGGGCATCTTCTTTGAGGGAATTGTTTAGCCTTGTAATGAACAGGGGATCCATGCTGTATTTTAAACATTTCTGTGCTTTGTTTTAACTATTTTTGTTCTGTGACAATACATTAATAAACCTTATGTGATTTGTACTGATACAAATACTAGAGTGCTTTATTTAGGGCCTTTTTCTCTCTCACTATGCTTATATATATGTTGTGGTTATTTTGGGGGTTCAATAGGAGCTTGTTAGGTGTCCAGTATATATATAGAAGGAAGTCTACACAGGACCCACATATACAATAACCACGTACTCAGGAATATATATATATATAACCAGTTTACTGTAACACAGAATATATATGCAGGCAATACCATACTCTTATACCGTACCCTACTGACACTTCCCTTCTAGGGGTTGTCTCCACCAGGTAACTCAGTCCTCTCTGTGTCTCTTTCTCCACTAGGAGTATACTCGCCCACCACCGTGTATCCCCACACCGTGTCCACAGCCTACCCCCTTTTGTCCCATGGTCAGCGCTGCCACTATGTGAATAGATAATGTTAGAATAGTATAGGTTGGTGCACTTATGAGGTACCTGCCGAGCGCTCCTGCACTCGGGTCAGCAAACAACTTTGCAAAGGATCAGTCGCTTGGTGATGCTTCCTGATCCTGGGTCTCCTCGCACGGGGTCCACCAGGGGCGATCCCACCCTGGATATAGTCTCTGTGGCGTAGGCCTGAGCCCAAGCCTCCGTTCCGGGAGCGCAGCGCAGCGTCCGCTGTGTCCCTATCTACCACTAACACTAAAGGGATAGATACTAACTTAGGGCCAGTCCCTAAGCACCACAAGCTGGGGGGTTTCAGGACCTATCTGGGGCCTAGGGGTGTTCTGGCCTATTGCAGTGGGTCACTGACCCCTGCACTCACCTCCTTCCCCTAGCTCTCCTGGTCCAGAACTGACGTGCTCCTCTCGCGCGAAATGTATCTAATTCCCTGCAAGCAGGGAGCTCCTGCAGCCCTATTGGCTCCCTGGCATCACATGGGGTCCCCTAAGGCTCATGGGATCTGTAGTCCCTGGCTATTACCTTCCCTGGTAGGCTAGGGCTTCGCGCGCTTATCCTGCGCATGCGCGAACTCTGCCGGGCCGCCGAGACTTACTGCGCATGCGTGATATATAACACGATGGCGTCGCCCTGTTCGGGAGCTTCTGGGAACCACCGGAACGCTAACCCGCTCCCTGCACTGGCCCCCACCCTCCAGAAATGCCGGCGGGTCTATCGAGTGATCCCCGGCAGCGGAGAAAACAAGGGGGACGGTCGCGGGGCAGCGACACGCAGAGGGGACCTGGCTACACATATTTCAATAAATAAAAAATGTTAAAGGTTTACTACGAGGATGACAGTTTGTTCAAGGAAGCCTTTTACAGTGATACAGATGTATCAGGACTTATTGTGTCTGCTACCAGGGCGAGCTGCGTGACCAAAACCGTGGCTGCCCCAGAGCCGGAGGATTATAGCTGCGGGGGTCTGACCCAAAAGCATGGACCCACCCCCATCCAATCTTGAGACTACTGTTGCTCATATATATTTTTTGCATTTTTCTAAAGAAGGTTGTGTTTGTCATTTTTTTTTCTTGTCTTTCACATATTTTGGGGTCCCTGGTAGGACCCAGAAGTTCAGAAGAACCCAACCTTAGAAGACAAAACACTGTGACCATTTTCATTAGTATTTTATCTGGGACTTTAAGTTGAGGACGGAATTGTATGTGTTTATATTTGTAATGTTTTATTTCTCCATAGTCAGTGTAGTGCCTGGCGGGAGTTGCTTTAGAATTAGTAAGTAAGTTACACTTACTAGGAGTACTAGGAGGGAGTAAAATGATAATTTCTCGTAAAATAAATTTATGTAAACTCCAGGGAGATGAACGGGTAAAGTAGTGCCCCCATAACGCAATCAAAAAAATGTGGGGCGGGACTTCAGGAGACTTTTAGAGTACCAGAGGTCCTCAGTAGATAAGCCCTGTGTGTCAAATTTTAGGATCACCTAGTCCAATCTTTGGCACAAGACTCTACCTGCTGATTAAAGAACAATAATTGGGTGGCACCTAGGTCCCTACTGTAGGTGTCCACCTGGTGGGTGAATTTATTTTTCTTTGCTGCGATTGTTTTACTGAAGAATTAGGTTATTTCAGGAAATCCTTATTGCTGCTTATTTATTTAGTGTTTTGCTAAATAATATTTTTTTTTTTTTTTAAATAAAAGTCCTTGATGCCTTTTTCTTTACTATTCTCACACGCTCAACTTAGTAACCTAGTTGCCCATATCCCCAGCATCTACAGAGAAGGCCCACTGTCAGGGTAAATTACATATAAATGCCCTTTTATTAATTTTATAGTGCTAACAATGTTCTACAATATCAACAACCTATAAATAAGGGGTGGTTTTGTACTCTCTGACGAAGCGCTGTGTACCGCGTGAAACGCGTAACAGTTGGTCTTACTTTGTCTGCACCATGCTGTGTTTTGTTCATTAAAGTATTTTTTATCAAGCACCGCGGTGTAGCCCCGGAGTGCCCTTCATTGCACGGCTGTGCTCCGTTTTCTTCCTCCTCCTTGGATCATTTGTCTACTCCTACCACGTGAGGCACGCAAACAGAAGAGATAAAAACGAGTTTATGTGAGTACCACTCTCCTTTCTGGCTTACATACCATGTGGGTTTCTGCTGGCATTGATTGTTTAGGGAAAGTTATGCTCTAGGGAGGCAGTCCAAGTAGGAGGATATACAGAGGATAGGAGTTTTTACCCACCATCTGTACTACCTACCAGGACATTTATTTACACCTCTTTTCAATGAGCTCTATCCCTCTCTCCACCAGCATTCATTTACTCAGTGCCGTTTTACATGATCCTGTTTCTTCAAGCAAGTTTATCTCATTTCATCTGTCTTTGAGACTGGTTATCCTAATCATTCATAGCACCGCTCTTATGGAACTTGGTTCTGTGATTTTTATGTTCTACTATATCAACAACCTATCAATAAGGGGTGGTTTTATACTCAAATCATAAAACAGCATTAAATAGTCACCTCTGTCACAGAGAGTTTACAATGGAAGTGATCTATACAAAGGGCAAACATTGCTGCTTAAAGTGTGATTGTTCTCAGTGCTACTAAGTTACAAGTACTCTACTTTTTTTAAATTATAAAGCAACAGTTCTGTGTATTTTTGGAGAATATGGTACTTTGTTTTAAAGAGTGGTACTGCATTACTTTTTGAAGTGAAACTTCTTTAGTGGTACCTAGTCCTGATGAGACAAAACTGGATAGATGGGAGCCGAAATGTGAAACGGAAGTGACGTCACGTAATGGATGCCGCTCCCCTCACACGTCCCCTGTCACATGCGGCGGCGGCGGCGATAGCCGCCGGCGCCACTCCTAATGGCCGCCGCACCCCCCCACCCCACACCCCCCCACCCCACACCCCACACGACTGCTGACATATGCGGTGGCGATAGCCGCCGCTCCTAACGGCCGCTGTTCCCCGCCCGCTGCCATGCCGTGCATGCACAGTTGTGATGGCACCACTGACAGACGCCACACATATGCAGAAGCGGCTGGCAGCGGCGCCGTTCCCCCCACATGCTCCTAACGCCCATTTGCACCGGCGCCATTCCGCCCTTCACTGACGTGGGTGTTCGCGGGCCCCCTGCGCCCGCAGGAAGCGGTGGCACATGGCACAAACCCGGGCGCAACCCGCGCGGCACAGGGGCTCGGCGCCGGGGGTAGGCTCCTGCTGCTGGAAGAAAGGGTGACCCGGGCGGGCCGGGCAGCGGACGGGTAACCTCACCTCTCACCCGCAGTCACTCATGCCCGTGCCGGGCGCATGTACCAAGCGGGGGGGAGGGGTACGCAGAATTTGCGGAAGGGGGGGGAGATGGCTGCAGCAGGACACACACACACTGACTGGCCCAGATACACACACTGACTGACACACATACACACACTGACTGACACACATACACACACTGACTGACACACATACACACACTGACTGACACACATACACACACTGACTGACACACATACACACACTGACTGACACACATACACACACTGACTGACACAGATACACACACTGACTGACACAGATACACACACTGACTGGCACACATACACACTGACTGACACACAAACACACTCTGACTGACACACAAACACTGACTGACACACAAACACACACTGACTGACACACACACATATATACACTGACTGACACACACACATACACACACTGACTGACACACACACATACACACACTGACTGACACACACACATACACACACTGACTGACACACACACATACACACACACATACACACACTGACTGACACACACACATACACACACTGACTGACACACACACACACACACACACACACACACACACACACACACACACTGACTGACACACATACACACACTGACTGACACACACACACTGACACAGATACACACTGACACACTGACACACACACACTTACACATACATACTGACACACATACACACTGACACACTGACACACTGACACACACTGACACACACTGACACACACTGACACACATATACACACTGACTGACACACATACATACACACACTGACTGACAAACATACACACACTGACTGATACATACACATACACACACTGACTGACAAACATACACATGAGGAATTCACACTTAGTGCAAATAGCTAATAGAGGGGATGTGTGCCGAGAACACGCATTATAAGTCAAATTTATTTGCGTTTTGTCAATGAAATTGTATTTTGATTTTTAATTAAAACATCCCTGTAACAGGGGACTTATCCCTGTTCACAAATGTGCCTCTAATCCAGCAGTGTGGTGGTTAACTGCTGGTAGGCAATTAACTAACACCACCTGGCTGATTACAGGTGGTAGAAAAAGCCTGCCTCTGAGAAAGGAAGTGAGACTCCTTAGCTCACACCTGAGCTGAACTAGGAGACAGAGCAGAGATTCCTTAGTCCACAACTGGGCTGAACCAAGGAAGGACAGATGTCTTGAGCGACAAGCTGACCACAAGACAAAGGGGACAAGATTCTAACCTGGAGCCCGGAGATTGCCTTAGCACACACGGATGCGGATCCAAGAGAGCAGAGAAGCTTCCCCTACAGCAGCCCAGCTAACAGATAAGACTTTTCGTATAAGACTTTATTTTCCAATGACTGTTGTCTATATATATATATCTATATGACTTGGGCTGATGAATAGCTTGGGTAGCCACCCAGTTAAAAGGGGCTGGAATATAAGGATACATATATGCCAAAGTGGAGCAGGTTTTGTTTGGCTCACTATTTCGCTTATGTTGATTTTGTTGCTGTGTTTAAAACGACAGGCACAATAAAGCCTTGTTTTAATTTCACCTTACAACAGTCTCCATTGTGTACCTCTGCACATGTCCTCCTACAATCCCCAATACAAATACAATTTCTGTGACAAAAGTCAAAGAAGTTTCACTTACTATGCGTGTGCACCGCACACACAGATTTTTTTTTTATTACAGTAGTGATAAAGAACACCTCTAAGCACATCCACACGTCTCAGACTGGTCGCTCAAACCTGCCTTCCCTCATATCTCTTAGCATATAATTCTTCCACTGCTGCCGGGGACTCTGGGTAATGACATGTAAATACTGTAAATGCTTATAGTGCTTCACTTTTTGCTTCTTATCCACTTTAATATACTTTAACGTTAAATATACTTTGTACGAAGATAGTTTTTGTCACTTTTTTATTACAGTACATGTATTTTAAACATATTCATTCGTTTGAAAGATTTGTTGCTTTCTTGAGCATATCCACATAGAGAAAAGTAACTGTAAGTGTAGTCCTGGTTTTCATTACATGCCTCTATTATGCTAACATATTATGTTTTAATTCCAGGAATCCAGGACTCCTCCCTGCAAAAATTACTTTGAAAACTGCATTCCTATTATGAAACCAATGAGAGATACAGTTCAAAATTGAAGTACAGTAAAAGCTTTCTTTTTTTGTTTTATATTTTTTTACTGACAATTTTTAGATGTGCAATTACCATCATTTTATAAAATCAAAGTCATCAGCGAAACAAATTGTACCCATATTTTGTTAGTGACCAACGAAAGTCCTTGATCTTCTTGATAAAGGTGCTATAGTTTGTAATACAAAGTTTAAATTATCAACTATATAAACCTCATGACCGTGTCATGTTTCTGTCACAACCTGGTTCACAGAGTTTTCCCTGTTTTATAGATTTCTAATGCTACTAAAAACAATTTAGCCAAATGAACAGGGAAATAAACCACCAAAGCAATGTCCTTGATAACAGCTGTGTGCAGCCTTCTATAATAAAAAATAAACGATTAAAAGGCTGCCCACAATGAAAATAGACAAATAGTATATATTCTGATTCTAACTATAGTGAAACATGTAAACATAAAAGTTCACATTCCAATAGAGTCAGAGAGGGATAAAACATGTTTTAAAGTATGAGATGTCTCTACTTATGTAGCAGGGTTCCCCCTGTGCCCCCCTTACCTCTGCAGGAGAATGGGGACCCCCGCAGCTTGTCGGGAGCTGTGGAGGTGAGCGCGTCGCCGGGGGTTCCCGGCGACATCTGCTGCAAGATGCCACCATGTTTACCGTGATCGCGCATGCGCAGAGGCTCGTACATGCGCAGAAGGTGTCCAGCGGCCATGTTGTGGTTGGCGCGAGGTTCGCGCATGTGCAGATGCAGCGTGTCACAGTGCAGGGCCTTCCCGAGCTCACGCCTGAGCAGAAGAGTTAGCGGTGGCCATTACCATGTTGCGCATGCGCAGTTTCGATTGTGCACGTGGACCCAATGTTAAAGAGGTCCACAAGGTACTACATAACCAGCAGCCCCTGGGGCTGCTATCCACCGGACGCTAGGGAACCAATCAAGTGGCCAGATCTGCTGCAGGCAGATAGATACATTTGGTGCACTGGGGAAGGATAGTCAGTTGGAGCTGGGATGCAGAGAGGGTAGGTTGTATGTACAGGGAGCAGGTGGGCCCTGTACTACGCCAGATACTCCCTCAGGCCCCAGCTAGGCCCCAACTCACCCTCAGCTTGTGGCAGCTACAGGGACTCTCCCTAGGATAGGGACAGCCTCCTGTAGAGCCAACATTAGTGAGGGTTATAGCCAGGAAGCGTATATATCTTGGTATTGGTGATAAAGACTGGATCACACTCTGCTGACTAGCAGAGATAAGAGACATTCACAAGGTGGATCACTCCAAGTAGGAGCCATCCATCGCAGAGGCGGATCACACCGTGGGATCATCCTGTTGGAGCAAGGGATCCCAAGTACAGTTTCTCTGCGTGCCCAGGTGTGGACACACCCGGCAGGTACCTTCCTCATACACCAAGTGCACCGAACTCATCTCAATTTAGTGGGCAGTGCTGTCTCACACTTGGGTGGGTGGGGACTCTTGGGATTCTTGGGTATATGGTGTGGGGGTATGGCCCTGTGAGGCCTAGTGTTACAGGGTGACACTACTGATGTTATTGTTGTTTTATATTGTTCTATCTGCATATAGTAAACTGTTAATAATGTAAATACTCTGGTGTATGTGGTTACTGTATGTGGGTCCTGTTTCAGGGGTTATTCTACACTCTAGGATCCTGTACAGGTGGAGGCGCTGCAAGTACGTTCTAGGATGTACCCCAGGTTCCAATCAGTGGAGGCTCAGGCCTCCTGTGAGCCTGGGAGGTATTGCACCACACCTGGTAATGCATGTAGATTTCCCCACATGGTCCCTATCTGTGATTGGCGGTGGGGAGGAACTGTGTTACATTTGGAGGCGCTGCTGAGATTACACTTATAAGACTTTAGGTCTTATTCTGTAAGGTGTGATATCGCAGATTGTGTGCTATTGCATGAAAAGCCCCATTAAAGTCAACTGCGCTATCACACCTAACAGAATAAGCCTCTTTAATGGTCAATGCATGCTTATCAAACTCTCCCACAAATATTACATTACTTTAAAAAATGTACATCCATCTCAATGGGATTTAAAAAAAAAAATGGGCACAATATATTGTCAGAATAAGGCACAGCAATTCACTGTTAAAACATTTAAAAATCCTAGAAGGAAAGATGGTTAAACAGTGGACAATGATGGTGCTATATACAAACAAATAACAAATGAACAGGTACGTAAGAAAAAAGAGTTGTCTAACATCAGAGAGCATGTCCTGTATACTATTTGCAGCAGGATTTGAATTCCTGAAAGAGGACATATGAACCCTTAAACAAATGTATATTTTAATCAGATTGTAATATTTTTATGCATTGAATAAATACTTTATCGAAGATAAAACCTGGAAACTAGTAAATGGAACTTGGAAGAAATCTAACAGACAATTTATCACAGGGTCTTAAAGCATTCACTTGTTCCCGTAAGGTTCTGTTACATACAGAAAGCAGAACTTTTAGAGTCCTTTAGACATGATTAGAAGGAACTGTAGACAAAACGCTTCTTTTTTTCTGTAGTTTAATTTATGTCTTTGAAAAAATAGGCATTTGTGACCTAGATGGAGGAGAGTTGTTCCTTCCTTGCAGTTCTTCATGATGTTAATTTGGTTTGGGGTGACAGATGCAATAGTAAAGCTGCCATCATTCTCCCTCTCTGTTTGTTGTTTGTATTTGAAAGCAATTCATCCAGACTGTAGGTTGTATTGGCAGATATTGAAGTACATTTTAATCTAGTGTAGCGGGGTACCCCCTGGCTACTATTGTACCCTATGAACTGGCAATAAACCCTGGTATTTACAGGCTTGCCAGTAGTTGGTATGGGGTTTTCCGTTTCACCTTTGGTGCTGCACTTGAGTGACAGCAGGGGGTGGTACACTAAAGGGCAGGACCGCTGTAGGCGGACGCTCAAAGAGGTATGCAAGGGAGACTGATTATAGTGAAATTAAATAAGCCTTTTATTGCGCCTTTTCCTTAACATCAGGAAACCATCCAAACAAGGGGTAAACAAAGCTTCTATTCACTTGGGAGTATTTCTAGTGAAATACTATGCGGTTCACAACTCCCTTAGATAAGCATGTCTCCCAGCCCCAAACATATAGCATGAAATGAACAGATATAAAAAGTCTTGTAAATAAAAGTCTTATCTGTTCCTTGTGGTTTGGAGGGAAAATCTTCTCTGTCCTGGTTGCTACCTTTTTTTCAGGGTTTGTCAGCATTCAGGTTTAGAAGTTTCCCCTGTGTCTTGAAAGCAGCTCTGCTGTTTCTTCTGGCAGGGCTCAAGACAAGTGTCTCCAAGTTCAGCTCAGGTGTGAGCTAAGGAGTCTCTCTTCCTGTCTCAAAAGACAGGCTTTTCTAAGCCATCTAATCAGACAGGTGGTGTTTGTTAATTGACTACCAGCAGTTAACCACCACACTGCTGGATTAGAGGCACATTACCTGAACAGGGATAACTCCCCTGTTACAACTACCCTAAATTTGGAGGTTGTTCCTTCCCTCTGAGGAAGGCAGGTCACACGTCTTGGAGCCTGAGATTGGGGTCTACCCATGTGCTCTTCCCTGCAGGGGGGGGTGTGTGATTATACCACAGCCTCCGCTAGGGAGGTGGGAAAGAGTTAGGATGGCTGCGGGTGCCCTTGGCCTGTAGTAACGGTCCAGGGACCATCTCCAGTGATAGCTGAGAGTAAAAAGCATGTATCCGGCAGAAGACTGCTGAGTAGCTGTGTGTTACTGCAAAGTGTGTATTAATAAACTGTTTGCAATTTACCTCCTGCCTGATGTGTGATTTAACTGGGGGTGAGGTATACCGTGGGAGATCATCTCCATATCCCTGGAGCCTACGGCAGATGGAGGCGCTGCACTGCTAAGTATTATTTGGGGTATGGACCCCAGAAGCCTGTTCCTGTGTCCCAAAGTAATCGCGGATGACTCAGCCCTCTTGTTACCAGCAGGTATACGCATCATACACCCTGTAATGGCCCCTATCTGCGATTGGGGGTGTGTGAAGCACCGTTACACAAGGTATAGAAGGAATGAAGGATCTGCACTCATATAAGTAAGAGGTACCTGGTTGAGTTACCATTTTGATTGACCACAAACCCCCGGACAGCAGGTCTGACCTCCAGATTCTTGACTGAGATTAACAAGTGATCTTTTTGCTTCTGCAGAGAACCCAGTTTAGAATAACTAGTTTAATAATCTTCCTTGTTTTCAATTCTGAGATTATGGCTTCTTGATGTACAGCAGAGCCACTGTATCCCTCAAGCATTTGTTTGAAATAGAGCAACACGTAGGAGGTAGATGGCACTAGACTTGTCAGTACTTCTCTTGCCACTTGCTGAGCAAAAGAATTGTTACCTGTTTTTACTCACCATATTGCTCAGAAACAGGAATTCAATAGAGCTTTCTAAGTGAGTCACATCAGTAGAATATAGATTACTGCCCCATGGTAGGCAGCAATCAGAAATGGTAATAATGTACTGTCAGGGAAGATCTCTGCTCTGTAATACAGATCTTTTCAGAGATCTCTGTCCCTCACTTGCACCCTAGGATAGAAATGACGGCCCTCCTGTTGTTAGCCTATGGTAAACCATAAGATTTTATAAAATATTTTACCAGGTAGTAATACATTGAGAGTTACCTCTCATTTTAAAGTAAGATGAAGAGCTGCAGATGTAGGCAGCCATCTTGGAATGCATGCCTCCTAAAGTTTGCTAAATGACCATCACTGTGTCTTCTACCACAATATGCCTTGAAGAAAAGAGGTTTCATACCCAACATCCGCACGGTTGTGTAGGTTGGTTTGTATACTGCCAAAATGGCATCTGCTGTTTGAAATTTGGTCTTGCTAACTTGTTATGACTAAGGCACAATGGTTACTTTTATTTTGGTTTGGGTATTCCAAAAGGTTTTCGGATATTGGCCAATTTTGTGGGCTTGAGAAAAAACGTGTCCTGGAAAAGGATAAAACAAGATTGGTTTGATGCTGAAAACAATTACAAACAAAATCAGAATTATTCTGTAAACTTGGTGTTTCCCTTTAGCAAACAAATGTTTTGTTCTCCACTTTTGCCATATGTATTTATTTAATGGGTGTGTGCATATGTGACTATGGGAAGCAGTTCTTTCCTGCTATAATGACAGCGTTCCGGCTTTGGTTTGCTGTATACTGGATATGTCTTGCAACCACAAAATATGTTTCTAGTAATGCAAGTCTATTTTTTACAAGCAAATCTATTGTATGCCACAAATATAATAGTTTTTTCCGTAATTTATGAGAAACCATAAGTTTGCTAATGACACCTACTTGGGATCTTTACTGCTTCAAATGTCATCAAATACAAATCAATAGAAAATGAGATCACTTATACCTGGTGCAGAAATTCTCCACTATATGATCATTTCTAAACTTAAAGCATGTTATATGTCTAATTTGATGAGGGATAAACAGATTTAGGATTCATGAGTACATACTGTAATGACTACCCTGTGAATGGAGGTGTTCCCTTCTCAAGCTCTTGAAAACATATTGCATAGGGACCATAGAGAGGGAGAACTGGTATTCATGTTGATGTAAAGGGCATACAGATGTAGCAAGACTTAACATCTTTTGCCAAGATTGCTCCCTGTTGAATTGGGTTTAGAAAATCAGTGACTTTGTTAGGTAAAAAAATAATGGAAATTATTTTAGTACTGTGTGGTTGAGAGAGAAATATTAGCTCTTTTTCATTGCTTAGAGTTCAACCGGCTAAAACTTTATAGGAATGGATATTTCATCTTTATAAAATATTAGCTGAGAGACCCGGCTTTGCCCGTGAGTTAAATTTCCCGCTAGGAAAGGGGGGGGGAGAGGGGGGGGAAAGGGGGGGGAGATGTGGGGAAAAGGGGGGGGGGGAGAGGGGGGACAAAGGGGGAGGGGAGGGTGGGGACAGTGGACAGGAGGAGGAGAGGGGGACGGGACAGTGGACGGGGGGGACAGTGGACGGGGGGGACAGTGGATGGGGGGGACAGTGGATGGGGGGACAGTGGATGGGGGGGACAGTGGATGGGGGGACAGTGGATGGGGGGACAGTGGACGGGGGGGGCAGTGGACGGGGGGGACAGTGGACAGGGGGACAGTGGACGGGGGGGGACAGTGGACTGGGGGACAGTGGATGGGGGAGGGGACAGTGGACGGGGGGGCAGTGGATGGGGGGGAGACAGTGGATGGGGGGGCAGTGGACAGGAGGGGGACGGGACAGAGGACAGGAGGGGGACGGGACAGTGGAAAGGAGGGGGACGGGACAGTGGACAGGAGGGGACGGGACAGTGGACAGGAGGGGGACGGGACAGTGGACAGGAGGGGACGGGACAGTGGACAGGAGGGGGAGGGGACAGTGGACAGGAGGGGGGGTGACAGTGGACAGGAGGGGGGTTGACAGCTTACAGGAGGGGGGTTGACAGTGGACAGGAGGGGGGGTGACAGTGGACAGGAGGGGGACAGGACAATGGACAGAAGGGGGACGGGACAGTGGACAGGAGGGGGACGGGACAGTGGACAGGAGGGGGACGGGACCGTGGACAGGAGGGGGAAGGGACAGTGGACAGGAGGGGGGGTGACAGTGGACAGGAGGGGTGGTGACAGTGGACAGGAGGGGGGTGACAGCGGACAGGAGGGGGGGTGACAGTGGACAGGAGGGGGTGACAGTGGACAGGAGGGGGGTGACAGTGGACAGGAGGGGGGGGTGACAGTGTACAGGAGGGGGGGGTGACAGTGGACAGGAGGGGGGGGACAGTGGACAGGAGGGGGGGACAGTGGACAGGAGGGGGGGTGACAGTAGACAGGAGGGGGGACAGTGGACAGGAGGGGGGGCAGTGGACAGAAGGGGGGGTGGGTTGATTAAAATTTGTGGGTCCCTCCTCTCCACTCCCCCTGTATGTTTCTTTGCTCCCCCCTCTCTCTCTCCGCTCTGGCCACCCCCCCCATGCATAGCTCCGGTCCACACCCTACAGTGTCTGACACACACACAGTGACACACACACACAGTGTCCCACACACACAGTGTCCCACACACACAGTGTCACACACACACACACACACACACACACACACACACACACACACACACACACACACACACACACACACACACACACACACACACACACACACACACTCACACACACACAGTGACACACAGTGACACACAGTGACACACACACACACACACACGTCACCTCTCCTTCCGGCCGCCGCCATCTTATTTACTCCACGAGGGAGGAAGGGGGTCCTTCCGTGCGCCGCCATCTTGGTGCCACGTGGCAGCTAAAGGCTGCCTGCCCACTGCCTGTCCGGCCATCGGGGAGGGGGGGAGGTGAGTGGAGCACACCGGGGAGGTGAGTGGAGCACACCGGGGAGGGGGAAGGTGAGTGGAGCACACCAGGGAAAGGGGGATGTGAGTGGAGCACACCGAGGAGGTGAGTGGAGCACACCGTGGAGGGGGGGAGGTGAGTGGAGCACACCGGGGAGGGGGGGAGGTGAGTGGAACACACCGGGGAGTGGGGAGGTGAGTGGAGCACGGGGGAGGTGAGTGAAGCACACCAGGGAGGGGGGAGGTGAGTGGAGCACACTGGGGAGGGGGGGAGGTGTGTGGAGCACACCGGGGAGGGGGGGAGGTGAGTGGAGCGCACGGGGGAGGTCAGTGGAACACACCGGGGAGGGGAGGAGGTGAGTGAAGCACACCAGGGAGGGGGGAGGTGAGTGGAGCACTCCGGGGAGGGGGGAGGTGAGTGGAGCACACCGGTGAGGAGGGGAGGTGAGTGGAGCACACCGGGGAGGGGGGAGGTGAGTGAAGCACACCGGGGAGGGGGGGAGGTGAGTGGAGCACACCCCGGGGAGGGGGGAGGTGAGTGGAGCACACCGGGGAGGGGGGGAGGTGAGTGGAATGCAGGGGGGAGGTGAGTGGAGTACACCGGGGAGGGGGGAGGTGAGTGGAGCACACTGGGGAGGGGGGAGGTGAGTGGAGCACTCCAGGGAGGGGGGAGGTGAGTGGAGCGCATGGGGGAGGTGAGTGGAGCACGGGGGAGGTGAGTGGAGCAAACTTGGGAGGGGGGAGGTGAGTGGAGCACACCGGTGAGGGGGGGAGGTGAGTGGAGCACACCAGGGGGGAGGTGAGTGGAGCACACCGGGGAGGGGGGAGGTGAGTGGAGCACACCAGGAAGGGGGGAGGTGAGTGGAGCAAACCGGGGAGGGCGAGAGGTGAGTGGAGCACGGGGGAGGTGAGTGGAGCACACCGGTGAGGGGGGGAGGTGAGTGGAGCACACCGGGGAGGGAGGGAGGTGAGTGAAGCACACCGGGGAGGGGGGGAGGTGAGTGGAGCACACCGGGGAAGGGGGGGGTTAGTGGAGCACACCGGGGAGGGGGGAGGTGAGTGGAGTGCATGGGGGAGGTGAGTGGAGCACACCGGGGAGGGGGGAGGTGAGTGGGGCACACTGGGGAGGGGGGGAGGTGAGTGAAGCACTCCAGGGAGGAGGGGAGGTGAGTGGAGCACGGGGGAGGTGAGTGGAGCAAACCGGGGAGGGGGGGAGGTGAGTTTAGCACACCGGGGGGGGAGGTGAGTGGAGCACACCGGGGAGGGGGGAGGTGAGTGGAGCACACCAGGGAGGGGCGGAGGTGAGTGGAGCAAACCGGGGAGGGGGGGAGGTGAGTGGAGCACACCGGGGAGGGGGGGAGGTGAGTGGAGCACACCGGTGAGGAGGGGAGGTGAGTGGAGCACACCGGGGAGGGGGGGAGGTGAGTGAAGCACACTGGGGAGGGGGGAGTTGAGTGGATCACACCGGGGAGGGGGGGAGGTGAGTGGAGTGCAGAGGGGAGGTGAGTGGAGCACACCGGGGAGGGGGGAGGTGAGTGGAGCACACTGGGGAGGGGGGAGGTGAGTGGAGCACTCCAGGGAGGGGGGGAGGTGAGTGGAGCGCATGGGGGAGGTGAGTGGAGCATGGGGGAGGTGAGTGGAGCAAACCTGGGAGGGGGGAGGTGAGTGGAGCACACCGGTGAGGAGGGGAGGTGAGTGGAGCACACCGGGGAGGGGGGGAGGTGAGTGAAGCACACCGGGGAGGGGGGGAGGTGAGTGGAGCACACCCCGGGGAGGGGGGAGGTTAGTGGAGCACACCGGGGAGGGGGGGAGGTGAGTGGAGTGCAGGGGGGAGGTGAGTGGAGCACACCGGGGAGGGTGGAGGTGAGTGGAGCACACTGGGGAGGGGGGGAGGTGAGTGGAGCACTCCAGGGAGGGGGGAGGTGAGTGGAGCGCATGGGGGAGGTGAGTGGAGCACGGGGGAGGTGAGTGGAGCAAACCTGGGAGGGGGGAGGTGAGTGGAGCACACCGGGGAGGGGGGGAGATGAGTGGAGCACACCGGGGGGGAGGTGAGTGGAGCACACCGGGGAGGGGGGAGGTGAGTGGAGCACACCGGGGAGGGGGGGGAGGTGAGTGGAGCAAACCGGGGAGGGCGAGAGGTGAGTGGAGCACGGGGGAGGTGAGTGGAGTAAACCGGGGAGGGGGGGAGGTGAGTGGTGCACACTGGGGAGGGGGGAGGTGAGTGGAGCACACCGGTGAGGGGGGGAGGTGAGTGGAGCACACCGGGGAGGGGGGGAGGTGAGCGAAGCACACCGGGGAGGGGGGGAGGTGAGTGGAGCACACCGGGGAGGTGAGTGGAGCACACCGGGGAGGGGGAAGGTGAGTGGAGCACACCAGGGAAAGGGGGATGTGAGTGGAGCACACCGAGGAGGTGAGTGGAGCACACCGTGGAGGGGGGGAGGTGAGTGGAGCACACCGGGGAGGGGGGGAGGTGAGTGGAGCACACCGGGGAGTGGGGAGGTGAGTGGAGCACAGGGGAGGTGAGTGAAGCACACCAGGGAGGGGGGAGGTGAGTGGAGCACACTGGGGAGGGGGGAGGTGTGTGGAGCACACCGGGGAGGGGGGGAGGTGAGTGGAGCGCACGGGGGAGGTCAGTGGAACACACCGGGGAGGGGAGGAGGTGAGTGAAGCACACCAGGGAGGGGGGAGGTGAGTGGAGCACTCCGGGGAGGGGGGAGGTGAGTGGAACACGAGGGAGGTGAGTGGAGTAAACCTGGGAGGGGGGAGGTGAGTGTGCACACTGGGGAGGGGGGAGGTGAGTGGAGCACACCGGTGAGGAGGGGAGGTGAGTGGAGCACACCGGGGAGGGGGGGAGGTGAGTGGAGCACACCCCGGGGAGGGGGGAGGTGAGTGGAGCACACCGGGGAGGGGGGGAGGTGAGTGGAATGCAGGGGGGAGGTGAGTGGAGCACACCGGGGAGGGGGGAGGTGAGTGGAGCACACTGGGGAGGGGGGAGGTGAGTGGAGCACTCCAGGGAGGGGGGAGGTGAGTGGAGCGCATGGGGGAGGTGAGTGGAGCACGGGGGAGGTGAGTGGAGCAAACTTGGGAGGGGGGAGGTGAGTGGAGCACACCGGTGAGGGGGGGAGGTGAGTGGAGCACACCAGGGGGGAGGTGAGTGGAGCACACCGGGGAGGGGGGAGGTGAGTGGAGCACACCAGGAAGGGGGGGAGGTGAGTGGAGCAAACCGGGGAGGGCGAGAGGTGAGTGGAGCACGGGGGAGGTGAGTGGAGTAAACCGGGGAGGGGGGAGGTGAGTGGTGCACACTGGGGAGGGGGGGAGGTGAGTGGAGCACACCGGTGAGGGGGGGAGGTGAGTGGAGCACACCGGGGAGGGGGGGAGGTGAGTGAAGCACACCGGGGAGGGGGGGAGGTGAGTGGAGCACACCGGGGAGGGGGGAGGTGAGTGGAGCACACCGGGGAGGGGGGAGGTGAGTGGAGTGCACGGGGGAGGTGAGTGGAGCACACCGGGGAGGGGGGAGGTGAGTGGAGCACACTGGGGAGGGGGGGAGGTGAGTGAAGCACTCCAGGGAGGAGGGGAGGTGAGTGGAGCACGGGGGAGGTGAGTGGAGCAAACCGGGGAGGGGGGGAGGTGAGTTTAGCACACTGGGGGGGAGGTGAGTGGAGCACACCGGGGAGGGGGGAGGTGAGTGGAGCACACCAGGGAGGGGCGGAGGTGAGTGGAGCAAACCGGGGAGGGGGGGAGGTGAGTGGAGCACACCGGGGAGGGGGGGAGGTGAGTGGAGCACACCGGTGAGGAGGGGAGGTGAGTGGAGCACACCGGGGAGGGGGGAGGTGAGTGAAGCACACTGGGGAGGGGGGAGTTGAGTGGATCACACCAGGGAGGGGGGGAGGTGAGTGGAGTGCAGGGGGGAGGTGAGTGGAGCACACCGGGGAGGGGGGAGGTGAGTGGAGCACACTGGGGAGGGGGGAGGTGAGTGGAGCACTCCAGGGAGGGGGGGAGGTGAGTGGAGCGCATGGGGGAGGTGAGTGGAGCACGGGGGAGGTGAGTGGAGCAAACCTGGGAGGGGGGAGGTGAGTGGAGCACACCGGTGAGGAGGGGAGGTGAGTGGAGCACACCGGGGAGGGGGGGAGGTGAGTGAAGCACACCGGGGAGGGGGGGAGGTGAGTGGAGCACACCCCGGGGAGGGGGGAGGTGAGTTGAGCACACCGGGGAGGGGGGGAGGTGAGTGGAGTGCAGGGGGGAGGTGAGTGGAGCACACCGGGGAGGGTGGAGGTGAGTGGAGCACACTGGGGAGGGGGGGAGGTGAGTGGAGCACTCCAGGGAGGGGGGAGGTGAGTGGAGCGCATGGGGGAGGTGAGTGGAGCACGGGGGAGGTGAGTGGAGCAAACCTGGGAGGGGGGAGGTGAGTGGAGCACACCGGGGAGGGGGGGAGATGAGTGGAGCACACCGGGGGGGAGGTGAGTGGAGCACACCGGGGAGGGGGGAGGTGAGTGGAGCACACCGGGGAGGGG
Organism: Ascaphus truei; assembly: GCF_040206685.1. Taxonomy (NCBI): domain Eukaryota; kingdom Metazoa; phylum Chordata; class Amphibia; order Anura; family Ascaphidae; genus Ascaphus; species Ascaphus truei. Next base: position 251,235,339 of record NC_134486.1, read on the forward strand.
GGGAGGTGAGTGGAGCAAACCGGGGAGGGCGAGAGGTGAGTGGTGCACACTGGGGAGGGGGGAGGTGAGTGGAGCACACCGGGGAGGGGGGGAGGTGAGTGAAGCACACCGGGGAGGGGGGGAGGTGAGTGGAGCACACCGGGGAGAGGGGAGGTGAGTGGAGCACACCGGGGAGGGGGGGAGGTAAGTGGAGTGCAGGGGGGAGGTGAGTGGAGCACACCGGGGAGGGGGGAGGTGAGTGGAGCACACCGGGGAGGGGGGAGGTGAGTGGAGTAAACCGGGGAGGGGGGGAGGTGAGTGGTGCACACTGGGGAGGGGGGAGGTGAGTGGAGCACACCGGGGAGGGGGGGAGGTGAGTGAAGCACACCGGGGAGGGGGGGAGGTGAGTGGAGCACACCGGGGAGAGGGGAGGTGAGTGGAGCACACCGGGGAGGGGGGGAGGTAAGTGGAGTGCAGGGGGGAGGTGAGTGGAGCACACCGGGGAGGGGGGAGGTGAGTGGAGCACACTGGGGAGGGGGGAGGTGAGTGGAGCACTCCAGGGAGGGGGGGAGGTGAGTGGAGCGCATGGGGAGGTGAGTGGAGCACGGGGGAGGTGAGTGGAGAAAACCGTGTAGGGGGGGAGGTGAGTGGAGCACACCGGGGTGGGGGGAGGTGAGTGGAGCACACCGGGGAGGGGGGAGGTGAGTGGAGCACACCGGGGAGGTGCGGAGGTGAGTGGAGCAAACCGGGGAGGGGGGGAGGTGAGTGGAGCAAACCGGGGAGGGGGGAGGTGAGTGGAGCACACCGAGGAGGGGGGGAGGTGATTGGAGCACACCAGGGAAGGGGGGAGGTGAGTGAAGCAAACCGGGGAGGGGGGAGGTGAGTGGAGCACACCGGGGAGGGGGGAGGTGAGTGGAGCACACCGGGGAGGGGGGAGGTGAGTGGAGCGCACGAGGGAGGTGAGTGGAGCACGGGGGAGGTGAGTGGAGCACGGGGGAGGTGAGTGGAGCAAACTTGGGAGGGGGAGGTGAGTGGAGCACACCGGGGAGGGGGGGAGGTGAGTGGAGCACACCAGGGGGGAGGTGAGTGGAGCACACCGAGGAGGGGGGAGGTGAGTGGAGCACACCAGGAAGGGGGGGAGGTGAGTGGAGCAAATCGGGGAGGGCGAGAGGTGAGTGGAGCACGGGGGAGGTGAGTGGAGTAAACCGGGAGGGGGGAGGTGAGTGGTGCACACTGGGGAGGGGGGGAGGTGAGTGGAGCACACCAGTGAGGGGGGGAGGTGAGTGGAGCACACCGGGGAGGGGGGGAGGTGAGTGAAGCACACCGGGGAGGGGGGAGGTGAGTGGAGCACACCGGGGAGTGGGGAGGTGAGTGGAGCACACCAGGGAGGGGGGAGGTGTGTGGAGTGCACGGGGGAGGTGAGTGGAGCACACCGGGGAGGGGGGAGGTGAGTGGAGCACACTGGGGAGGGGGGGAGGTGAGTGAAGCACTCCAGGGAGGGGGGGAGGTGAGTGGAGCGCATGGGGGAGGTGAGTGGAGCACGGGGGAGGTGAGTGGAGCAAACCGGGGAGGGGGGGAGGTGAGTGGAGCACACCGGGGGGGGAGGTGAGTGGAGCACACCGGGGAGGGGGGAGGTGAGTGGAGCACACCGGGGAGGGGCGGAGGTGAGTGGAGCAAACCAGGGAGGGGGGGAGGTGAGTGGAGCACACCGGGGAGGGGGGAGGTGAGTGGAGCACACCGGTGAGGAGGGGAGGTGAGTGGAGCACACCGGGGAGGGGGGGAGGTGAGTGAAGCACACTGGGGAGGGGGGAGTTGAGTGGATCACACCGGGGAGGGGGGGAGGTGAGTGGAGTGCAGGGGGGAGGTGAGTGGAGCACACCGGGGAGGGGGGAGGTGAGTGGAGCACACTGGGGAGGGGGGAGGTGAGTGGAGCACTCCAGGGAGGGGGGGAGGTGAGTGGAGCGCATGGGGGAGGTGAGTGGAGCATGGGGGAGGTGAGTGGAGCAAACCTGGGAGGGGGGAGGTGAGTGGAGCACACCGGTGAGGAGGGGAGGTGAGTGGAGCACACCGGGGAGGGGGGGAGGTGAGTGAAGCACACCGGGGAGGGGGGGAGGTGAGTGGAGCACACCCCGGGGAGGGGGGAGGTGAGTGGAGCACACCGGGGAGGGGGGGAGGTGAGTGGAGTGCAGGGGGGAGGTGAGTGGAGCACACTGGGGAGGGGGGGAGGTGAGTGGAGCACTCCAGGGAGGGGGGAGGTGAGTGGAGCGCATGGGGGAGGTGAGTGGAGCACGGGGGAGGTGAGTGGAGCAAACCTGGGAGGGGGGAGGTGAGTGGAGCACACCGGGGAGGGGGGGAGGTGAGTGGAGCACACCGGGGGGGAGGTGAGTGGAGCACACCGGGGAGGGGGGAGGTGAGTGGAGCACACCGGGGAGGGGGGGAGGTGAGTGGAGCAAACCGTGGAGGGCGAGAGGTGAGTGGAGCACGGGGGAGGTGAGTGGAGTAAACCGGGGAGGGGGGAGGTGAGTGGTGCACACTGGGGAGGGGGGAGGTGAGTGGAGCACACCGGTGAGGGGGGGAGGTGAGTGGAGCACACCGGGGAGGGGGGGAGGTGAGTGAAGCACACCGGGGAGGGGGGGAGGTGAGTGGAGCACACCGGGGAGAGGGGAGGTGAGTGGAGCACACCGGGGAGGGGGGGAGGTAAGTGGAGTGCAGGGGGGAGGTGAGTGGAGCACACCGGGGAGGGGGGAGGTGAGTGGAGCACACTGGGGAGGGGGGGAGGTGAGTGGAGCACTCCAGGGAGGGGGGGAGGTGAGTGGAGCGCATGGGGGAGGTGAGTGGAGCACGGGAGAGGTGAGTGGAGCAAACCGTGTAGGGGGGGAGGTGAGTGGAGCACACCGGGGGGGGAGGTGAGTGGAGCACACCGGGGAGGGGGGAGGTGAGTGGAGCACACCTGGGAGGGGCGGAGGTGAGTGGAGCAAACCGAGGAGGGGGGGAGGTGAGTGGAGCAAACCGGGGAGGGGGGAGGTGAGTGGAGCACACCGAGGAGGGGGGGAGGTGATTGGAGCACACCAGGGAGGGGGGGAGGTAAGTGGAGTGCAGGGGGGAGGTGAGTGGAGCACACCGGGGAGGGGGGGAGGTGAGTGGAGCACACCGGGGAGGGGGGAGGCAAGTGGAGCGCACGAGGGAGGTGAGTGGAGCACGGGGGAGGTGAGTGGAGCACACCGGGGAGGGGGGAGGTGAGTGGAGCACACCGGGGAGGGGGGAGGTGAGTGGAGCACACCGGGGAGGGGGGGAGGTGAGTGGAGCACACTGGGGAGGGGGGGTGGTGAGTGGAGCACACCGGGGAGGGGGGGAGGTGAGTGGAGCACACCGGGGAGGGGGGGAGGGGGGGAGGTGAGGGGAGCACACCGGGGAGGGGGAGGGGGGAGGTGAGTGGAGGGAGGTTAGTGGAGTGCCAGTAGGATGAGGGAGGTGAGTGTGATGGGGGGGAGGTGAGTGTGATGGGGGGAGGTGAGTGTGATGGGGGGAGACGACAGAGAGGTGAAGGCTGCGGGTGAGGTATGTTGGGGCCGGAGGGTAAGGGAGTGGGAGATGAGCCTCCGGGACCGGCGGGTAAGAGAGCGGGAGGTGTGTGTGTGTGTGTGTGTGTGTGTGTGTGCGTGCGTGCATGCGTGCGTGCGTGCGTGTGTGCGTGCGTGTGTGTGTGTGTGTGTGTGTTTGTCGTCACTCCGCCTCAGGCCAATGAGAGGTTTGTGGGGGCGGGCGGGCCAAGGGACCAATGAGATTTCCCCTAGGGACACAGGAAGATGCAGACAGACATACAGTGCTTTCACTAATACTGCTGCGGCCGAGTTTATTCGAGCATTTGCCCGTTCTCGGCCGCAGCAGTAGCCTGGCGCGCGCCGGAGGGTGACGGGCGCGCGCCGAAGCAGCGGAAAAGCGCCCTCCGATCGGGGAGCTCTCCCTGCCGCTGCCGGGTCCGCCGGGTCCCCCGGAACCCCCTGCCGCCGTCCCCCACATCGCGGGACACCAGGGCTCCCTCGGGGAGCCCTGGACGCGCGTGCAGGGGCGCACGCTCCCGATGACGCGTGACCGCGCGTCGGTGACGCGCGGCACGCCGAGGGGCGGCCACTAGCAAGCCGGGAAATCTCCCGGCTTGCGGATCTGGCCGCAGTGCAATAAACTGTGTCGCCAGTGTATATAATAAGATATATACAGTTAGGTCCTGAAATAATTGGACACTGACACAATTTTCATATTTTTGGCTCTGTACACCACCACAATGGATTTGAAATGAAACAACCGAGATGCAATAGCAGTGCAGACATTCAGCTTTAATTCAAAGGGTTGAACAAATATATTGTATGAAATGTTTAGGAATTGCAACCATTTTCATACACAGTCCCCTTATTTCAGGGGCTCAAATGTAATTGGACAAATTAACACAATCATAAATACAATGTTCATTTTTAATACTTTGTCGAGAATCCTTTGCAGGCAATGACTGCTTGAAGTCTGGAACGCATGGACATCACCAAACGCTGGGTTTCCTGCTTTGTGATGCTTTGCCAGGCCTTTACTGCAGTTGTCTTCAGTTGTTGTTTGTTCGTAGGTCTTTCTGCCATAAGTTTTGTCTTCAGCAAGTGAAATGCATGCTTGATCAGGTTGAGATCAGTTGATTGACTCGGCCATTGCAGACTATTCCACTTCTTTGCCTTAAAAAACTCCTGGGTTGCTTTCACAGTATGTTTTTGGTCATTGTCCATCTGTAAAGTGAAGCACCGTCCAATCAACTTCGCTGAATGTGGCTGAATCTGAGCAGACAATATATCCCTATACACGTCAGAATTCATCCGGCTGCTTCTGTCTCTGTCACATTATCAATAAACACTAGTGACCCAGTGCCATTGTAAGCCATGCATGCCCATGTCATCACACTGCCTCACAGTGTTTTACAGATGATGTGATATGCTTCGGATCTTGAGCCGTTCCAAGCCTTCTCCATACATTTTTCTACCATCATTCTGGTACAGGTTGATCTTAGTTTCATCTGTCCAAAGAATGGTGTTCCCGAACTGGGCTGGCTTTTTTAGATATTGTTTGGCAAAGTGTAATTTGGCCTTTCTATTCTTGAGGCTTATGAATGGTTTGTACCTTGTGGTGAACCCTCTGTATTTGCTCTCGTATAGTCTTCTCTTTATGGTAGACTTGGATAATGATATGCCTACCTCCTGGAGAGTGTTCTTCACTTGGCTGGATGTTGTGAAGGGTTTTTTCTTTACCATGGAAAGGATCCTACGATCATCCACCACTGTTGTCTTCCGTGGACATCCAGGTCTTTTTGTGTTGCAGAGCTCACCAGTGAGTTCTTTTTTCTCAGAATGTACCAAACTGTTGATTTGGCCACTCCGAATGTTCCTGCTATCCCTCTGATGGATTTTTTTTTTGCAGCCTAATGTTACACTTGCATTAAGAACTCCTTTGATCGCATGTTGTGGGTTCACAGCAACAGCTTCCAAATGCGAATGCCACACCTGGAATCAACTCCAGACCTTTTACTTGCTTAATTGATTATGAAATAACAAAGGAATAGCCCACACCTGTCCATGAAACAGCTTTTGATTCAATTGTCCAATTACGTTTGGTCCCTTGAAAAAGAGGGCGCTACATATTAAAGAGATGTAATTCCAAAACCCTTCCTCCAATTTGGATGTGAATACCCTCAAATTAAAGCTGATAGACTGCACTTTAAGCCCATATTCATTACTTAACTGTAACTTGAATTTATTTTGGTACACAGCCGAAATAACAAAACTTGTATCAGTGTCCAATTATTTCCGGACCTAACTGAAGGTGTTCTGGCGCGAAGTGAGGTGCACCTTCGGAGCCGTTTCTTCTTCTGAGAGGCCACCGTACAGAGGAGGAAAAGCATTTCCAGCTTGGCCAACATCTCGACTTGAGCGCATGCGCGACGGAGCGGGAGCTGTGAAAGGAGTGCGTAAGGAGGGGAGCAGACGGAGAGAGACTCAGTTCGTGCACGGGCTTATGGAGATCCTCCCTGCTGTTTGCTGAACCTCACGCATCATCCCAAGACCCTACCAGCTGGAACGGAGGCCACAAGAGATCACCCATCTTCTAGAGGGACGCTCTGTGGAGTCTTGACATATCTCCTCTCTATGCCAATAGTAATTGGCCGCTTGTGATTTTTTAATCTCTATTTTATTTTCTGTTAATAAACGTTATCACACTATATTTCCCTTCTCTTTCCTATTTGGAGGAATCATCAAGGGGTCCCCAATTCCCCATCCCCCCCCATCTACACCAGAGGATCAGTTCATTGATAAGACCAGACATCTGATGTAAGTGTGTTTCCTCTCCCCCTATTTTTACATGATTTGAGGTACTCATATGTATTGAACTACCCCTGATTGTGGTCCCCCATTTTCTCTCTACGTTTGCATGTGTCCTGGAGTCAAAAGTGGAACGACGCGCCTGATGATCCCCCCCCCTTTCCCTGATTCTACAATACCACAGAGGTTGGTGAATCACCTCTAAGAGACTCGGGCAGCGGGACTACACTCTGGGAAGGACTGAAATTACGGACGATACAGTAGGACTTTTGGCGCAACTATTCAATTTCTCTTTAATATATATATATATATATATATAATTGCATGATAAAGCCACTGTACAAATGAATGGGTGAAGGGTGGGTATCGGTCCAGGGTGGCTTAACCCCTTAATTACCTTTGTGATAAGGTGATTAAGGGCTTAATTGATATCAGAATGTAATTGCAATGTATTGGCTATGTATTTTGTTGGCAACAGAGGACACGGATTTTGCTGGCGAGGGGTCTTCTTATTGATGAGGTCAGTAGAACTTTATTTATTTTTATTATGCTAGTTAATGTGTTTAATAATGGGCAAATAATCTATTATCCCTATCTGGATAATAGTTATTTTGCACATTATTGTACTGTATGTGTTGGGGGGGGGGGGGGGCGGGATTGATGTATTTAATGTATAGGATATATTTATTTTGTTTACATACAGGGTTGTTTCCTCAGGTCTGCGGGGGACATATGGAGACCACCTGCGGTCTCCTCGGTCTTCTCACGGGTAAACGGCTGCCAGGTCCACGGGGGACACCTGCGGGGAAGAACCGGTGGCTCCACATCTGTGGGGTCACCGCGGACCTGTAGGGACCACCCGAGGGCCCCCAGACCCCCGTGGGAACCACCCGAGGCCCCTCAGACACCTGTGGGTCTGACCCGGGCCCCCCCAGACAGCCGCTGGCCTACCCGTGGGGACCCCATTGTGTCCCACGGTGACCCACGGAGACCACCTGGTGGACCACGGCGCCTGGCAGGGACCACTCGTAGGCCTCCAAACCCTGTTTGAAACATGGTGCTGGGCTACTGTGAGGTCTGTGAGGTGACCCGTCAGGCCCACCGGGGACTCCCGTGGGCCTGGGGTATTAACCCTCTATGTAAAATAATAAATCATGTATTTATGGGAGGGCATAATACTGCGAGGGCAACACGCCAAAATCATGCCGATATTGAACCCCTGCCGAGAGTGCTTTTTCAGTGCTTACTGTATGAGGCCCTAAGACATGTAAATGTGCTCACAAGTGATATTCTGTATTGGCTATATACTTACGGTGGAGGCTTTTTGTATCCTTCTTCACCCACCAAAACTTAAAATGTGTTTGTGTGTGTGTGTTTATTTGTATGTATGTATATATATATATATATATATATATATATATATATATATATATATATATATGTTTTAAATAACATTGTGGCCTTGTTTATTGTAAATTCCTCCCTTGATAAAGGTCCTGTTTTTAGGACCGAAACGTTGGTGTTTTGTGCCTGCTTCACTAATACAATTCTTTTTGCTAACAAGTGTGCTGTCTCTTCCTTGCTGTGCCTGCTTTGGATTCCCTGGATTCTCTGGTCTGCCTGGTAAGGAGCCTTTGATTATATTCATTCATATGGGACTAAGCACCTGTCTTCATCTGTATTTGTGTGCCATCTGCTCTGTTACCTATATATATATATATATATATATATATATATGTTTTAAATAACATTGTGGCCTTGTTTATTGTAAATTCCTTTGTTGATATTCTGGGTAGTATCATAGTGGAGCGGCTGGTGCTTTCCCTGGCTATACCTATTCCTGGGATAGCGTATCTGCCACTGCTTTGTGAATGACTCCCAGTGTTTGAGCTAAGGGTATAGAATCACCATAATGTTTGTGTTTAAATCTTTGTGGTAAACAAATGAGTTAAGCTAGTTAGAGAAATGTTACTGAATTTCCCAAATAGTCATTTCGGGTCAAGTACTGGGTTAAATCTATATATTCCATATTTAACATTTGGAGCATACACATACTAGGCATTGCAAACAACTTTTTTGTTGCTCAATTGGTACAGGGAAATTTTATTTTAAATTGCACTTGTGTGCGTCTATGTACGATCTTGATATTTCCCCACCTTCACCATGAATGTCATAAAGGATTTATTTTTCAGAACACTGATGTCATAATATGTACTAAAAAGATGTATGTACTAAAAGTTTCTGTGCACCGAAAAAAGGGGTAAGTACATCAAGATTGTACACCAAGTTTTCTTAATAGTGTTCTGTTATTAAGTTGCTACTGTATGTATCAGTCCAAAAATGTATTTGATGAATAAGCAATTATTCACTACGTAGTTTACCAACAGGTATAATTTCTACAGTATGGCTATTAAAAATAAAATTTCACTAATAATTTATAGCTACTAGTACTAGTTCCAAAAAAAAAAAGACCCATAATTCTGTTTTCATTGAAATTGTATCAATCAGGTATTGAACATGACACAATGCGTTAAAAATAATTGAAAATAACACACCAAGGGGGTCATGCAGTAAGCGGCGGAAAATTGCATTCGCCATGTTTTTGGCGTGTTGTCCACGCTGTATGCAGGAAGGGCCGAATCCATGGTGAATCACAGCGAGAGCAACATTGCCAAATATGGCGAGTAACCAGTGGCAAGACAGTCTGCCAGGCGAGAAGCTGCCGAGAAGCCGTCCCCTGCCAAGATGAGATGTGTCTGCAGCAGACAGAGATCCGCCGCTCTCTCGGCGCAAACATCGACAACATTAAAAAATCTTTTAAATACAATTTTATTCATAGTGTACATGTGCAGGGGGTCTTCGGAGCTGAACCGCATTGGTTTCAGGTCCGGGGACCCGCTGCTTCCCGAGATACAGGAACCGTTATGAGGTGCCGGTATGAATAAAACACACATATCAATAAACAATCATTCCTTACCTTTGCGGCTATCTGCTATGGTAACGAAGCAGCATGAATTATTTTTTAATAATAGTGTACTGTGAGCAGGGGTCCCCTGAGCTGAACCGCATTGTTTTATGGCTCAGGGACCCCCTTTTTCCCGAGTTACAGGCCCCAGTATGTGTCATCGGGTGCCAGTGTCGTCGCCATCTTTATAGCGTCCCATACGCGACGTGCCCGCTATAAAGATGGCGGCGATACTGCCACTGATGCCCCAAACTGGGGCCTGTAACTCAGGAATCAGGGGGTCCCTGAGCCACAAATATATGTGGTTCTGCTCAGGAGACCCCCTGCCCCCGCACAATATTATTAAAATACATTAATGCTGCTTCATTACCATAGCGGATATCCGCTAAGGCAATGAAGGGGTTAAGGCATAATAGCATGTTTATTGGGGACAATTGCCCCCAATAAACATTGCAATAAACAACATACACCCCCTGTGCCCCCAACAACTCCTATACCCACAGTAAATATATTAAATTTTTGGGATGCACAGCAATGATACTATAGGCCGGCGGTGGCCCTCGGGTGTTCCCCGCAGGCCTGCAGTACCAATTATGTGCCCCCCCAAAAATATTAAAGAACACATAAATACTTTTCAATAAATACACTCCCCCCACTCTAACACATACAGTACAGTAATGTGCTAAATAACTATTATTCAGATATGGATAATAGATTATTTGCCCATTATGAAACACATAAAACATGCATACAGTAAATAAAAACATGAAATGTTAATCTTAAAATCACCACATTGCACCACATTGCACATTGCCGATGGCGAGAAAAAAAACCGCCTACAAACTTGCCTGTTTTTTTGCTTTTCGCCTAGTTTTCGGGGCTTACTGAATCGTGGTACAGTATACATTTTTGGCGCAAAACGGGCAAAAAGTGACTTTGCACCGCTTACTGCATGACCCTCTAAATGTAATTTGTTTGAAGTCTTCATACAGTACATACGATGTATTTTTTTAAAAGTTTTGTATTATTTTTTTTTGCTTTGACACACAAATCAAATTTTAAATAAAATCTCAGTAGATACTACTTAAACATTGCGTAGATCTCAGTTTTTATGTTTGTGGATTCAGATATCAGTTTAGAGCAATATGGCATTTTTATGAACAGTATGAAGTAGATTGAAGCCTTGTGAATGTTTTAAAGTTCGACATCATTTGGAGAACTGATGTTATCTGTAATCTGTTTAAACTAAGTTTTGATTTATACTTTGTTTGCATAAGTGTAATGTATATGTTAATTTTAAGAATACCTTATGTTCCTAGGTAATTAGAAACATCTTATGCTATCCACTTTACAGGATAATATTTCTTTTAGTCACTATGTTATGTGCTACAGTACATGTGTATTTACAAATATAATTCTGTCAATGCTGAGTCATTTCTAAATGTAATACTGTTACCATTAATGCGATTTTCTTGTTAGTTTTTTTGAGTTAACAGCCCTTACCGTAGGCTACTTAGAGCTATTAACCGCATCAGTATCACTGAAGAAAGAAAATTATACTTACACTAAAGTTGAAAACCTTCCTTTGGGGGTTTATCCATTTTGTTCATTCACTGAGGTATAATAACAGCTTTTAAAATGTGGGGGTCATGTATCAAAGTCTCCCATCGGCAAAAGTGGGACAAAATTGGAGCTATAATACTGTACAAATTTTTTTAAAAAATAGTGCCAAAGGAAACATTTGGATATTTTGCTTTTAGATATGATCAGATGCAGAACTAGATATTTTGCACCCGAGGCAAGTTCCACCAACTGTGCTCTAACAATTTATAGAACCCCCTCTCTCGTTCCTCCTCTCTCCATGTCCCCCATTCTGCCGCTTGCAAAAACACAGAAAAAACAGGCGCACTCATAGCGTAAAATTGTATAACAATAAATTTATGGAATAAGGGATAAAAATACACACTCAGCCATTCAGACATTCAAGTTCCTGTTTACATTGTGAACTCTCTCCGGCAGAAACCTCGCTGACGTCATCGAGCTCACGCGAGATTTGATTCAGTGTATGCTCTGTGTAGCGCCGGAGCAAGGGGAAGGCGGCGTCCCTCGTGGCTTTCGGTCCCTGCTGGGACATAGAGGGGCTATTGTGGCAAGACACACCGCAGACATCACACCGAAGTCCTCCTCTTTGGGTTCCTGCGTCTGAACGGGCTGAGTTGTACTCAAAAATGCATTTTATTCAGCTCTGTTTGTGAATGTGTATTTTTATCCCTTATTCCATAAATTTATTGTTATACAATTTTACGCTATGAGTGCGCCTGTTTTTTCTGTGTTTTTGTAGATATATATATATCATTTCCAAGAATCCCTTGCTGCAGTAGAAGCGCTGTATGCTGGGTGACAATGGGGAAAGACAGGGTTGCAGACCTGTCTAAGACATGCACATGAACATACAGTAATATTTACAGTTGCTTTATGCTTTACTGTGGAGGGTTTTTGTCACTTTTTTTTACCCACCATAACCTTAATGACAGTGGTGATTACCTAGTCTAGTCTCAAACCTGCAAGCCATTAAGACCAGCCTCACACTGATGATACCCATCAAGGTTGAAACATGTATGTGAGTAGGTCTAATGGCTTTGCATCTCATCCCAGCCTCTGTTTAAAAGCTGTGTTTAAAACAGCATGCAGTGGCTTGAGGATTGGTTTGTGTAATACGAGCTTGAGACAAAAGGTGGCACTGAGTGCTCATTTGCATGTCATTTCCCAGAATCCCTTGCTGCAGTGGAAGCGCTGTATGCTGGGTGACAATGGGGAAAGACAGGGTTGCAGACCTGTCTAAGACATGCAAATGAGCATACAGTAATATTTACAGTTGCTATATATATATATATATATATTTTTTTTTTTATATTTATATATATATATATAGTGAATAAATGAGAACAAGGCACTCCGTCAGGTAGATATAGGTGGGTGCTAATCCTATATAAATCAAATAGGCTATACGATACCGTGTGAGCAGATATCAGAGGCAGCACTCCAGTAGATAGTCAAAAAAATGGTATTTTAATGTGACATATAAACCAACGTTTCGGTCCTCCACACGGGACCTTTCTCAAGGTGATGTCACCTTGAGAAAGGTCCCGTGTGGAGGACCGAAACGTTGGTTTATATGTCACATTAAAATACCATTTTTTTGACTATCTACTGGAGTGCTGCCTCTGATATCTGCTCACACGGTATTGTATAGCCTATATATATATATATATATATATATATATATATATATATATATATATATATTATATATATTATATATATTATATATATATATATATATATATATATATATATATTGTGACATAGTCCAAAGATGTTAGGCAGCTTTCTGCCCCATTTTAGAGCAGAAAGTGCAGGAATAGTTAATGATCCGTTCCACAGCTTCCCATTAACTCAGGCAGCTGGATGGAAAATCCAGACCACAGATTACAATGGCTCTAGTTCTCCCTCACCTGCTCTTCTAATCACATGCACAGGTACTTAGAGCAGAGAGGTTTTGCATTTCACTCTCTCTCCTTAGAGCCTGGAGGCTGGGGGTATCGCTGCTCCCCTGTTTCCAGTATCGGGGTTGACGGCCCCTCCACGTATCCCAGTACCAGAGGATTTGCCTGGACCCCACGAACAGATAAGACAAAACAAATGGTTATTGCTGTTGCTAAAAGACTGTGCTGTATCTTGTGACCCTAAATGAGAGAGCACTGTTTTAAGCTGGGGAACCAGTTTAGTTGGCCAGCAGCTGTTAGAGAGACTGATTCTGATGTGTAGTTAGATCCCTGAAAGGGATAGGATTTTGCTTATATGATTTTGGTTTTATTTCTTGAAATAACAGAGTGGGAAATATTGTAACACTGAAATATGTGAACTGCTGAATGAAAGTATCTGAGTACCTCTAACCTTCACATGTTAAAGCTGCAGTACCTTACTTGGATGAAAATAAAGCAGGCAGAAGCCTGAGTTAAGCAGCATAATACTTTGCATGATCCTGTTTGTTGTATAATTAACCCTAGAAGACTGTGTCGGGAAGAACCCAGACAGACGTCAGCGCTACAAAAGAGGGGCGTTTGTCACATATGGTGGAGAATGCGGGCAGACACTAAAAAAGTCTGTGGGTTTGCAAATAAATGCGGGGGTTTAAAATGGCCGCCGAGCTGAACTAAAGTACAGATGCTATGAGTGAAGTCTGTCCCACTGTGTATATCAGTTGTGCTTCTAGCATACACAGAGAATGTGCGAAGTGTGGATGCAATAGCACCCTGAACCCAAACAGAAAACCAAAATGTTTTGCTGAAAAAGAAGAAAAAAAAAAATTGCATCTAGCAAGTGCTGTTTGTAAAGCTAATGCCTTTTGCTGAAGTGAGTGAATTTGCAGCTAGCAAGTGCTGTATGCAAGTTGCTGAAGTGAGTGAAATTGCAGCTAGCAAATTGTCCCTGCCGGGTTTCTAAAATGGCCGACGTGAAATGTTTGTTTTGTAATGTACATAATCATGAAAAACAGTGTCCCTTCAGGCATACGATGATGATGATGACGACTCGTATGTGGCCCCTGGAGGAGAGTCGTACCCACAGATGAATTTAGTATGCTGGGCCTGTCATAAAGTAGGTCACATGGAAGATGTGTGCCCCAAAATTTTCAAAGACAAACAGCTGCAAAAGCAAGCAACGCCCTATGAGTGCAAGCAAGATGTGGAAGCTGATACCAGTGAGCGTGTGCCCATGACCACTGATATCTCTGGAGCTAATAAAGCAAAAAGAAAGAAGAAGAAAAAGAAAACTGTTCCTCAAGTCACAGGGGAAGTGACCAAGCCACTTGAACCTGCGCTGTCAGGACATGCGTCAGAAAGGCGCCGAGATGTGCTGCAGACCGGAGTGACCGGCAGAATTGTCACGGGAACAGTGGCAAAGGAAAAGGAGGAACAAAGGGAAGCTGAATCCTTGAACCAGGATAAAGAGGCTTTGGTTTCTGCACTCCAAGCTGCCCGCCATAATTATGAAGTCCTGTGGCAGGATTTGGTGAAGGAGCGAGAATGGAGCAAGAAGGAGCGAGAATGTTGGATGGAAGAGCGAGAATCGAACGCCGAATTACAGAGGTGTATACTTCCAGCTTTACAGGAGTACGAGGCTTTGAAGAAAACAGAGTCTCTCTTACGGAGTGAGCTGGAAGAGGTGACGACTAGGCTGGAAAAGGCCAACACCGTAATGGCTATCCTAAAACAGAAATACGGGAAGGCTCTACAAGAGGTTCACGCGCTCAGCACAGAGGTGCAAAACTCACGCCTGGAGGGCCACGGTCTGAACACAGAGCTGGGAATGTTGAAGCAAACCCATGAGATTGCCCTGAGTGAGTTAGAGACTGTAAAGCAAGAAAATGAGAGTCTGAAATTGGAAAATTCAGATTTGACTGACCAAGCAGAAAAAGTAAAGAAACAGTTGACTCAGGAAAAATTAGAAGTGCAGGAAGCACTACAGAATGCATTGATGCACACTCAGAGCCAGCACCAGGAAGAAATGGACACTCTGAGAACAGAATTGCGACATATATGCACAAAACAGAATTCTCTCGTGGAGGAACTTAACGTTTTGAAAAAGGAGAAAAGCGTTAGAATAATTCAGAAGCACTGCACAGCTCTTATCCAAGGAAGAAGGGAAAGAGAAAATTATCGGCGTAAACGCGCCGCAACTATCATCCTACAGGCTGCCTACAGAGGGATGAAAATTCGTCAGTTTAATCGCCGGAATAAAGCAGCCTGTGTACTTCAATCATTCTACCGTGCCCGCATGGTACGAAACAGGTTCCTCATTATGAAAGGAGCAACTATAAAGATCCAGTCTCTGACTAGGATGACACAGAACAGGATTCACTATCAAACCTTGAGAAATGCGTCACTGGTTATACAGCGGTATTTCCGCCTTTATAAATGTAGGCCTCAGGAAAGAGAGGCCCAACACTACATGCCTGCCAGCTGCAAAGGTAAAATGCCACAGGGTACAGCCGGAGTTAGTGAGAACCCCATCAAGGTAATCAGTGCTTCATCTTCTAAATACCATATAATTGCCCCAGAGGGGAAATCCCAAATCTCTGAGAGTGATGGTCTTGAGAAAATACATGGCAGTAAGAAGTACCATAAAGGTTCAAAGGTTGCAAAGCAAAAGCGACGAAGGTCAACGCTGGCCTTGAATTTTTCCGGATCTCGCCACTCTGGGCCACAATATAAAGACAAAGACTATCCGGCCCCAGAGTTCTGTCAGAGGCTAAAGAAACAGTCCAGTCATTTGCAGGTTGCAGCAGCCTATGAAATAAAGTCAGGAAATGTAATGGACTGGAAGTCAAAGAAAAAAAAAAAAAAAAAATGTGTTTGGGGAATTGACCGATATTTCTTTTTGTTATTACATGTGTGGACTATGTCACGGACACTTAACTATGCAAATAAGCTATTGTAGTTAAGGTATATTAGGCCTCTAGCTAGAATAAGCATTTTGTCAATATTACAATGTTATATTGGTACTCTGTGTTGAAAATGTAGCTAAACTACAAATTAATATACAGGGTTGATGGCCCTTTCAGTTGGTAAATTATATAATGAGGTTCATATTCTAGAGTAGAACAACCCAGGGAGGTAATAGAAATTGTCTGGTTTTCTGAATATATTTAGCATATCCTGGGTTGTAAGAATGTGTGCTAGACACTTATTTTTCAAAATAGTTCCCTAATAGAGAGCAACAAAATATGTTTGCCAAATATAGTCTCTTATGACGAAACCTATTGTCCATAATTGCCGTGGGAAAAGTTCATATTCGTGTCATGTGAATACTTAATGTTGTACTGAGGAGTTAGCTCAAGTATTTCAGGTAGGACGCTCACCCCAGTGAGGTCCATGGCCGCTCACCCCAGTAGGTGTGAGCTGGGGAGGGGGATATGTGACATAGTCCAAAGATGTTAGGCAGCTTTCTGCCCCATTTTAGAGCAGAAAGTGCAGGAATAGTTAATGATCCGTTCCACAGCTTCCCATTAACTCAGGCAGCTGGATGGAAAATCCAGACCACAGATTACAATGGCTCTAGTTCTCCCTCACCTGCTCTTCTAATCACATGCACAGGTACTTAGAGCAGAGAGGTTTTGCATTTCACTCTCTCTCCTTAGAGCCTGGAGGCTGGGGGTATCGCTGCTCCCCTATTTCCAGTATCGGGGTTGACGGCCCCTCCACGTATCCCAGTACCAGAGGATTTGCCTGGACCCCACGAACAGATAAGACAAAACAAATGGTTATTGCTGTTGCTAAAAGACTGTGCTGTATCTTGTGACCCTAAATGAGAGAGCATTGTTTTAAGCTGGGGAACCAGTTTAGTTGGCCAGCAGCTGTTAGAGAGACTGATTCTGATGTGTAGTTAGATCCCTGAAAGGGATAGGATTTTGCTTATATGATTTTGGTTTTATTTCTTGAAATAACAGAGTGGGAAATATTGTAACACTGAAATATGTGAACTGCTGAATGAAAGTATCTGAGTACCTCTAACCTTCACATGTTAAAGCTGCAGTACCTTACTTGGATGAAAATAAAGCAGGCAGAAGCCTGAGTTAAGCAGCATAATACTTTGCATGATCCTGTTTGTTGTATAATTAACCCTAGAAGACTGTGTCGGGAAGAACCCAGACAGACGTCAGCGCTACAAAAGAGGGGCGTTTGTCACAATATATATATATATATATATATATATATATTAAAGAGAAATTGAATAGTTGCGCCAAAAGTCCTACTGTATCGTATATATATATATATATATATATATATATATTATATATATATATATATTGTGACAGAAACCAGGGGTTGGTAATAAACTCCATATACAGGGCTCCCAGGATACTGAACAGTTTCTGTCCTGTCTAAGCTGAACAGGGCAGCCTCGTAGTACAGGCACTCCATTCCACAGTTTGTCTGCTGCCTGTTTTCTGTCACCTGTCATGCTGATTAGAGTTCAGGTATATAAGACCTGTTTCCTGTTTCCTCTGGGCCCCGCCCAAGAGCCTGGGAGGCTGCTGAACTGCAGAGGGGTGAGAAAGCCTCTTTCCCAAATCGCTTCATTCATTCTGTTAGTTTGTCTAAAGACTGCAAAGGTACTTATTTTGTTGGTGGAAGTGGACAAGCCACTTCCAACTCTGAGTCAGGGACATCTAAGTTTTAAGTTATCGCTCAGACGAGCAGCTTTTTGTTTGGCTTTGTTTTCTGTTTACACTGTAGCAGTCCCAGTGCCTGGGACTGAATAAACCAGGTATAGCCTGTTTAAAGGAACAGTACGTGACGTCTCATCATTTAACCTACCCTAAAAGACCGTGTTCTAACAGTCCCGGACAGACGGCGGAGCCCCGGAGTAAGCCGTGTGTCACATATGGTGGAGAATGCGGGCAGAGCACTAGGGGGTCTGCGGGTTGAAGAACTTTGAAGAAAAAAAAAAAAAAAAGTTTTTTTCATCCTCTGCAAATAAGATGGAAGACGTGGTGGGTGCGCTGGTACGCAATGTCGCTGCCCAGAAAGACGCGAATGAAACCCAGCAACAGCTATTAATAGCCCAGCAAGAAACTAATGCAAACCAGCAGCAGACGAATGCAGCCCAGCAACAGCTGCTAATAGCCCAGCAAGAGATTAATGCCAACCAGCAACAGGCGAATGCAAACCAGCAACAGACGAATGCAAACCAGCAACAGACGAATGAAGCCCTGCAAAACGCGAATGCACACCAGCAAGAGACAAACCGCTTGCTGAGAGAGGAGCAACAGCGGTTCGCTCAGGGCTTACAGCAGGAACTCGAGATCCTGAGGGGGACTATCCGTAACCTTCCACTGGCAGCGGCAGCCCCAGTTCCGAAAATGACCAGGGCAAGCCACTACCTTCAGAAGATGGGACCCTTGGATGATGTGGAAGCCTATCTTCTCACGTTTGAACGCACGGCACAGAGAGAGGGATGGCCAGAAGCTGAGTGGGCTGGTCTAATCGCACCCTTCCTAAGCGGCGAACCCCAGAAGGCTTACTTTGATCTAGAGCCAGCCGAAGCTAACGTCTATGCAAAGTTGAAGTTCGAGATCCTCGCCCGCCTTGGCGTAACCACGGCTGTTCGTGCCCAAAGGTTTCACGCATGGTCCTTCACGATGGATAAAGCCACCCGAAGCCAGATGTATGACCTCATCCACCTCGCCCGGAAGTGGCTACAACCCGAGATCAACTCAGCAAGCCACATCGTGGAACGGTTGGTCATGGACCAGTTCTTGAGGAAACTTCCCTCTGCCTTACGTCGTTGGGTCAGTCGGAGTGACCCCCACAATGCGGATGAGCTTGTGGCCCTTGTAGAAAGGTACAGTGCAGCAGAAGAGCACACGCAACCCACAGTCGTGGAGCAACCCCACTACCCGAGGTTCCAGGACTCTTCCAGAGACGGTAAAAGGGTACCGGGGTTAAGGGGCGCTGAAGAGCGGCGACCACCTTCACGCCGCTCCAGCAACAGTGGTTCGCACACTAAGGGCAATAGCCAACATGGGGAGCCGGGAAAAGGCTCTAAGTGGGACACAGACTATGTACCTAAATGTGTAAATTGTCATGAGAGGGGCCACACAGCAAAAATCTGCCCACTAAATGATGAGCCCATGCAATGCAACAGCGTGGAACCTTATTCGCTGTTGTCCCAATGTATGGGCCCTAGCCCAGAGGACCCCTTGAATAACCATCTGTGGGCATTTGTAAAGGTTAATGGTAAGAGGGTTCGGGCACTTCTTGACTCTGGGAGCATGGTCACACTAGTGTCCGAATACCTATTGCCCATTAAGAAGAAACAGGTAAACAGTTCACAAAGAGTGGCAATTTGTTGTATACATGGGGATAATCATGAATATTCCACTGTTGATGTTTTTTTTTAAACAGAATTTGGTTCTTTAGATTTCAAGGTGGGTGTTGTACCCAAACTGGCACATGATGTGTTAATAGGGACCGACTTTCCCCATTTTGTAAAAATGTGGTCCCCAGCTCAGAATAGCGCCCAGAGTTCAATAGCGGACCATAACGAAGTGTTAGAAGAAACAAATCCTTTCCCTTTTTCAGAAATGGATGTTGACGAGGGCCCAAATAAGAAGGGGGAAAAGGAGGAGTGCTGTGAAATTCCCTTCCCCATCACTACTTTGGTAGGGAATACCCCAAATCAAGATGTTGATCAGGCACTTACCACCCCAGTACAGGATAAGACCCTCGCTGACCTAGAGGTCAGTCCTGGGAGTTTTAAGAAGGCCCAGTGGGAGGACCCCACATTAGCGGTAGCAAGGGGAAATATACGGGACCAGAATAGTACTCATGGCCAACCAGATAGGTCACTTGCTTACCCCTACTTCGAGGTAGAGAACGACCTAGTATATCGGGTTGATAAAAGAAAATCAGTTACAACTAAACAATTGTTGGTACCACGGACATTCCGTAACGTAGTATTACACCTCGCACATAGTCATCCATTGGGGGGACACCTAGGGGTGGAAAAGACAAAAGAAAAGGTTCCCCGAAGCTTTTATTGGCCTGGGGTTCTGGCAGAAATTACAAACTATTGTTCCTCATGCCCAGAATGTCAGATCACCGCCCCGTTCAAAGCATACCGCAGCCCATTGGTACCCCTTCCCATAATAGAGGTACCATTTGACCGGATTGCTATGGATCTAGTAGGACCCCTAATAAAGTCTGCTAGGGGACATCAGCATATATTGGTAATATTAGATTATGCTACCCGATATCCGGAGGCAGTTCCCCTACGTAGCACCTCTGCTAAAAACATAGCAAAAGAGTTAGTACTTCTGTTTTCCCGGGTCGGAATTCCTAAAGAGATCTTATCTGACCAGGGAACACCATTTATGTCCCAAGTAACAAAAGAGCTATGTAAACTCCTAAAAATCAAGCATCTCAGAACCTCAGTCTATCATCCACAAACAGATGGTTTAGTGGAAAGGTTCAATAAAACCTTAAAGAGCATGTTACGCCGGGCGGTCGATAAGGATGGGAAAAACTGGGACTGTTTGTTACCATACCTGTTATTTGCCATTAGGGAAGTTCCCCAGTCATCCACAGGCTTCTCCCCGTTTGAACTATTGTATGGCCGACATCCAAGGGGCTTACTGGATATAGCCAAAGAAACTTGGGAACACGAGGTTACCCCTTACAGAAGTGTAATAGAGCATGTTGCCCAGATGCAGGACCGCATTGCTGCAGTCCTACCCATAGTGAGGGAACACATGGAGAAAGCTCAAGAAGCACAAAGGAATACGTATAATAAGGGTGCTAGGGTCAGAATTTTTTTTCCAGGTGATAGGGTACTAGTTCTGGTTCCCACCGTGGAGAGTAAATTCCTTGCTAAATGGCATGGGCCATATGAGGTCTTGGAAAGAGTGGGAGAAGTAAATTATAGGGTAAGGCAGCCAGGTAGGAGGAAACCTGAGCAAATTTACCATATAAACCTACTCAAGCCCTGGAAAGATAGAGAGGTCTTGTTAACCCTAGTACCCCCAGGTCCGTCAGAGAATCAAGAAACTGACCCAGAGGTTAGCATAGCTGAAACACTGTCCGTGCATCAGAAACGAGAGGTCCAGAGTTTAGTAAGAAGGAACAAAGAAATCTTCTCTACACAGCCAGGTAAAACTAACGTAATTAAACATGACATAGTCTCTGAACCGGGGGTCCGAGTTAACCTTAAACCGTACCGAATCCCAGAGGCCAAGAGAGAGGCTATAAGTTTAGAGGTTAAAAAAATGCTAAAACTAGGCGTAATTGAGGAATCCCAAAGTGGGTGGAACAGCCCTATAGTTTTAGTCCCAAAGCCAGACGGTACAACAAGGTTTTGTAATGACTACCGGAAACTAAATGCGGTGTCAAAATTTGATACTTATCCTATGCCCAGGGTGGATGAACTTGTAGAGAGACTGGGCAAAGCCCGATATCTCACAACCCTAGACCTAACAAAAGGGTACTGGCAGGTTCCCCTCACAGAAAGGGCAAAAGAAAAAACAGCCTTCTCAACCCCAGACGGCCTCTTTCAATATAAGGTGCTGCCTTTTGGCTTACATGGAGCTCCCGCCACATTCCAAAGAATGATGGATAAAATTTTAAAACCACATGTTCGGTATGCTGCCGCCTACCTGGATGATGTGGTAATCCATAGTGAAGATTGGCAGTCCCACCTTCCAAAGGTCCAAGCTGTGCTCGACGCAGTTCGGTCTGCTGGACTAACTGCTAACCCCGCTAAATGCACTATTGGTCTGGAGGAGGCCAAGTATCTGGGGTATTCTATTGGTAGAGGGTTACTCAAACCACAAACACTCAAAGTAGAGGCGATACAAAATTGGCCAAGGCCAGTCACAAAAAAACAAGTAAGGACCTTTTTGGGGTTAATTGGCTACTATAGGAGGTTTATTCCCAATTTTGCAACTAAGGCAACCCCACTAACCGACCTCACAAAAGCAAGAGGACCGCTAATGGTAAAGTGGTCCCCCGAAGCCGAACAGGCCTTTAGAAGCCTGAAAGAAGCTCTCTGTGCCCAACCAGTGTTGGTCACACCTGACTTCTCCAAAGAGTTCGTAGTCCAAACCGACGCATCTGAGGTAGGGCTGGGGGCGGTACTCTCCCAGGAGTCTCAAGGGGAGGAGCACCCCATCCTTTATTTAAGTAGGAAACTAAATCCCCAGGAGAAAAATTACTCCATAGTCGAGAAAGAGTGTCTCGCAATAAAGTGGGCTGTAGAGACACTCAAGTATTATCTGTTGGGGAGAAAGTTCCGATTGGTCACAGATCATGCACCCCTTACCTGGATGTGTCAAAATAGGGAGAAGAACGCTAGGGTGACCAGGTGGTTCCTAAACCTACAGCCCTTTAAATTTTCTGTGGAACACAGGTCGGGGCACAAACATGGCAATGCCGACGGGTTGTCAAGGATGCACTCCCTAATATCCATGGTCGCTCACCCCTCGAGGTCTGAGCTGGGGGGGAGGATATGTGACAGAAACCAGGGGTTGGTAATAAACTCAATATACAGGGCTCCCAGGATACTGAACAGTTTCTGTCCTGTCTAAGCTGAACAGGGCAGCCTCGTAGTACAGGCACTCCATTCCACAGTTTGTCTGCTGCCTGTTTTCTGTCACCTGTCATGCTGATTAGAGTTCAGGTATATAAGACCTGTTTCCTGTTTCCTCTGGGCCCCGCCCAAGAGCCTGGGAGGCTGCTGAACTGCAGAGGGGTGAGAAAGCCTCTTTCCCAAATCGCTTCATTCATTCTGTTAGTTTGTCTAAAGACTGCAAAGGTACTTATTTTGTTGGTGGAAGTGGACAAGCCACTTCCAACTCTGAGTCAGGGACATCTAAGTTTTAAGTTATCGCTCAGACGAGCAGCTTTTTGTTTGGCTTTGTTTTCTGTTTACACTGTAGCAGTCCCAGTGCCTGGGACTGAATAAACCAGGTATAGCCTGTTTAAAGGAACAGTACGTGACGTCTCATCATTTAACCTACCCTAAAAGACCGTGTTCTAACAGTCCCGGACAGACGGCGGAGCCCCGGAGTAAGCCGTTTGTCACAATATATATATATTATATATATATATATATATATATATATATATATATCCATATCCATATCCAGTTAGGTCCAGAAATAATTGGACACTGATACAAGTTTTGTTATTTCGGCTGTGTACCAAAATACATTCAGGTTACAGATAAATAATGAATATGGACTTAAAGTGCAGTCTATCAGCTTTAATGTGACAGTATTCACATCCAAATTGGAGGAAGGGTTTAGGAATAACATCTTTTTAATATGTAGCCCCCTGTTTTCAAGGGACCAAAAGTAATTGGACAATTGACTCAAAAGCTGTTTCATGGACAGGTGTGGTCTATTCCTTCATTATTTCATCATCAATTAAGCAGGTAAAAGGTCTTGATTACAGGTGTGGCATTCGCATTTGGAAGCTCTTGCCGTGAACCCACAACATGCGGTCAAGGAGCTCCCAATGCAAGTGAAACAAGGCATCCATAGGCTGCAAAAAAAAAAGAAAATCCATCAGAGAGATAGCAGGAACATTAGGAGTGGCCAAATCAACAGTTTGGTACATTCTGAGAAAAAAAGAACGCACTGGTGAGCTCTGCAACACAAAAAGGCCTCGACATCCACGGAAGATAACAGTGGTGGATGATCATAGGATCATTTCCATGGTAAAGACAAACCCCTTCACGACATCCAGCCAAGTGAAGAACACTCTCCAGGAGGTAGGCATATCATTATCCAAGTCTACCATAAAGAGAAGACTTCACAAGAGCAAATACAGAGGGTTCACCACAAGGTGCAAACCATTCCTAAGCCTCAAGAATAGAAAAGCCTGATTAGACTTTGCCAAACAATATCTAAAAAAGGCAGCCCAGTTCTGGAACAGCATTCTTTGGACAGATGAAACAAAGATCAATCTGTACCAGAATGATGGGAAGAAAAAAGTATGGAGAAGGCTTGGAATGGCTCATGATCTGAACATACCACATCAGCTGTAAAACACGCTGGAGGCAGTGTGATGGCATTGGCATGCATGGCTTACAATGGCACTGGGTCACTAGTGTTTATTGATAATGTGACAGAAGACAGAAGCAGCCGGATGAATTCTGAAGTGTATAGGGATATATTGTCTGCTCAGATTCAGCCAAATTCAGCGAAGTTGATTGGACGGTGCTTCACTTTACAGATGGACAATGACCAAAAACATACTGCGAAAGCAACCCAGGAGTTTTTTTAAGGCAAAGAAGTGGAATATTCTGCAATGGCCAAGTCAATCACCAGATCTCAACCCGATCAAGCATGCATTTCACTTGCTGAAGACAAAACTTATGGCAGAAAGACCCACGAACAAACAACAACTAAATACAGCTGCAGTAAAGGCCTGGCAAAGCATCACAAAGGAGGAAACCTTTGGTGATGTCATTGCGTTGCAGACTTCAAACAGTCATTGCCTGCAAAGGATTCTCGACAAAGTATTAAAAATGAACATTGTATTTATGATTGTGTTAATTTGTCCAATTACATTTGAGCCCCTGAAATAAGGGGACAGTGTATGAAAATAGTTGCAATACCTAAACGTTTCATACGATATTTTTGTTCAACCCTTTGAATTAAAGCTGAAAGTCTGCACTTCTATTGCATCTCAGTTGTTTCATTTCAAATCCATCGTGGTGGCGTACAGAGCCAAAATGATGAAAATTGTGTCAGTGTCCTATTATTTCTGGACCTAACTGTATATATACAGTGGCGGCACATCTTATTCGTACATTTCCCGACGGCAGGGTGCGTGCGTGCCGCGTGGTGACGCGGCATGTCCGCGCGTCACTGTTACGTCACTGCCACGTGGCGCGCCCGGCTTCCCCGGCTTCCCTGGCTTCCCCGACATCGCCAGAAGGTAAGCGGGGGTACGGGGAAGCGAAGGGGCAAAGCATGAGCTGCCTGGGGGTCGGGAAGGGGGAGAAAAATGCGCGCGAGTGGAGGAGGTTGTAGGGGGTGCACGGAGGAGATGCGGCTGGCGCCCGGTCTAGTCCAGCGCCAGCTGGAGTAAAGCCCCGGTTAACCGGCGGCTTTTGTTAGAATAAGCTGTGCCGGGACAGTATATATATATAAAAACAGGGTCCCACCCTGGGTCCTGCCTACATCCGCTGCTGCGGAGGAGGTTGCTGAGAGGTGTGGGTCATCAGGGAGGCAATCGGATCGCTGGATGGTCACGGCGGCTCCCTTAGCAGGGCGCTGCCATCTTTGATGAGATTGTGCATGCTCAAGTAGGCTATTACCCAGAGCAGGCTCCTCAGGGACTATAGCCCTCAGGATGCATGGGGCGACGGACACAGCACCCCAATTCACGGACACAGCAAAGATGCAGCTGCGGACTGGTGATCCGGTGGTCTGGGACCAGATTACCATATTGAGAGACTATCTGCAAAGGTGATACACTCCTTGCGGAAGGCACCCCACTTGGAGGTGGATGTCATTACCGGGTGTCAGAGCACCCGGCAGGTACTACAAGTGCACCAACTATAAACACGTTAGTGGGGGCAGCGTGATCTCCCAAATTTGGGTGGGAGTTGCTACTCGTTGACCCCAGGGTGGTTGGGTGCCCTAGGGCCCCTCAGGACTTTGTGGGAATATATCGCCAGTGTGTGGACACATGGTTGGTGGTTACTGGAGGGCACAGTGGTGCATGACCGGGTGTGTGGAAATGTATATATATGTTCAGTATTCTTTCCATGCAGTAAAACTATTATACGTAAAACACAAGAATGTACGTAAATGTTGCAAAGTGAGATTTAAAAAAATATATTATTAAACATGCGTATGAAATGTTCTATGGCTGCCGTTAACTCATCTTAATCTCTTCCAGTTTTCATTTGTGCTGTGTTGATGTGTTGTATGGGGTTCCTTTACCGGGGTTATCCCACAAAGTAGGATCCTTTACAGGTGGAGGCGCACCCGATTACCAACTCAGATACACCGAAGGCTCCCAGTAGCGTTGGCTCAGGCCTCCTGTGAGCCACAGGTAAAGAAGCACATACATCGTAGCCACCATATCTCCCAGGGGGTTGGGGAACATGTGCTACAATTGTAGGCGCTGCTGAGATCTGAGACCTGGGGTGCCCTTCTCAGCAGTCCAAAATTTGTGAAAACCCTCAGTCCACCTGTCAGGAATCGGCGTTCTCCGTGCTCCCCACACAGAGCACTCACTTCCCCAGGCGATTCCTCTGCTCAGCGCCGGGCGCATCCACGCCCTCCCGCGTGCACACCTGCACCATCCACTGGCTCGGTCCACACTCGTACACGCGTTATGGAACGTGCTCATTCTGCACACTCTTCTTCCCATCTCCCGACCTCAGGCTCTGCCCCCGCAAGCCGCACGGGCATACTCAGGTTACCAACAAGTCTCACCTGGCCTGTTATGCCTGCACCAATCTGCAGTGTCTCCCTGTAGCTCTTCCTGTCCCGCCTCCGTTCCTAATTGGACCTTCCTACTTTATCTAGCTCCTCTCTGCTTTCAGTCTTTGCTCGACATAGTCTCTGCATGGAAGTACTTCAGGATTCTCTTAGTGTTTTCACAGGTTCTGACACGGCTCGTACGACTACCCCTTCTGGCTCTCGATCTCGGCACTCCTTGGACAAAAGCTCACTCTGATACCCTTCGAACCCGGCTTGGACTACAACCTCTCTCCGCTCTCCACTCCTTGACCTCGGCAAGGCATTCTTCACTCTATCTCTACAACCGGTACCGGCAAGTATTGTCTACATTACTACACCTGGCCTGGCAACACTTTATACCACACTCCGGACACGCTCCTTTTGCTGCGGGTGCGTGTATTACCACTTCCCCCTTCAGCTCAGGGGACGGGTCTGGTCTGCGGGCAGCACCGGCATAACATTATGTCGAGCCCACAAGACGCAGACCAGACTGACATGGCCTCCATGATGACGGCCATGTATCAAAAAGTCCAGGCCCTAATGGACCAAATGGCTCTTCTCACTCAACATGTACAGGACATTTCATTTCAGGCACCACCTGTTGCTGCACCGCCACTGTCGCCAGAACCAGTATCCGTCGCAACCTCAGGCCTGAAGATCCCGGCACCTAAACCATATGCGGGGGATCCGCACGCCTGCCGCGGTTTCCTCAATCAATGCGAGATCCAGTTTGAGATGGCTCCGCAGCAGTATTCCACTGGTCACAAGAAAGTGGCGTATGTCTACAGCCTGCTTACAGGGAAAGCGCTGGCATGGGCCTCCCCAATTTGGGAACTACGTCCCGATATCACCCGCGACTACGCGGCCTTTAGACGAGACTTTTGACAGGTCTTCGATTCCCCTACACGCCAAGAAACTGCCTCTGACTCTTTGCTTGAGCTTTCTCAGGGACGTCGTTCCATGGCCCAGTATGCCTTGGAGTTCAGGACCATAGCATCTGAGACACGATGGGGCCAGGAGGCTTTGGTCTCAGTCTTCTGGCGAGGCTTAACGGATTCCGTGAAGGACGAGCTCGCCTCACAACCCAGGCCAGGGCTTCTGGAGGAACTCATCTCCCAAGCCAATTGAGTGGATCAGCGCCTTCTTGTACGCCGCGTCCAGCGCCAGCTTCCTTGATTTATGTCCTCCCGTGCTCCTTCTCCCAGATTCTCTCCAACCCCAGGACCTGCCATCTCCCCGCTACCTGCTCTGGAGGCTCCTGAGCCGATGCAACTTGGAGTCCAGCGTTTCCGGACACCGATACAGCAAGATCGCCAAGCCGGTGGATTATGTTATTACTGCGGATCCTACGAGCATCTGGTCCGTGAATGTCCACTACGCCCGGGAAACGACCAAACCCAGTGAGTACGAAGGGGCACTCCCTGGGTGATAAATCTCCTTGTCCCCTTTCCAGGAAGGAACTTCCCAAAAAATTGACCATTCCCGTTTCTCTCTTGGGTCCTACCTTCCGCACCTCCACTGCGGCATTTATCGACTCCGGTGCGGGAGGAAATTTCATGGACCAAACCTTCTCTAAACAGAACCAGATTCCACTCGTTAGGAAGAAGTCTCCCGTTGCCTTGGTTGGGATCGACGACCGTTCGCTCACCCCGGCATACATTTCCTTGGAGACTTGCCCCATCACCCTTTCCTCTCACTCCCACAAGGAGACCTTGGCCTTTGATGTAATCCACGCTCCCAGAACTCCAGTCACTCTCGGCTTAACTTGGTTGAAGAAGCACAATCCTCTCATCAACTGGACATCCCAAGACCCTATTACTTGGAGGTCAAGGTCAGAGGAGCCATCTCCACCAGCCATACTTCCGCCTCGAATGCTGGCCAATACCTCTTTTCTTGAGGTTATTCTACCTTCTGTTTACCACCAATTCCGGGACGTTTTCAATAAGGTACAGTCAGACCTTTTGCCGCCACACAGGACTTACGATTGTCCAATCGATCTGGTTTCAGGTTACTCCCTACCCAAGTCCAAGACCTACCCCTTGTCGTTACCAGAATCTCATGCTATGGATGAATATATCCAGGAGAATCTCAAGAATGGCTTTATTCGTCACTCCAATTCCCCAGCAGGGGCTGGGTTTTTCTTCGTCAAGAAAAAGGACGGGTCATTGAGGCCTTGCATCGATTACAGAGGTTTGAACCGCATAACTGTTAAAAAATCGTTACTCCCTCCCCCTTATTACCGAACTGTTCGATAAATTACAGGGGGCCAAAAATGTTTCCAAGTTGGATCTGCGTGGTGCCTATAACCAGGTGCGCATCAGGAAGGGGGATGAATGGAAGATGGCATACAACACGCATAGCGGACACTACGAGTATCTTGTAATTCCCTTCGGCTTATGTAATGCTCCCGCTGTCTTCCAGGATTTCATCAACGACGTCTTTTGTAAGGTACTCTACATTTTTGTTATAGTATACTTGGATGATATCCTGATTTTTTCCAAAGATCTCCAGGACCATATACGCCATACCTCCTACGTCCTTTCCCGTCTCCGTGAACACCATTTGTACGCCAAACTGGAGAAGTGCACCTTTCATCAGACCTCTACTCTATTCCTGAGGTACATCATTTCCGATGAAGGTTTTATGATGGATGCCGGTAAACTTCAAGCAGTCACTGAATGGCCAAGACCCAATTCTCTCAAGGCCATACAACGTTTTTTAGGGTTCGCTAATTACTATCGTAAGTTTATACGGAGTTTTTCTACCATTGTGGCACCCCTCACTGCGCTCACCAAAAAAGGAGCTGATCCTTCTGCATGGTCATCCGAGGCCATCTCCGCCTTCGAGACACTCAAGGAAGCTTTTATATCCGCACCTATTCTC
This sequence comes from Ascaphus truei, assembly GCF_040206685.1. Taxonomy (NCBI): domain Eukaryota; kingdom Metazoa; phylum Chordata; class Amphibia; order Anura; family Ascaphidae; genus Ascaphus; species Ascaphus truei. The sequence continues at coordinate 251,264,560 of NC_134486.1, forward strand.
CGTCATCCCAACATTGAACTTCCCTTCGTCCTGGAGGTCGACGCTTCTGATTGCGGCACTGGGGCCGTTCTTTCTCAGAGACCCACGCCTCAAGATAAGTTACATCCCTGTGCATATCTTTCCAAGAAATTCTCATCTGCCGAGAGGAACTATGACGTGGGTAACAGGGAACATCTGGCCATGAAAATGGATCTTCAAGAGTGGAGACACTTGCTGGAGGGGTTGAAAGAGCCGTTTACTATTCTCACGGACCACAAGAACCTTCTTTACATAGAAAACACTCGATGCCTTGCTCCACGACAGGCTCGTTGGGCTCTTTTTTTTTCTCGATTTGATTTTCACCTTTCCTATATCCCCGGGACCAAGAACTTAAAGGCAGACGCACTCCCCCGAATACATTCTTCTGAAGAGAGACCAGAGGAACCTTTGGAGACCATTCTTCCACAAGAGAGGATTCTCGCCACGTCTACTTTCAAGAATCTTGACAAGATTTTGCACTCCCAGAGACACATTCCCAAGGACTTGGTCGTTCCCGACAACAAACTCTTCGTACCTTCCAAATTTGTTCCAGAGGTCCTGTCTTGGGGTCACTCCTCTAAATCTGTAGGTCATCCAGGTTTTAAGAAGACTACTGATCTCATTCGTTGGAATTTCTCGTGGCCAAGGATGTCTCAAGATATTCTGGAGTTTACCCGCGCCTGTCCCACGTGCACTCAAAGCAAGACTCTCCGTCAAAAGCCTCAGGGTTTTCTGTTACCTCTTCCAGTTCCCGACCGCCCCTGGTCCCACATTTCGATGGACTTCATCGTGGAGTTGCCCAGGTCCAGAGGAATGAACACTATCTTGGTGGTCGTGGACAGGTTCTCAAAGATGTCCCATTTTATTCCACTTAAGGGATTACCACATCCCCCACCCTTGCTGATATCTTAAGGAGCAGATTTTCCGAATTCATGGGATTCCTTCATCCATTGTTTCTGACAGAGGTTATCAATTTGTATCCAAATTTTGGAGAACTTTCACCAAGAGATTGGGCATCTCTTCTTCTTTCTCTTCCGCCTATCATCCACAGTCCAATGGACAAACAGAGAGAATCAATCAATCCCTGGAGAAATACCTGAGATGTTTTATATCCGATTCCCAGGATGATTGGGCTCAACTCCTTCCTTGGGCAGAGTACGCTGTCAATTCTCTTTAAAATGAAGCCACCCGGAAGTCGCCCTTCTTTATAAATTATGGATTCCACCCCCCTTGCCTACTCATCTCCAACATCCCTTCTGGAGTTCCAGCCTCGGATGAACGCATTTCTGCCCTCCAAACCGCATGGTCTAGGATTCAGTCTACCCTTCTCGACTCTTCCCGCAGATCGAAACTACAGGCCGATCGTCGTCGTCGTTCGGCGCCCAGTTACAAGCCAGGGGATTTGGTATGGCACTCCTCCAAGAATATCCGCCTCAAGGTACCATCTCCAAAATTGGCACCTAAGTTCCTGGGTCCCTTCCCTATTTGTGAACAAATCAATCCTGTGGCATTCCGGCTCCAACTACCACACAGTATGAAGATTCCCAATGTCTTTCATGTGTCCCTCTTAAAACCATTCATCACCAGTCACTTCTTTCCGGATCAGACTCGTAAACCGGACCACATTACTGTTCAAAATAATGAGGAATACGAAGTTCACTCTCTTTTGGATTCTCGCCTATCCAGGGGCCAGCTCCAGTTATTGGTGCAGTGGAAGGGCTTTGGCCCTGAAGAGAGATCCTGGGTACCTTTAAAGGACATTCATGCCCCAGCCCTTCTTAAGTCCTTCAGGAAAAAGTTTCCAGAGAAACCGTTCATGGATTGTCCTGAGGCCGTTCCTGAAGAGGGGGGTACTGTCAGGAATCGGCGTTCTCCGTGCTCCCCACACAGAGCACTCACTTCCCCAGGCGATTCCTCTGCTCAGCGCCGGGCGCACCCACGCCCTCCCGCGTGCACACCTGCACCATCCACTGGCTTGGTCCACACGCGTACACGCGTTACGGAGCGTGCTCATTCTGCACACTCTTCTTCCGTCCCCCGACCTCAGGCTCTGCCCCCGCAAGCCACACGGGCATACTCAGGTTACCAACAAGTCTCACCTGGCCTGTTATGCCTGCACCAATCTGCAGTGTCTCCCTGTAGCTCTTCCTGTCCCGCCTCCGTTCCTAATTGGGCCTTCCTGCTTTATCTAGCTCCTCTCTGCTCTCAGTCTTTGCTCGACATAGTCTCTGCATGGAAGTACTTCAGAATTCTCTTAGTGTTTTCACAGGTTCTGACACAGCTCGTACGACTACCCCTTCTGGCTCTCGATCTCGGCACTCCTTGGACAACGCTCACTCTGATACCCCTCGAACCCAGCTTGGACTACAACCTCTCTCCGCTCTCCACTCCTTGACCTCGGCAAGGCATTCTTCACTCTATCTCTACAACCGGTACCGGCAAGTATTGTCTACATTACTACACCTGGCCTGGCAACACTTTATACCACACTCCGGACACGCTCCCTTTGTTGCGGGTGCGTGTTTTACCACTTTCCCCTTCAGCTCAGGGGACGGGTCTGGTCTGCGGGCAGCACCGGCATAACACCACCATGTTTATGCCCTTGCAACAACAGGTCCTTGATTAGGCCCCAGAACTCCGAGAACACGTGGTCACAGTGGGATGAGTCCCCACCCTCACCTCAATGTTTTCTGTATGCGACCAAGTAAAAAGATTCCCTGGCATGAGTGATGTCAGGATCATCAGCAGGAAATATGACCCCGTTTGTCAGGGTAGTGTTTTGTTACTAGCCACCAGGCAAGAGATATGCCCCGAAGATGCCCTCAGGTAATATACCTGCCAGAGACTTTACCTCACGGGTGCCTGCTCATATATCCCTGGCTAGCATCCCCCCTCAGCTACATCCCATCGTGGACCCACCACACAGGTTCTTCCACCGGTTGAGGCCTTCACTGCCTCCTGTGACCCCGGGGAGTGGAGAACCATCAAAATGGTCACCTGTACCTGAGCGAGGCCAGATGTTTCCCTCCCCCAGGTATGTGCTTGTCAAGTGGTGGCCCAGTACTATGAGTAACCTTACCACAATTAGTGGAGGCCCTGACCATGTCGTCACAAGCACAAAATTACAGGAAGCTCAAGGCCTTCTCCGGAATGACCCCTACCCCAGTGTGTGAAGAAAGGATTGAATCCTGGTGAGAACATACCCTCAAGGTCCTTGGTGAATGGCCCTGTTCTGAGGCGGTGAAACATCAGAGGAAAATGGAGAGCCTCCGACCTCCAGCATCCACTATGATTAGTATGCGTCGCGATCAAGATGCTGACATCTCGGCCCATAGGATCGTGGATCTGCTGGTGCGCATCTACGGGAAGGATGAAGATGAAAGTGAACTGTGGTCTAAATATTATGGCCTCAGGCAAAAGGATGGGGAAGACCTGCCCATCTTCATTCAACGGATCAAACTGGTCATCTGGAAACTGCAAAATCACACATCATCCTCGTCTCCATGGTGGATGAGTACCGTTGCAAACAGTTCCTGAGAGGGGCCATCCCCACCCACCACATTGTGATCATGATTAGGTGCTCTCTACTGCAAGGACATCCCCCTACCTTCGAGGACCTACTAGGAATAGTAAAAGGGTATGAGTCATACACTTGATTACACACTCCCAAGAAGGACAAAGAGCCCCTTAAGGGTGAACCCAAGGGAGCGGCAGCTTCAAAGGTCAAAGAGACATACAGCACTGAGGAGGACCCTCCTTCCAAGTCATTTGCAAACAAGTCCAGGGCACCTGGGAGAGTATCTCCCACCTACCGGGCTCACCTGGATGCAAGTAGTACCATCTGCTTCATTTGCGGCCAGAAGGGCCACTTCTCACAGGACTGCCCGGAGAGAAAAAAAAACTCCAATTAGAACGTTCCATCCGAAGGCTATGATTGGAAGCATTCAGACCGCAGAAACAACTTCCCCGTCCACAGAGAGCGCACCAGCGCCAAACCCAGATGAACCCCCTCCATCGGACGCATACTGTCCCATAGGACCGGCTGCGATCATCCGGATCCTCGTGTATGAAATTTAGGCATCACTTTGCTGGACACTGGGTCTCAGGTGACCATTGTGTACAGTTAATTCTTCGATTAACATCTCAAACATCTGCCATTACAATCAGAAGACAAGTTGAAGCTGTGGGGCCTCAGCAATGAGGAGTACCCCATCGACGGCGTGGTGCAGGTTCAGCTGGAAATACCCCAGCTGAACACCGGCAAATCCTACACCATGGATGTTGAGGCGCTAATCTGCCCTGAAACCCGGGAATGCCCAAGTTTCCCAGTCATATTAGGGACCAACACCGACATAGGGGGTCATGCAGTAAGCGGCAGAAAATTGCATTCGCCAGGGGTTTGAATTCGCCATGTTTTTGGCGTGTTGCCCTCGCAAAATACAGAAAGGGGCGAATCCCTGGCGAATCACAGCAAGAGCAATATTACCAAACATGGCGAGTAGCCGGTGGCGAGACAGTCTGCCTGGCGAGAAGCTGCAGAGAAGCTGTCCCCTGACGAGATGTGTCTGCAGCAGAGAGAGATATGCCACTCTCTCGACGCAAACATCGGCAACATTAAAAAATCTTTTAAATACAATTTTATTCATGGTGTAAATGTGCAGGGGGTCTCCGGAGCTGAATCGCATTGGTTTCCCTGCTTCCCGAGATACAGGCCCCTTTATGAGGTGCCGGTATCCCTCTGCATTTCAATGTCCCGATCACGTGACCGCGGAATGTAAACAAAGCAGAGGGATACCGGCACCCCATAAAGGGGCCTGTATCTCTGGAAGCGGGGGGTCCCGGACCTAAAACCAAAGCGGTTCAGCTCCAGAGACACTATGCACATATACACTATGAATAAAACACCCATATCAATAAACAAACATTCCTTACCTTTGCGGCTATCTGCTATGGTAACAAAGCAGCATGAATGTATTTTTAATAATAGTGTACTGTGAGCAGGGGTCCCCTGAGCTGAACCGCATTGATTTGTGGATCAGGGACCCCCTGCTTCCCAAGTTACAGGCCCCGGTATGTGTCATCGGGTGCCAGTGTCATCGCCATCTTTATAGCGTCCCATACGCGACGTGCCCGCTATAAAGATGGCGGCAACACTGGCACCGATGCCCCAAACCGGGGCCTGTAACTAGGGAAGCAGGGGGTCCCTGAGCCACAAATCAATGCGGTTCTGCTCAGGAGAACCCCTGCTCCCGCACAAAATTATTAAAATACATTAATGCTGCTTCATTACCATAGCGGATATCCGCTAAGGCAATGAAGGGGTTAAGGCATAATAGCATGTTTATTGGGGACAATTGCCCCCAATAAACATTGCAATAGACAACATACACCCCCTGTGCCCCCAACAACCCCTATTCCCCCAGTACATATATTACATTTTTGGGATGCACAGCAATGATACTATAGGCCGGCGGTGGCCCTTGGGTGTTCCCCGCAGGCCTGCAGTATCAATTCTGTGCCCCCCCTAAAAATTAAACAACACATAAATACTTTTCAATTAATACACCCCCCCTAACACATACCGTATAGTAATGTGCATAATTACTATTATCCACATACTGCTGCGGCTCATCTGAGTCTAACACACGCCGGTTTTTCCCTGGCTTTTTCCTGGAATGCGACGCACTTCACCTGGAGCATGCCGCATTCATTTTGCGTTCTCAGCCACAGCTCATGCACGGTTGACGCGCGGTTGATGCGTTTATTGAGAATGGTTCGGATTTAATAGGTTGCAATTCTTCGCGTGTCCGCCAGATGGCAGATATTCATGAATTGTAATGCGCATGCGCTTCAGTAATGTGTCGACTTGCAGGTGTTTCGTTTAAAAAAGATACCAGAGTGTACTATTGTAACTTGGCCTTGAGACTGAAGGAAGAGGTTGCAAAAATGTATCAATTTAGGCTTTTCATATTAAAGAAAGACAAAGACCAGTTTCGGTTACAGTATTCTCCAGAGACCCGCTGCCCGCCATGAGTGTTCAAGTGCAGCCCGTTTTCCAAAAACCCGACAGAAGTTACGCGTATTTGATATGGGCCGCGAATAATGCAACAGATGATAAGATGGCAACAGTTGTACAAATTTATCAGTAGTTTATCGAAAACTATGACTTTTACAAATTTTCGCCAGCTCCTCATACGTGGAAGCGTGCAATAAGGAAAAGGTTATGTAGCGATCCCTGTTTTTATCGTATTGAGCCACAATTTGTTGGAGGATATTGTTGTGTATCACCGGCTTTTTCCTGTATCTACAGTATGATCATGCAGACGGCAAAAGGCAAAGGGTCATGTTAAAACCAACTAAGAAACGACAGTTGCTGCAAAGCAATGCACCGGCACCGGCTTCCGATAACGGTCCAACCGTCAGTGACAACCCTTGCTGTCTATCCAGAACGCCTGAGCCGGATTTCGCGTGCAGTTTCGATATTAATTAATCAGTTTGTGATTAGAACCAACGCTAACACCACCCTAACCCCTGTCACTAGTTTTAAATACCTGGGCTTATGGTTTGACTCCCACTTAACATTCGGGATGCACATTGATACCCTGACAACCAAGACCTATGCCAAACTAGGGGTACTTTACAGGAACAAATCCTCCCTAAGTCTCCTGGTCAGAAAGCGTATCACACAGCAGATGCTAATGCCAACTATTAACTCTGGAGACATAGTATATGGCTCGGCACCTCAAACCCACCTTAGCAAACTTGACACCCTCTTCAATTCAATTTGTCGTTTTGTTCTCCAATGCAACTACAACACACATCACTGCGAAATGCTCAAAGAACTAGATTGGTCATCACTAGAGTCTACTGCTGCGGCAGCTTTTATTCTAAAAAATCACCGGCTTTTACCTGGCTTGTTCCTGGAATGCCACGCTGTTCACCTGGAGCATGCTGCGCTCCTTTTGCGTTCCCAGCCAGGGGTCATGCCCGGCTGACGCACGGTTGATGGGTTTATTGATAATGGTTCGGATTTAAATAGGCTGCAATGCTTCGCGTGTCCGCCAGATGGCAGAAATTCATGAATTGTAATGCGCCGAATCAGTAATGTGTCGGCTTGCAGGTGTTTCGTTTAAAAAAGATACTGTACCACAATGTGCCATTGTAACTTGGCCTTGGCCTTGAGACTGAAGGAAGAGGTTGCATATATGTATCAATTTAGGCTTTTCATACATACAGTATTAAAGAAAGACAAAGACCAGTTTCAGTTACAGTATTCTCCAGAGACCCACCCGCCATGAGTGTTCAAGTGCAGCCCGCTTTCCAAAAACCTGACAGAAGTTACGCGTATTTGATATGGGCCGCGATTAATGCAACAGATGATAAGATGGCAACAGTTGCTCAAATTTATCAGTATTTTATCGAAAACTATGACTTTTACAAATTTTCGCCAACTCCTCATACGTGGAAGCATGCAGTAAGGAAAAGGTTATGTAGTGATCCCTGTTTTCACCGTATTGAGCCCCAATTTGTTGGAGGGTATTGGTGTGTATCACCAGATTTTTCCCATATCTATGATCATGGAGGCGGCAAAAGGCGAAGGGTCGTGTTAAATCCAACTAAGAAGCGTCAGTCGCTGCCAAGCAATGCACCAGCACCAGCACCGGCTTCCAATGACGGTCCTACTGTCAGTGACAACCCTGAGCCTGAGCCTGAGTTGGATTTGGCGTGCAGTTTTGATGAAGCTTTTGATTTAATTATCATCACCACACTTTGCGCCGGGGACATTTTTTGTATTTGTATCTGTATGGTATTGGATTTGAACAATCCATTGTTTATTGCCCCCTTGGCTGCATATGTAATCACATTGTAATCACACAATTGTTGTTATCACACCAATTAGTCTATCACTTGGATCAAGCGCTGGTAGAGAGTTTTTTTTAGTTAGTTTTGCATGTACCTAAGCGATTTCCAGCCTCACCTGCTGACTACAGGTGGACTAGTCCCGCTGCAAATTATCGACGTGGATGATCAAGAAAGCTGGACCGGCAGTGGACTGGTGCCGGCGCCAGCTGAATGGGAAATTCTATGGTTAGTTGCCGTATTATTTTGGTGGGACTGGCTGGGTACTTCTTTAGGGGGCTGACCATAACTGTACATTAAAACTTTTCTTTTTGTTTTTCCTCAGAAAAGAAAACGGCTAATGGGCGGATTTCAATGGATAATATTGTACTGTATGCTGATGTTTTCCGGCCGTACAGTATACTGTGTAATAAACCCGAATACATAAATCTATGCATTTATTCTACATGTTCAGTATCGTTTCATTATGTGTCTTCTCCAGTATACTGTACAGTGGTATACAGTGCCTAACATCAATGGGCAAAAAGAATTTTATCTCTAGGTGCCCTAGAACAGAATTTCCCACGCCAATTGGCCGTGATCTTGACCGAGGCACTAAGTAGTTCCCACGCCAATTGCACGAATATAATTTAAAATAACCCGTTCTATGGGTCTGAGCGGGTTGAAATTCGCCTGGCCCTCATGTGGAAGGACTCTTGCCACAGTGGCAAAATATCAGCCTTGCACGACCCCCGGAACCGGAGGTACCAAAAGACAGTTTAAAAGCACATTACCAAAGTGGCTTTTTTTCTGCCATGCAAGTCAATGGCAGAAACCTGAACTTTAACATTACCCTGACTCCGTTCTGTTGCCACGAGAGGGTCGCAATTTGCATGCAATCCTGCCGCAACTAGGACTACATGGTGACCGAATCTGAGCCCTCTAGGTTGAACAGAACCGGAGTTATGGGTTCCAGGTTTCTGCTCATTCTGACTTAGCCGGTTCAAAGCTTTCTCCGCCATTACGCTCAATGGTAGGACCCTCCTCGCCGGCGTGACCCTTTCTCGCCGCCAATACTGCTCGGACCCTGTTGGGGTGAAGTGAGGGGGTTCCTAACATCTAGGGGCAAAATGAATTTTATCTCTAGGTGCCCTAGAACAGAAGTTCCCACGCCAATTGACCTAGTTCCCACGTCAATTGCGCGCTCATTGCTCTTTTTTTACAATGTTGCCGAGCTTGCGGCTTTGCGGTCAGGCAGTAAAAAAAACAGTGCAGCAATTCAACATGTTCTTTTATTGGTGGAGTCAGTACAAAAACATTTATTTACAAATACTGAACAATGTTGAAACATTTAAAGTGCACAGCAATTCTAACCATCAACACATAATAATACATACTGCAGCCTGTGCCTGGGGCACAGGGAGTTAAAGTGACTTGCTTTTTATGTACTGTATTTGGGCGTTGTACACTTTTGAAATGACAGTGCTGTTAACTATTTCAGCCATACACCTCCAGAGTTTTAAATCCCTCCCTAGCCAAGCGTCAATCGGCTGAGTCACCCTAGCCTACCACCGCCCTCTCTCCACTGGGTCGTTGATCATCTGCATATTGCCATTGTGTTCTTAATCCGCCCATAGCTGAGCTACAAACACTCAGTACGCCTGCGTCTAATCACACCATCCCCCTCCCCCAACCCTTAGAGGCCTGTTTTGTTAACGGTAACGCTTTGGAAAATCCCCTCTCGAATTGGAAATGTAAATCTGATGTGCACAGCACAGTGAGAATTGAGAGTACAGTACACTGATATTGCATCAGGGTGTGAAAACATTTGTCAGTCAGTATGGACCCTGTTGGGGTGAAGTGAGGGGGTTCCTAACATCTGGGGACACAATACATTTTATTTCTAGGTGCCCTAGAACAGAATTTCCCACGCCAATTGGCCGTGAACTTGACCGAGGCACTAAGTAGTTCCCACGCCAATTGCACGAATATAATTTAAAATAACCCGTTCTGTGGGTCTGAGCGGGTTGAAATTCGCCTGGCCCTCATGCGGAAGGACCCTTGCCACAGTGGCAAAATATCAGCCTTGCACGACCACCGGAACCGGAGGTACCAAAAGACAGTTTAAAAGCACATTACCAAAGTGGCTTTTTTTCTGCCATGCAAGTCAATGGCAGAAACCTGAATTTTAACATTACCCTGACTCCGTTCTGTTGCCACGAGAGGGTCGCAATTTGCCATGCAATCCTGCCGCAACGAGGACTACATGGTGACCGAATCTGAGCCCTCTAGGTTGAACAGAACCAGAGTTATGGTTCCAGGTTTCTGCTCATTCTGACTTAGCCGGTTCAAAGCTTTCTCCGCCATTACGCTCAATGGTAGGACCCTCCTCGCCGGCGTGACCCTTTCTCGCCGCCAGTACTGCTCGGACCCTGTTGGGGTCAAGTGAGAGGGTTCCTAACGTCAAGGGGCAAAATGAATTTTATCTCTAGGTGCCCTAGAACAGAAGTTCCCACGCCAATTAACCTAGTTGCCACGTCAATTGCGCGCTCATTGCTCTTTTTTTACAATGTTGCCAAGCTTGCAGTACTATCAAAGGAGCAAATGGAAACAATGTACAGTACAGTAAAACAAATCAACATGTTCTTTTATTGGTGCAGTAAGTTCAAAAACATTTATTTACAAATACAATGTTGAAGCATTTTAAGTAACAGTAGGGCAAAACATGTACAGTACAATACAGTTCAGCACAACAGTATGGTCTCACTCAAAGTCCTCCACATTGTCCGTCCATGGCCGATTCCTTGCATGGCGCAAAACGCCATTAATGCAGTCTCTAACGCCTTTGATTACAGGATCTGTAACTGCATAAAAGCGCCGCATTTCTTCCACAATGTTTTTCCTTAAATTGACAGGAAGGGCCTTTTTTGCGCGATTCCCATCGTAGTTCACTTTGAAGGTCCAGTCGCAGTACAACGAGTAGGGAACATGGTACTTAAAAATGATCAAGGCATACTTGTGGGGTACACCAGCACTCCTCACCCTATAATTCTCCCTGAGCGCCGGTGGCAGATTGCACAGGGTGATGTCTGGCACCGTTTCGATGCGAGCGGGTGTAGGTCTTTTAGGAACGGGTGTGCTTGAGGCGACGGGCGATGGTAGGTTGTCTGGGAGGAAGCTTTCCTCCGGTCGTGGTCGCCGTGTTGTCTCCTGGCGTGGTCTTGACGGGGTTGTCATGTCCTCCTCAACGGCATACATGTCCACTACATCTTCTGGTGGAGGGGGTGCGCTTGCTGATGGAAGGGGGTCTAAGGGGGTCACATCCATGTCACCCCCCTGCTCCGGAGGCAGGAAAACAGGGGCATTAGCACCGAGCAAATAATGTATGCCCGCAATGTCAGCCTCTATCTTCTCCATCCGTTGATCCATACGTTGCTCCATTTGTAGCAACCGTTGCTCCACATTTAGCATTGTCTCCAGAAGCAGATCTATCTTTGCCAGCACAATAGAATTCCCAGGGAGATCCACACTTATCCCATTCAGCATCCGCTCTAATGAGCTGCTTCTTGTGCATGGCGTCTGGACATCTGGGGGGATTGGTGCAACGGAGGATGAGATGGGGGTTCCATGGACAGAAGCGGCATCGATGGAGAGTGGAGGAGGTGACCTGTGGATACCCGGTAGAGGAGAAGCGGCAGCGTCGTCGAAGAGGGATGGAGAAAGTGACCTTTGGATTTCCGGGCGAGAAGCATAGTCGTCCAAGAGCAGAGGAGACAGTGACCCGTGGATTTCAGAGGCGGCAGCGTCGTCAGATGGAACCGGAGAAGATGGGGGTGGAGAAGACGGGCTGAAGTTTTCCGGGACAGCTACAGCAGAGTCGTCGAAGCATATGGGAGGAAGTGGTCTGCGGATTCGATGATTCGTTCTGCGTCGAGAGTACATCACCGTATATCTTCTTCACATAATGAGGCTTACGTCTAAGGAAACCCTTAACCTTTAGGGTCAGCAGAAGGTTTTCTTTATTGGCCTTAGCCTGTCGCTTTTGCCTTGGCGTGGAAACGGCAACCGCCTTTCGCTTTTTCAGCATGACAGGCACGGCAGAGGTGAGTGGGTTCTTGCGTCCATAGAAACGGGAATGCTCCATGGAAGTAGGTGGCACAATGCAGTACAGTATCTGGACAAGGGCAAGTTCAGATAAAGATCATCGAGTGGTGGGCTATGCAAAGTGTGTGACCTTTAATGCATGGCTACCAGGTACGGGTGTTGAAAGTGGGCGTGCTCAAATGTGAGTCATTAACGTATAAATACACCATCTATTTTGTGGATTCACTGCACATTGAATACACATCGACTAAACATCGAATATACATTCTTGTGTTTGTATTTCTTTCTACTCGCAGCAATGCCTGTTAAAAAGATTTCAAAGGATCTCAGCATGCGAATTAAAGAGATGTACACGAGCGGACACCGAATTGCTGCTATCCAACGCTGGTTAGCTACTTCTGGCCTCGTTGTACCATTAAGCACCGTGGGCTATCATGCATACGGAAAAAACAGAGACCGGAAAAAGGCACCAAGGGTAACTAACGCGTAAGTATATTTATAAAACTTAACAAAAAAAAATATAGAAAACTGTACTGTACGTACTGTACTGTTCATACAGTACAGTACATCTACAGTACAGTTCTGTATCTACTGTAATACTGTTGTTATTTCTGTTGATTTATATTACAACATAGTTTGTCTATTTATATTTATAGTACAGCAGTATACATTTTTTGTATATTTCGTACAACGGTATATATAGGATGTATAGGATGTATATTTATATTTATATTACAACAGTATATTTATAGTGTATATTTATATTTATAGTACAACAGTATATATATTTTGTCTATTTATATTTATAGTACAGCAGTATACATATTTTGTATATTTCAATTTATCTTACAACGGTATATATAGGATGTATATTTATATTTATATTACAACAGTATATTTATTGTGTATATTTATATTTGTAGTACAACAGTATATATATTTTGTCTATTTATATTTATAGTAGAGCAGTATACATATTTTGTATATTTCAATTTATCTTACAACGGTATATATAGGATGTATATTTATATTTATATTACAACAGTATATTTATTGTGTATCACTGGAAGCTTCAAAAATGTAGTCTTGGTCCCAAATACCATTGTTACAGTCTTGTCAGTGTTTAAAAACAGTTTGTTTTGGGAAATCCAGTTTTCGAGTCTCAAAAAGTCAGACTGAAGTATGTGTTGAAGGGCTGTGTGCATATAGGATTGTGTCGTCTGCATACATGTGTATTGAGGCTTCCTTACAAGCTGTGGGAAGATCATTATATATATATATGCAAGTCCCCGCTCACGCGATGCGCGCGTATGCGGCGGGCACACACGCTCACCGGCGCTTAAGTAAACAATTTTTTTTAAAACTTTCTACCTTCCCCTGCAGCGTCCCCCCCGCCTAAAATTTGTTTAAGTGCCGATGAGCATGTGTGCCCGCGCCTATGCATCGCGTGAGCGGGGGTTCGCATTTATATATATGCAAGTCACCTCGCCAAGCGCCGCATGCTCAGCGCTAGCGAGGACGCAGCCTGTGTGTGGAGGAGGACCATGTAAGTGCACAGGGCGGGGTCCGTGGACGTGCGCTTGGGGGGGAATCAGAGTGGAGGGGATCGGAGGAGGACCATGTAAGTGCGCGGGGGGGATTCTGAGCGGGGGGGATTCTGAGCAGGGGGGGATTCTGAGCAGGGGGGATTCTGAGCAGCGGGGGGGATTCTGAGCAGGGGGGGATTCTGAGCGGGGGGGGGGATTCTGAGCAGGGGGGGATCGGAGGAGGACCGTGTAAGTGCGCGGGGGGGATTCTGAGCACGGGGGGATCGGAGCATGTGCCCTCCTCCACAACTGCTGCCCGGTGTGTGGTGTGTGGAGGAGGACCGTGTAAGTGTGCGGGGGGGGGGGATTCTGAGCAGGGGGGGATCGGAGCATGTGCCCTCCTCCACAACTGCTGCCCGGTGTGTGGTGTGTGGAGGAGGACCGTGTAAGTGTGCGGGGGGGGGGGAGATTCTGAGCAGGGGGGGATCGGAGGAGGACCATGTAAGTGCGCGGGGGGAGAATCGGAGGAGGACCATGTAAGAGCGTGGGGGGGGGGATTCTGAGCAGGGGGAGATCGGAGGAGGACCATGTAAGTGCGAGGGGGGGGAATCGGAGGAGGACCATGTAATTGTGTGGGGGGGGATTCTGAGCAGGAGGGGATTGGAGGAGGTCCGTGGACATGCGCAGGGGGGGGATCGGAGCAGGAGGGGATCTCCGCAACTGCTGCCCGGTGTGGAGATTCAATTTTCAAGATTCAAGTTTCTTCCTCCGCAGACTCGCTCTTCTGTGGACGTGCTCCATAGGGGGGGGGGTGGTCTTGGCAAAAAAAAAAAACTCTTGGCAATATGCCAACACGAGGCAGCCAATCAGGAAAGGGGAAGTTTTTTTTTCTCCTCCTTTCTTGCGGGCGCGCAAACGGCCCCCTGTCTCACGGGGGCCAGACCAAAACAGTTGGCGGGCCGTATACGGCCCGCGGGCCGGACGTTCCCCACCCCTGCTATAGAGGAACCAGACAGGGTTGCCCACTTTCGCCACTGCTATTTGGTATGGCTATTGAACCTCTGGCAATCGCTTTGAGAGAATCAATTAAAGGGTTACAATTTGGGAACCAAATAATAAAATTGGCTTTATATGCAGACAATTTGCTTTTGTTCTGTGCAGATCCGGCTAATCAGTTACCGCTAATAATGCAAATTATTGACAACTACCAAACTTTTTCAGGCTATAAAATACATTTGACAAAATCTGAGGTTCTCTGGCTGAGGAAGGGAACTCTAGATTTCATAGGCCCACCATTTAAAGTCGCTAAGGATTCCATTAAGTATCTGAGTATTCAGGTTCCCCTGAACCTACAGAAGCTATATGAGCTGAATTATATTCCCATCATAAACAAAATTGACAGAGAGTTGGCAGGATGGATGAATATACCATTAACTATGTCTGGTAGGATTGCTTTAATTAAGATGGTTTATTTCCCGAAATTCTTAACTTAATTCAGACACTTCCCTTGCTTATAAGGAAAAAATATATCACAAAGATACATAGAGTTTTTTCCAATTTTATTTGGAACAACAAAAAACAGAGGATCAGTCTACAAAGGCTACAGACCAACAGAGAGCAGGGGTGTCTGAACCTCCACGATGTGGGAGCGTTTAACCTGGTGGCGCTGGCTAGATACATTAGGGATTGGGTACTTCAAAAGGCAGAGTTTGTGAATTCTGGAATACAGGGACAGCTGGCTCTCCCACACCCTGGGATTCCTGCCCTTCTTACAGGATAAGGATAATGCAAATAACATTCTGAATGGCATTATGTTTGGAGGTACTGTAAGAGCCTGGCGCAAAGTCAGAAAATATTTTAAACTACCACTGAGAGTATCCAGGTTGTAACGAATTGTTGGGAACAGACTTTACGGCTGCCCAAGAGACCGCAATTATCAGGACTTGGGCCAGTAGAGGGCTTGTTCATTATGTGACTTCCTTGATGAGGTAACATCCAACCCTATTAGAACACAATGCCTTGGAGTCCGGTTTTGAGATCTCCATTCAAACAGGTTTTACCTCTAAACTTATCTACTGTTTACCGCCCTTAAAGAGACCTGTACTGTGGGTCTCTGGAGTCTTTTATTGGTTAAGTGGCAGGTGGACTTCCCTAATCTGATAGATCAAGAGGTCCTGGTCAGAGGCTACGGAAGAGTCCGTTCCATTACTCTGGATGCAAATTTGTGGGAACTGCAGATTAAGATATTGAACCGGGCATTCCTCACCCAGCACAACTAAACAAATTTCAACACATTTCTCCAATTGGGTGTAAAAAATGCTGCAATACTGTACCAGCATCGATATCTCACATTGCCTGTAGTACTGCAGAAAAATAAAGACATTCTGGAATAAAACCTTAAGGTTTCTAAACAAACTGCTAAAAATAAAGCTTCCCCATGACTTTAAACCAATGTTATTTGGATATATGGAAGGCTGGAATACCTTGACGGTCAGTTTGCCGCAGCTGGCGTGAATGATTCTCCTTTTGGCATGCAAGCTGATTCTGGGCAACTGGCTAAAACCATACGCTCCAACAATTGGACAATTAGAATCTTATATGTTCGCAGTTATGATGAGGGAAAAATTTGGAGACAATATGAAAAGAACAGATACATTCCTGAGTAAATTGAAACCCTTTTTGGACACACTGCCTCCCAACACTTTTAAAGAGGTTATGGGCCCTTTTAGATATAAAGACTGGGTGTCCACTGCACTGCTGCACAGGTCTTGGGCTAGACTAAAGGAACTTTAGGGGTCTGTGTGCGGAGGAGTTTGCGGTAAGATGAGAGGACTTGCAGAGCACTTTCTTTCCTATTTTCTTTCTCCTTTCTCTTTCTTTCTCTCTATCCCATTTTCTCTTCCCCACCCCCCCTTCACCCTCATCAGTATTTTTATCATTTAAAGTTCAACAGTTGGTAAGAAAATATAAAATGCTGTGAGCTTATGGGAGCCTCAATGTCCATTATGTTTTGCTCATTTTATTATATGCAAACAAAACAGACCTCTCTGGCGCTTAGGACCATATACTTATTGTAATGTATGTTGTAACCGTGCTCGCAGATAATAAAGAAATGTTCAAAAAAAAAAGACTAAACCATCATGTTGGCAAAGATCCTGTGGGAGCGATACTTCGTGCACTATGCCCTACACAACCGCCTACATTTAGACTGTAGAGGGAGCGGGGGTTGGCCCGGTATTAAAGGGGTTGCACCCCATATGGCCACCCCCTGACCTCTCCAGGGAGGCAAGGGGTTAACTGGACTGCGGTCCAGGAAGGTGGTTTACACCTTGTCATGTCATGAAAATGTATGTTCCCCTGTTCCCATGTTTCATTATAATCCTGTATTTTAAAGACGTTTTAAAGTGCATTTCTGTATCTCCAGTTCTGGAGGTCGCAGAGAGTTGATATTTGGCCAATATGTGGAGTCACTGTAGGCATTAAGAACTGTCAAATTGTGACCCACTGAGCCCACCAGAATGGAACTTATTAATATGTGTAGATATTAAAGTGTATATGTATGGTATTTTGGATCTGCCCTGAAAATGCAGACTCCATCTGCTATGCTAATAGGTCATGAAGGGCAGCCGGCTGATTGAGCCTAACCACTGTGATCAAAAGTTAACTGCCTGATTGTTTACACTAAGTACTAATCAACAGATCAAGTACTAATCAACAGACTCTGCCACTCTAATTGTTATTGAGAATTGCTAGCTGATACTTCTCCATCCCCCAACCCTAAGTAAGTATTACCTTCTTGCCTGTTAATTGTACTATATTGCTGTGTTCACCTTTTTAAGGAATAAATTATATTTTATTATATCTAAGCCTCGTTCAGTTCAACCCAGATATTTGGTGTTCATTATATCTTGTCATAAGCTACCGTGACAAGCTCTATAATTAACTGGTGTCAGCGGTGGGATTGAACTGAACCTATATTACAGTGTTCTGTGGGACCCTGTATATAGTGGGAACTCGAAGGGAATTGCAATTTCCTGGGACTAAAGATATTGAACACACAGTAGTGCAACAGTTAACACAAGTTGTAACACCACCTCACTGCTGCGACCGTAAACCATGAGCAAGGCTGAAGGCTCATCCAACATGAGGACCCGAGCTCAGGTGAAGGACAAGTGCCATGAATATGGACTGCCCTATGAGAACCAGGAGGTCGCAGACATGGTTGACGCAATCGGTGACAATGGATCCCGGCTTTCAGAGCCTCAGGATACGGCTCAGCTTGCCCTTATACAACCACCCGGAGATCAAGGAAGGAACCCAGTGCCGGGGCGGCAGAATTTTGGGGAGGGAACGAGTGCACCTCCCGGGAGCAGTGTAACAGGAAGGGTACTGGTTTCTGCGGCTACCAGTCCGTTCACCCCATAAATGTTGGCACTGATTACTGTGTGGGGAGACAGAGGGACACTGGAGGAGTGGCTGCAGTTTATCACTATGGCAGTGAACAGACCCGCTTATTGCCCCCCAGTCCAACCCAACAAAGATGAACTCAAACTGGATCAGCACAGTCTCACCAAGTTCGTGGATGGTACTGATCAGATCGACAGTTTTCTAAAGAACTTTGAGACACAGTGTCGGCGGTACAAAGTGCTTCCCCAGCATAGGGTTGCACGTTTGGACTCCTTACTGTCCGGCTTGGCTAAGCAGACGATGATGGTGCTTCCAGATGAGTATGCTGATGACTATGACCACCTGAAAGAACTGTTACTGTTTCAGTACGGTTTTACCCCTGAAGCCTACCGGGGTAAATTCCAGCAGGAAGAGAGGCAGCCCCAGGAGTCCTATGTCACCTACGTGACCCGCATGGTTTTGTACAGGATACGCTGAGTGGAGGGCTATGAGGCACGGACTTACCAACGCCTGCTGGACCTCATTTTTCAGGAGCAGCTCATGCAGCAGTGCCCGCCGGCGGTGAGGGCTTGGGTGTACGACAAGCAGCCCAAGACTTACCAGGAGGCGGCGAGGCTTGCAGACGACTATGTGGCCAGCTGAGCCCTGATGACCGCCAAAACAGTAGCAAAGGCGGCGGTGGCGGCGGCACCGGCCAGAAAGTCTGCCAATACCCCCCAATGAACTCAGAGGCCATCTGCGGGCAGCAGTCCACCAAAGGCGGGGGAGCTCCGGCACGAGCGCCGGTGCTTAAACTGCAACCACCCTGGTCAGATCAGACCAGATTGCCCGGAACCCCTGCGTTCTGGCGGACCCCATCAGGGGCAACGCACCCCAGCTGCGAAGCCGGTAGCCCGCGTGCGGGTGGCTTTCACCACAGACTCCGGACCGGTAATGGAACTAACTCCCAGCGAGATGTCCCATGCCACACCTGTCCCGGTTTCATCAGTGCCTACAGCCAGGAGCGGAGGACATCTCAGCGCGGACCTGCAGCAGACGGACGGCCGGAGCAGACATCTCACCCCGGTCACAGTCGGTGACCGGCAAGCAGTCGGCTTTCTGGATTCAGGAGCTGCAGTGACCCTGGTCCGACCTGATATGGTCCGGCCAGAGGAATTGATCCCAGGCCCTGGGATACAGATCACTTTGGCCGACGGAGAGCCACATTTTCTGCAAGTGGCCAGAATCTTTTTGGATTCGGGGAGGGCCAGGGTGTGCGGGAGGTGGGTGTTTTACCCAGTTTGGATGCCGATGTTCTTCTTGACAACGATCTGGGTCCGATGACCTACACCTACGACCGAGTGCCCAAACCCGCTGCAGTGACAGCAGTTACCCGGAGCCAGACAGCGGCAATGGCGGCGGCGCCAGTCTCCCAGCCTTTGGGAACAACGTTAGCGGAAGGCGCAGAGGAGCCCGGGGAGGTAAGCCAGGATCAGTTGCAAAAACAGACTGACTTACTGTTCCCCCTCACCCTTCCCCATTCTCCGGACAATGACATGACTGGGGGGTGGTCAGAATTAGGAGCCAAGTTTAGGGAGGCAGTGAAGACAGACCCTACCCTGGCGGCGTGAGACTTCGGGCGTCCGAATCTCAGGCAGGGGAAGGCACTGAGCACTGCCTATGGTATAAGGGACTCCTCTATAGAGAAGAAGGGAACCCAGGGATAGAGGAGGGATTGACCGGTAAGCGACAGCTAGTAGTGCCCCAGGGGTACCGACAGAAAATGTTACGGGTAGCTCACTCTATTCCGTTAGCGGGACATCAGGGGGTCAACAGAAAGCGAGCCCGGTTATTACAGCATTACTACTGGCCGGGGGCATCTCGAGATGTAGGCACTTTCTGCCGCTCTTGTGATGCCTGCCAGCGAGTGGGTAAGGTGGGCGACCGTGTGAAGGCACCCCTGAAACCCCTACCGATAATAGGGGAACCCTTCCAGAAAGTAGCGATGGATCTTGTAGGACCCCTTATGATTCCTAGCAGGCCAGGGAAGCGCTACATCCTCACGGTGGAGGATTTTGCCACCCGGTACCCTGAGGCGGTAGCGCTTGGCACCATAGATGCCAAGACAGTGGCAGCAGCTTTGCTGAACATTTTTTCTCGGGTAGGTTTCCCTAGTGAGGTCCTAACCGATCAGGGGTCGCAGTTCATGAGTGAACTGTTACATTGTCTCTGGGATGCATGCGGTGTACAGCACCGGCGCACTACCCCTTACCATCCCCAGACAAACGGATTATGTGAGAGGTTTAACGGTACCCTGAAGCAGAGCTTCAGACCTTTATAGAGGTGGAGGGGAAAGACTGGGAGATTCATTTACAGCACTTGCTGTTTGCCTACCGAGAGGTACCGCAGGAATCTACAGGCTTCTCCCCCTTCGAGCTACTATATGGCTGCAGGGTACGTGGACCTCTGGACCTATTTCATGAGGGATGGGAAGGGGAGGCTACTGCTACTGATGCTTCAGTGATCCAGTATGTAGTAGATCTCCGAGACTGGTTAGAGATGCTCATGGGGGTGGCCCAGGACCACCTCAGGGCCGCTCAGACCAAGCAAAAGCAATGGTATGACCGGAATGCCCGTAGCAGAAAATTCATCCCAGGACAGCAGGTGCTTGTTCTCAAACCCACTCGGGAGAACAAGTTGATGGCTGCCTGGTCGGGACCATACCCGGTTATCCGAAAGGTGAATGAGTACAACTACGTTGTACAGGTAGAGCCTGAGAGGCATAAGACATATCACGTTAATATGCTGAAAGAATATAGAGCACCGAGTATGGGAGCAGTAATGGCCATTTGTAGCCCACTGCTGGAGGATCTGGCGAGCAATGCTCTGCCTGATCTCCTAGGGGAGGCTGGGCAGGGAAACACTGTGGAGCAGGTAGAGATAGGGGCACAGTTGAGTGCTAGGCAGCAGGTAGAAGCAGGGACATGCTAGCTAAATGTAGGGCCCTCTTCACTGACATGCCAGGGACCACACATCTCACAAAACACCCAGTGAACACAGGGGATCTGCAGCCTCTGCATAAGCACGCTTATAGAGTGTCAGCAGAGGTCAAGACCAGTATGGAGAGGGAGATAGAGGAGATGCTGGCCCTAGGGGTAATTACTCCATCCCAGAATCTTTGGGCAAGCCCGGTAGTTCTAGTCCCTAAGAAGGACAAGACCACCCGGTTTTGTGTGGACTACCGCTTGCTCAACGCTGGGACGGTGTCAGATGCCTACCCCATGCCCCGCATGGATGAGTTACTGGATGAACTCGCGGGGGCAAAGTATCTGACCACTATGGTTTTGAGCAAAGGCTATTGGCAAATCCCACTGACCCTGGAGGCTAGGGAGAAGTCAGCATTCATCACTCCAAGTGGCCTCTATGAGTTTTTGGTGATGCCATTTGGGATGAAGATGCCATTTGGGATGAAGTTTGCCCCGGCTACCTTCCAACGCCTGGTCAATAGGTTACTGGAAGGGATGCAGAGCTATGCCAGGGCTTACTTAGATGACATTGCTGTCTTTAGTAATTCCTGGGACTCCAACTTAGGACATGTAGCTGCGGTGCTGGATAGGATCAGGGAGACTGGGCTTACCTTGAAACCCAATAAGTGTATGGTAGGGATGGCAGAGGTCCTGTACTTAGGGCACAGGGTGGGTGGAGGGCACCTCAAACCAGAGCCAGCTAAGGTAGAAGCCATAGTTCAGTGGCCGGTTCCAAAAACCAAGAAACAGGTCATGGCATTTTTAGGCACCGCAGGGTACTATAGGAAGTTTGTCCCACAGTACAGCGCCGTGGCCAAACCCCTGACTGATTTGACAAAAAGCAACTGCCTGTGCTTATCAGCTGGACTCCTGCCTGTGAAACTGCTTTCCAGGCACTGAAAACTGCGCTTGCTGGGGCCCCCATTCTCGCTGCCCCGGACTATACCAAACATTTCCTTATACAGACTGATGCCTCGGACTATGGCATTGGGGCTGCGTTGAGCCAAGTGGGGGACGACGGTAGAGAGCACCCTGTGGTGTACCTCAGCCGAAAACTACTCCCCAGAGAGGTTGCCTATGCTACCATTGAGAAAGAGTGCTTGGCCATTGTGTGGCCACTCAAAAAACTCCAGCCCTAAGTGTATGGAAGGGCTTTCACGGTCCTCACAGACCACAACCCCCTGAGTTGGCTGCAGAGGGCATCAAGGGAGAATGCCAAGTTGCTAAGGTGGAGCTTGGCCTTGCAAGAGTTTGAGTTTACTATTCAGCACAAAAAGGGTAGTGAAAACAGCAATGCTGATGGACTTTCACGTCAGGACTATCCCTCTGAGACTGAGTTCGTTAAGGGTGCCAGCTGTGCCCCACTCCCCGTTAGGGCCAGTGGGCCACAGGTCACCCATTAAGAAGGGGAGGTGTAAAGGGAGATGGGGTTGGCCCGGTATTAAAAGGTGACTAGAAAAAAAGATTTGTGTATATAGCGCTAAAAATAAACAAATAACAATTGAGTGCAATACTAATGAACAACAATATGAATTACCATATAAATAATGATAAATACCTAAATGGGGCAAGGCTGCCAGGAATACTAACCCAAACACAATTAGTGAAAAACACAAGAAAAACAATATAGACCGGCGCCTCAAAGTCCAAATGGAAAGAACAAGGATGAGTCCAAAGATTAGCTGCAGTGTCCAATGGAGGATGATCCAATCTTTAGACAGCAGACTCCACAGCAACAACCATGATATATAGTGCAGGGGAGACAAGAGGAAAAATACGCTATACCTTGTTACGCTATGATTTTTCCTCTTGTCTCCCCTGCACTATATATCATGGTTGTTGCTGTGGAGTCTGCTGTCTAAAGATTGGATCATCCTCCATTGGACACTGCAGCTAATCTTTGGACTCATCCTTGTTCTTTCCATTTGGACTTTGAGGCGCCGGTCTGTATTGTTTTTCCCCGGTATTAAAAGGGTTGCACCAAATATGGCCACCCCCTGACCTCACCAGGGAGGCAAGGGGTTAACTGCACTGCGGTCCAGGAAGGTGGTTTACACCTTGTCATGTCATGAAAATGTATGTTCCCCTGTTCCCATGTTTCATTATAATCCTGTATTTCAAAGATGTTTTAAAGTGTATTTCTGTATCTCCAGTTCTGGAGGTCGCAGAGAGTTGATATTTGGCCAATATGTGGAGCCACTGTAGGCATTAAGAACTGTCAAATTGTGACCCACTGAGCCCACCAGAATGGAACTTATTAATATGTGTAGATATTAAAGTGTATATGTATGGTATTTTGGATCTGCCCTGAAAATGCAGACTCCATCTACTATGCTAATAGGTCATGAAGGGCAGCCGGCTGATTGAGCCTAAGCACTGGGATCAAAAGTTAACTGCCTGATTGTTTACACTAAGTACTAATCAACAGATCAAGTACTAATCAACAGACTCTGCCACTCTAATTGTTATCTGAGGGTGGAGAATCATCAAACTGGAGTGATTTGTAAGTGTTATGTCTACACCTACAAACAATGCAGATACTTCATTTGATAGACTGATCGTCACCCGTGATTTAATTATGGGCTACCCATAGAGTCCCAGTACACATGGGCTAATTAGCTGGGGGGCATGGGTTAATCTGTGTCTCCACGTTAGGGATTGGATACAGATAATTGTTCACCAATAGTCTGTATTCAATGTTAAGAATAGGGTTACACAGGTATATAAACTGTGTCAACCCTACAGTTTTTAGTTCTTCTTCTGATACCATCTTGAATGTCACCGGATTGCTGGAGAATTGCTAGCTGATACTTCTCCATTCCCCAGCCCTAAGTAAGTGTTACCTTCTTGTCTGTTAATTGTACTATATTGCTGTGTTCACCTTATTTAAGGAATAAATATATTTTATTATATCTAAGCCTCGTTCAATTCAACCCAGATATTTTGTGTTCGTTATATCTTGTCATAAGCTACCGTGACACAGACCAAGGCCGGGACTTTGAGAGTAAACTCATCAGGGAATTACTCAAGCTCCTAAATATCACTAAGTCCCGAATGACCCCGTACCATCTGGAGGGAGACGCTCTGCCAGAGCGATTTAACAGGACTCTCCTCAATATGCTCAGTACCCTGAAAGGCACTCAGAAAAGTGAGTGGAGCAAGCATGTGGAAACACTGGTGCATGCATATAATTGTACCCGCTATGAGTCCACGGGATTCTCCCCATACTTTCTCATGTTCGGTCGAGAAGCCCGGCTACCGGTAGACGTGCGTCTGAGAGTATCAACAAATGGGGTGCACAATATGACGCACTTCAGATATGTGCAACGACTACAGGAAAGCTTGCAACAGGCTTATCAGTTAGCTGAAAAGTGCATCTTCCCAGCTAAATGCTAACAATAAAAGACGATATGACCATAAGGTCAGACATCGGGAGACTCGAACTGGAGACGCCATGCTTTTCCGCAACCTAAGAATCCCCGGGAAACATAAATTGTCTGACCATTGGCGAGACAGAGTGTTCGAAGTTGAGTCACAGATGCTGGGCCTCCTGTCTACCGCATAAAGACGCGGATGGCCAGGTAAGGGTTGCCACAGGAATCATCTCCTACCTATCCCACAAGTGGGGGATGATGACTCAGAGATACAGACTACACCTCTGGACGGTGAGCCAGCAAGATTGGGAGACAACGAAGATACTATAAATGAGACTACTGAAGATTCTATGGACAGCGAAGAAACAGTGAACGAAACCATAGATGATCCTATGGAGGGACCCTCTCAAAGGGTACTTTGAAGTCATGGGGCACCTCCCGAAGGAGCTATGGGTAAAGGGGCCAGACGATAAACACCTACCCCGGTGGCTCCAATGAGCCAACCTTTGGACCCAAGTAGTCCCTGCTTTGTACCACAAAGGGACTTTATAGAGACATTAGTACCCCCAATGGGAGAGGCTGAGCCTCAGAACTATGAACATTACTCCCCAGAGGGAGTTGATGAAGGGCTCCGGAGAAGCCAGTGGGCTAGGTACCTTTCAAACCTAGTAACCTACGATACAATTGGGGCATCCCACTATGAGGCTCAGCAGTGGACTCGTAGTAAGATTAAGTCAGTCACAGTCATGTTTACAGAGATGTATAACCTGATTTAAAGCCGATTAATGTGATACATTGTATCAGGAGACTGCATTTTTTTAATATAATGCCTTTTGTTACTATATTGTACGGTTTACACTGTGCCCAAGCAGGAACATTGGGATTTTCACCAGGGGGAGAGTATAACAGGGTCCCCCCTGGGTCCCGCTTACCTCTGCTGCTGCGGGGGAGGTTGCTGAGCGGTGCGGGTGGGCAGGGAGGCGATCGGATTGCCGGAGGCTCCTGGCGGCTCCCTTAGCAGCTCGCCTCCATCTTAGATGAGATTGCGCATGTGCAAAGCGGCCATTACCCAGAGCAGACTACAGCCCCAAGGATGCATAGGGGCAACGGGGCATATGGGCTGCAGCAGCCAATAGGGCACAAGCATTCCCTGCACCAGAGAATTGCAACTTTGCGCATGCGGGAGACCATGCCAGTCAGCGCTGGGACAAGCAAGGGGTAGGGTGTGCATGTGCAGGGTGTCTGTAACCCCTGCACTAGGCCAGAGACCCCTTAGGCCCCAACTACGCCCCGACTCCTACATAGATTGTGGCTGCGCTAGGGACTTACCTTTAGATAGGTACATTGCCTGCTTAGCACCCCAGTTCATGCAGTAAAACTGTTATAGTACCAGCTTGTGTTTTATTGTATGGGTTCCTGTAACGGAGTTATCCCACCTAGTAGGATCCCGTACAGGTGGAGGCGCAAATGATTACCAACTCAGATACACCCGAGACTCACAGATTCGACGAAGGAGAGATGGAGCACTACTGAAAAATCAATTGCTAGAGAGTGGGTTCCCAATAAAAAGGTTTAATGGATCAAAGCATGGTACAAAAAAATGAGTCCTGGGGCCCCCACCAACGCGTTTTGAGCTTCCGCTCTTTCTTAAGGTGCATACTGATCTGAATAACCCCCTTACCTGATATACGATCATTTTCCCGCCATTCGCCATCACTAACCCGTCGCTTAGTCGCGTCAC
The DNA here is from genome assembly GCF_040206685.1 of Ascaphus truei. NCBI lineage: Eukaryota > Metazoa > Chordata > Amphibia > Anura > Ascaphidae > Ascaphus > Ascaphus truei. Next base: position 251,290,574 of record NC_134486.1, read on the forward strand.
AGGTGTTCCCGTCGCTTAGTCGCGTCACAGGTGTTTCCCGTCGCTTAGTCGCGTCACTGAAGACCATACTGTACAACAGTGAGTAATTTGCTTCCTACACACCACAGTAATCCTAGTCAATGAGTGAGGCTGGACACTAGCAAGTGTGAGTATTCACCCATCAAGAGGTGTTACTCTTCCGGTTTGTTGATGTATATTGGATGGGGTGTTGTCATTATACAGATGGTCAATTTATAATATGGGATACTTCAAGGACATAAGTTATGGCAATTATACTACAAGAGCCTAGCAGCTTCTTGGGTCTATGTTAGAGCACCATACAGCTTTTTTTGTTCTTGCACCTGAGGCTCCCAGCAGCAGAGGCTCCTGTGATCTGCAGGTACAGCAGCACATACATCGTAGCCACCATATCTCCCAGGGGGTGGGGGAACAAGCACTACATATATATATATATATATATATATACAAACACAAAAAAAAGAGGAAAATGGCGCCAACCAAAACCCACTATATATAAAAAGACAATAAATTATGAAAAAACCTATACTATACAAAATGGATAAATAAAAATAAACATTACATAAATAAAGATTATAATAATAAAAGATAAAAGTCCAGAAAAAATATATAAAAAATACAAATCCAAAAAATACTCCAAGTGCTATCCAAAAGAGTCTCTGCAGCCCGAATGAAGGGAACACCACTTCCTTGAAGATATCTACAAAAACAGAAAAAAACCAGGCGCACTCATAGCGTAAAAAAGTATAACAAATATTTTATGGAGTCAAGGATATAAAAAACACACTCACAAACATAACAGAATAAAAAGCGATTTTGAGTACTACTCAACCAGCCAGACGCAGGAACCAGGTGTCGGGTGACTTCAGTAAAGTATCCGGTGTGGGTGAACTGCAGCAACCTCGGTAATAGCCTCTGAGTACCGAGGAACATGAGGAACGCCACCTTCCTCCAAATCCAGCATCACAGCGTCACAGCAGTAGGTTCTAACTCCAAGTACCGCGAGAACTCAATGACATAAAGGGATGCAACCGGAGACAGTCCCCACGAGTGCAACAAGTGACCGGCTGGGATCAGTATATTGCAAATAAAGGGTATAGTCCCATGTATAGAATAGTGAGTGATGTAGAATAAAACTGGACAATATCACATCCATATAACACTCCCTATGCGTTTCGTCTCAAAAGACTTCATCTCTCTCTCCTCTCCCTCTCTTTCCCGGTTCTTCTCTCTCCCTTGCCCCCCTTCTCTCTTCCTCCATTTTCTTTCTATGTCCCTCCATTTCTCCCCCCTTCCCCCTCTTTCTCTTCCCCATAACTCTCTCTCTTCCATTTAACTCTCTCCCCTGTCTGTCTCTCCACCCTCTCTTTCCTCTCCTCTTTCTTCTTCACTCTTTCCCCCCTTTCTCTCTCTATCCACCATTTCTATCTCTCTGCCTCCCCCATTTGTATCTCCCCTTTTGCTCTTTGTTCTTTCTCTGGATCAGTTAAAAGCATCTCACAAACTCCTATCCCTACCTGTGGAGCAGTGAGGAGGCTGTTCTGGCGGAACAGACACCGGAAGTCTTGACTAACCTCTGCAGTCTGCAGGGGTGGACCTTGCCCCGCTTTCCTCTGCCATGGCGATCCTCCACCGGACTGCCACACTCCTTGACCGCACTCCTCTACCATGCCAGCTGTAATCGCTGGCCTATTTTACAGCAATAGTGTTGAGTGAGGCTCTCGCATTGTAACTCCCATAGAAATCAAAGGGAATTTCCATGCAATAGTGCCCTGGCAATTTTACAATTTATTGAATAACCCCCATACTATTTTTTGGAATATACTAAATACAATTAGACAATAGTGAGACAGCACAGTCAAATCAGGTTTATAAAAAAAGTTGGAACCTATGCTTAGGTAGAGAGTGCCATCTGCCACATGTGCTTCTGCTGCACATGTCAACAAGAGAGTGATATGCTAGAGACACACCTGTTGCTGGAGATTCAATAACATTTAACCCTTAATGAATGTTATACAACATTGGAACAAGAGAGAGTTTTTTTATTCAGAGCAGTGCGTTTATTTCCCCTAGGTAGCACATAACCTCATATTTGTGAGAATGTGCAGGCAGAGAAGATTTCCTCAATTTAGCATATATTTTCCTTACTTCAGAGGCAGGATTATATGACCTAGTAAATAGGTACTATTACAGAGCTACTGACAGACAGACATATTGGTTGTTGCCAGTGGGCAAGAGGATTGAAGAAAAGAGAAGAAACGTGAAGGGAGAGAAGAAAGGATGGATGCAAACCAGCATGACTGACAGGCTGCTTACACATAAATAAGCTGATGGGGGAGGTCATGCTTGTTTTAGAATGAGATAAGGACATCAGAAGTATTGAGGGATACATCCATCAATCAAGTTCTTTATTACAACAAGAATGAGTTTTGGAGGTCTTGGAATAAAAAGGATGTAGTGAGACCACAGGTGGTAACTGAAAAAAACTAACCTTTCAAAGATGCAGTGACTGGAAAAAAAAAATCAGGGGCAGTGTTGTCTCAATGAATTACAGAATTCACGGTGACAAGAATTTCAAACAACCTCGTAAGGCTAATTTAAAGGTACATTTTGTAACGGAAATTACTTTATTTATATTTCTTCTTGCTTCTTCACTGGGTTTACTCCAATTCGGTCACATAGCCAACCCATGACTAGTTGATCACCAAGGGCTACAAAATAATAGATATATATCTCAAACAGGAAAAATTAAAATTAGTGCATGCGGTCCCAAAAATCTTGCAATGTCCCAAAAGTGTGAATAAAATTCTCTCTGCAGCTCCTCACTCTCCCGTGATCAGCGGGGCAAACAACCGAAGGAATAGACACATATAGCAGGGCGCAAAAAAGAAAAAAACACACTATTAGTATAAGATTAAAAGTAATTCATATTTATGGTATGCATGAGATAAAATAACACTTACATAAAAAACAGGATCACAATAAATCCAACCATCTTGGGGAAGCTTAGAAGGAGGGGTGTAATCAAGCATGTAAACCAAAATAATGGCAAGATCCAAAATGCCTTATCGTCTGGTTCAAACAGTTCTTCCGGCTCAGAATACAACCCTTACACCTCGCACTTAAACAACCCACAAGGAGGTATAACCACAGCTGCCCGGGGGAACGCAGTAACGCTTACTTTCTGCTGCGTGTGACATCACCTCTATGCGTTTCGCGTCATACGACGCATCGTTAGGAGCTATCCTGACGAAGCATCGTATGACGCGAAACGTGTAGAGGTGATGTCACACGCAGCAGAGAGTAAGCGTTACTGCGTTCCTCCGGGCAGCTGTGGTTATACCTCTTTGTGGGTTGTTTAAGTGTGAGGTGTACGGGTTATATATCTCAAACAACAGTAACAACCCCCCTTGGCTAGTAAAGAGGCTAGTAAAACATTGCTTGTCAATGTGATCAGGTGCCTATGGCAGGTAAGGGGTTAATTCCTACCACCCTTTAGAAGTGAGGCCTAACCTCCCTCCCTCCCTGGGGCACATACCGACATCACCCACCCAAGCAAACCTACATTTCTCTATAAGAATACCTAACAGCCCTATTCGCCAAAGGTGGCTAATAAAATTATAAGCCATTCTATACATAAATACCAATATTAAAAAAATAAATACACATTAGAAAACACTACAATATGATCATTAGGGAAGCCCTATAGATATATGGATCATAAACCCCTGAAGTGTCCAGTGAGGCTTCCAAAACCCTCTCCAGGATAGCATCAGAACCACATTAAAACCAAAAGGGTTAATTAAATAAATACAAATAACCTACCCCATCCATGGCCCATCCTCTTCAGTTTCTAGGATCCACAGGAATTAATCCACACAGGGTTATAGGTCTGAAGCCGACCATTAAAAAAATCAACTAAAAAATATAATAAATACAAACTGGCCACTTGATTGGGCGATAAAAAATCAAGAACAACTCCTCTAGTGAGGCCTAGATTTAGCCCAGTTTTTTTTAATCTTGATGGAAACCATGGGTCCATCCTCACCTACTGGTAGAATAATCTGATTTTAATCATTGTAGAAATTTCTGAGGCCACATCCTCCATGTCCTCCCTCAGCTGACGACTAAATGTGTTATACCAGGTAGTAAACTTAAATAGGGCCTTGTTCAATTGAATAACACATGTTACTGACCATGTGTTAAAACAACTAATCAGAAGTTAAAATTAAATTTTAGTGGGATCTATTAATGGTTCAGTCCAAGCTGCATTTTTTGTTACTGTTGTTGTTTTTTGGTAATAGGTTGGAAGCAGGGGTCTCTGGAACTGCAGCCGCGGCCCCTTTTATTCTAATACTTCACCGATATTTTCCGGTGACTTTTTCCAAATGCCACGCGCTTCGCCGCGTTTATGCGGCATTCGTTCCGTATTCATGTCGCGATCATGCCGGCGTTCACCGCGCTTGATCTGTTTAATGAGAATGTTTCGGATTTAATTGGTTGCAATTCTTCGCGTATCCGCCAGGTGGCAGATATTCATGAATTGCGCTTCAGTAATGTGTCGACTTGCAGGTGTATAAAAAAATACCACAGTGGTTCTTTGTGAATTGACAATGCAAACTGTCTACTGTCTGGTGTTCTATTCCATTGTCCAGAGAGGTCCAGAGATGAGTACATCACTGCAGTCCGTGTTCAGAAAGCCCAACATAACGTACGCTTATTTAATATGGTCAGCAATTAGTTCAGCAGATGATAAGATGGCCACAGTTGGTCAAATTTATCAATATTTTATCGAAAATTATGACTTTTACAGATTTTCACCAGATGCTCTGGGTGGAAGCGCGCGATAAGGAAAAGTTATGTATCGATCCACGGTTTTTTCGAATTGCTCCTGCACCCGGAGTTACAGGAGGAGGGTATTGGTGTGTTGCCCCTGAATTTTCCAGTACCTTTGTAAAACCAACTAGGAATCGTCAGTCCCAGGCAAGCAATACGCCAGTGCCAGATGTGGGAACTCAATCCCAACTCTGATTGGCTCTAGTAGACCATGTGACAGAGGCTTTGGGGAGAACGGATGTGACGTCATCCAAAGCTGTCACATGGTACTAGAGCCAATCAGAGTTGGGATTGATTTCACACTCTCTGATTGGCTACCATACCATGTGTCGGCGGCCATCTTTCTATAGATGACGTCAACTTAAAGGCAAATAAAGCTCAGCCATTCTGATTGGCTGACATCATTGCCTTTAAATGACGTCATCAAATTTTTTTCCCAAATCACATGGTTTTCACGGCCCAATCAAGGCCGTGGGAACCATTTGATGAAAATGTGATGTCATAGGCCTATAAACGCCTATGTCGTCTCATTTTGAAGTCAGACAGCCGAGGAGGAAATACCTCCCCTCCTAAGAAGAGAAGAAGGGCGTGGCAGAAGAAGACGGAGTAGACCCGAAAGAAGGTAAAGAAGAAAAGAAGACCCCAAGACTGACGGAAAGGATTACAAATAGAAGAAAGAAGACACACACATGGATTGTAATGGGTTTTTTTTTATGGTTACCTTTGGATTGGTTCGAGAGCTTCTGGGTCCCCTGGATTTCGGTGAGTGGGCCATCTAATGGTAAGTAAACAAAAGAAAAGTATATTATTTGAACTTTTACAGTTTTTTTTTATTTTTTATTCATGTTTTTTTTTTTTTTTCATTTAATGCCCCTGAATTGATCTATGTCCCTATGGATATACATACATTCAGGGACACTGAATGGGTGTATTTTATGTGATTTTTTGATGTACAGTGGCGGCCGATCTGAGTCTAAGTTGGCTAGATCCACGGCTTTCAGATTATCCCAGGTAGGTGCGTTTTTTTGTCATTTTCGCCCGGAGTGAACTGCGTTATTTTCGCGCTCGTGATAATAGCATTTTATTCTCGCTGTCTGCAATACTGCAATGTCGTGTAAAAACTCAGGGGGGCGTTTGCGAGCGGTTGTCTTGGAAGTCTAATACCTTCGCGGTTCAACCTACGTCAGTACACAGTCTGTGTGTGCACGCGCAGTAATTGTAAATTTGCATATTTAAAGTATACATGCATTTGCAGTGCTGTGCTGCTGTACAATATGTCTCATTTGAAAATTGTTGAAACGCATAGGCGTGTACAGTACTGTAACAGTGTCACATTTCAGCATATACAGCGCTCTCCCCTCGCTCAGGATAATTAACTGCACTGCAGGGTATTTCAACTTCTTATCTTCTGTGCAATGCAGTACATCTCTCCCACACCATTCCTATGAACGTGTGTCTGGTTTCAATCACATTCCTGCTTGACAGCAGGAATTTACTGCACATGCGCCTGTAACTTTGCCTGTAACTTCGCCTACCACTGCTTGCTTGCCTGAGTGAGTGACCAAAAAAAAATAAAAAAAAATTTTTATTGTAATTTTTTTTTTTTTCTCCACAAGCCTGCAAAAACCATCCTACTGTATTACGATATTCAATCTGTGCTGTAGCTTTTGACTGCGACCCTGTGCATCTGACTGCACATGGTTGATTTGTGTGCTTTTTACGTACTGTATTTGGGGGTGTATTATTATGATGAACTGCCTTTTGAAATTAAAGTATGTCTTTAGCTTTGAACTTCATGCAGCTGTACCTGTAGCCCCCTCCTCCACGAACGCTAGCTCAAGGATTTGAAATTCCACGGAGTCATTCATTTTCTGAATCTTGCCATTGTGTTCTTAATCCGTCCATAGCCGAGCTACAAAGCCTCAGTGCGCCTGCGTGTAATTCTCTTTGAGATGGGAATTTTGAGTCTTTGTTTACGGCAACGCCTTGGAAAATCCCTTCTCGAATTTGATTTGCACAGAGCATCACCTCTCTATGCGCCTGTGTGTAATCCTTTTTCGGATGGGAGCTAGTTTATTCCTGCTCATGCGCCTGTAACTTTTAACTGTTTTTTTATCCACAAGCCATCAAAAACAATCTTGATATTACGATATTAAATCTGTGAGTTTGCCTGCACATGATTGATTTGTGTGCTTTTTATGTACTGTATTTGGGGGGTGTAGGGACTCTTATCGACAGACACCTCCACAGAGTCATTAATTTTCTGAAGTTAGTTAGTCATTGTGTTTTTAATCCGTCCCTAGCCGAGCATCAATCGCCTCACTGCACTTCCTTTTACAGATGGGAGATTGCTGCTTACTGCGCATGAGTCACCCAACCCCCTCTCTCCACAGAGTCGTTCATTTTCTGAATATTGCCATTGTGTAATCCATTTTGAGATGGGAGCTAGCTGATTACTGCACATGACTCACCCCGCCCCCCCAACCCTTTGAGGCTTAGTTTACAGTAACGCTTTGGAAAATCCCTTCTCGATTTTGAAATGTAAATCTGATTTGCACAGCATTGTGAGAATTGAGAGTTAAAAAAACCATTAACTGATTCATGTTGTTTTGTCATTCATTCTTATTCATTGGTGTACTGAAGGGGTGGGGGGGTGTTGTGGTTGTTGTCAATGATTATGATTAGCAGGAATGTGAATAAATATTCATTTTATTTTATCAGGAACCAAAAAATACAAATATAAAAATAATCATGAATAATACATAATGCTGTCTTTATTAATTTCTTCTGGCAGATTGAAATTGGATAAACATTTAGAAAACATTTGTAAAAAAATGGGAAACATGAATAATGCACGTTTATAAGAATAATATTTAATAATATACTGTATACTGTAATGTATAATATATATATATATATATATAGTAATATTATTTTTTCCGTCTTTATCTTGTTCCTCATTCTGTGTACAGTACAGTAGTTCATTGAGAGAGGAGAGGTTTTGTGTACATCATTACTGCTGTTTATATACTGTACATTTGACTGTACAAGCAGATTAGACTGGACACAACACCCCACCTCCCCCCAGGCCACCCTTTTTCCTGAAACGACAAGAAAACAAAAAATTAGTGCAGTTATGTGCGTACTGTATTATGGCATTGTGTGATGTGTAGTACTACTGTATATGGCTGATGCTGCTTTCTCTGAAAAAAATTGAGCAGTTAGTAGGCAGTTACTGTAGTACTGTCAAACTAGTCTACTGTATACTGGAACAACTGTATACTCTGACTACTGTTAAATACTATGTACTGTAACCTGATGGCTGGTGCTGCTCTCTCTGTAAAGAAAAAACTGTAACTACTGTATACTCTGACTATTGGGAAAGAAAAAATCTGTGCCATACTTACCTGTATCATACTGTACTTACAATACTACAGCACAGTACTACTTTCCTGATGCTTGCCCATTACGTGCGATCACAATGGGCAACATAGTGGCAATATGGTGTATATATTTATTGCAGCGTTCCACGGTGAGTACATCGTTCCAAAAACTCATTGTGCCTTTCAACAACTCGTCCTTTTTGGAGGGTTTCACCACTTTCCGGATATGGTCCTTCAGCTGATGCCAGACCATTTCGATCGGATTGAAGTCTGGCGATCTGTCATTGGAAAAAAAGGACAATTCGTTTAAGAGATACAGTACACAGTAAAAACAGTGCGAAAAAAATGAGACACGGTTACCGCACTTACTCCGCTGGCATCTTCACCCAGTTGATACCGCGCTCAATGATATGCGCTGTTGACGCGGTGTGCTTCGGATCGTTGTCCTGGTAGAAGCGGTGACCATTGGGGAACTCGCGTGTGATGTATTGCACAATCTCAGGGACAATGTTATCTTGGAAGAAAGCTTTATTCATGATTCCTATTGCAAGAAAAGAAAAGTGCTCAAAAAACTGCACAATAGTATAGTACAGTGCATACAGTAAGGCTACACTAGTAAAGTACAGTGCATAAGGCTACATTATATTTCATATATTTTACCTTCAAAGATGACAATGCGTCCTGGTCCACGCCTAGAGATGGCACCCCACACATGCAGCTTCACGGGGTGTTTTGGCCGCGGCTTCAAAGATATGCGGCCTTTTTTGTGGAACGCAAAGCTTGTAAATCTCTCCAGCGACACAGTAGACTCGTCAGTGAAGATGCAATCCTGGAAGGTTTCCCACTGTCGATCCATGCCTGGGCCTGGATCACTCTTTTGATTTTATATGCGTCCCGTATCATGGGGTACGCGCTGTAATGACAAAGAATAAATAATTTTAGCGGTACAGTACAGTTTCCTAAACAACACTTTTACCTCCTGTACTGTCCAGTACTAACCTCACACGTCCATATTTCCATCCAATGCTGCGTCTCATCTTCTTTATGCTGGTCTCGGATACAGTGAGATTGTGATTTTCCTGCAGAGTGTATTTGACCCTTAATGCAGTCTTCTCATCATTCCCCTCACTTATTTTGTCCACCAGAAGAGTTGTCTCCCTACAATGTAAAGAAAAACATTCCGGTAAGTAAAAATATTAGAGACAGTAGATCAACAGGATACAATATATTGTTCTATTATTATGCAGCAATATAAAACTGTTGTAATATAAATATAAATATACAAAATATATATATACTGTTGTAATATAAATATAAATATACAAAATATATACAGTATACTGTTGTAATATAAATATAGATATACAAAATATATATATACTGTTGTCATATAAATATAAATATACAAAATATATATACTGTTGTAATATAAATATAAATATACAATATATATATACTGTTGTAATATAAATATAAATATACAAAATATATATACTGTTGTAATATAAATATAAATATACAAAATATATATACTGTTGTAATATAAATATAAATATACAAAATATATATACTGTTGTAATATAAATATAAATATACAAAATATATATACTGTTGTAATATAAATCTACAGAAATAACAAAAATATTAGATACAGTACTGTAGATGTACAGTACATTTTGGATCTAAATTTTTTTTAAAGTGTTATAAATATACTTACGCGTTAGTTACCCTTGGTGCCCTTTTGCGTTCTCTGTTTTTTCCGTGTGCATGATAGCTCACGGTGGTTGCTGGCACAACGAGGCTAGAAGTAGCTAACCAGCGTTGGATAGCAGCAATTCTTTGTCCGCTCGTGTACATCTCCTTAATGCGCTTGCTGAGATCCTTGAAAATCTTTTTAACAACCATTGCTGCGAGTAGAAAGAAATACAAAC